>NW_017728917.1:4493187-4557963 GCF_001723895.1 Crocodylus porosus
GGTCACAAGCTGGCAGAAGGTAGATTTAGGCTAGACATCAGGACGCGTGACTTCATGGTCAGGGCGGCTAGGATCTGGAACCAACTTCCAAGAGAAGTGGTGCTGGCTCCTACCCTGGGACTCTTTCCTGCCATGGCAGGGGGTCGGACTAGATGATGTGCTCAGGTCCCTTCCGACCCTACAAACTATGAAACTGTTTTGTCAGGGTGAAATACCATTCATTAACCTAGTCTCTTAATATTGACAAATTATTGTTGAGCGTAGTGTCAATAATGCTAATCAGAGTCCTATGTTAGGATGGTGATACTGTCAGCTTAAATTAAATTTTCCTGAATTTTGTATGGGGAATATCATGTGTGTACCAGCTGAAAAAGTTGGGTGCCAGAACAGAGCCCTGCAGTAAACCACTGTTGCTGAATCTGGGTCTGCTTATTTTACTATCAAGGCAAACTCTGAGCTTGTGGTTGGACAGGATATTAAGCAATATTATAATACTATTTTTGCACCTCATTGGCTTATGATACAGTACAGATAAACGGCCTTATGGTTAAATCAAGACAAAGTGAGATCAGTAACAGTTGCTCCAGTCTTCTGCTTTCTTTGGAATAAGAGAAGTTCTTGCTCTCACCTCCATCGATAAAAGAGCTGAAGGAGCCTATGGAGGTGAGAGCAAGAACTTAATCACAGCAGCTCCTCCTTGGACTACCGCCTGCCCCGTGTACAGGAAGCTTGGGCTCTAGGATAGGGCTAAATCTTGACAAGAGTTTGAAAGCCATGCACAGAAAGGAAACAAGCCTCGAACTCTTCGCATGATCAGGGGTTTTCCCCGGTTTGAGAACTGCAATAATTTTTCCTCTTTCCAAATTTTAGGGACGTGACCTGAATATATGATGTTTGTGAAGAGTTTTGCCAGCCACCCTCTTGCATGTGGGCTGAATTCTAGAAGAAATTCTGGCAGGATACCATCTTTACTTGCTGCCCCATGTCTTTTAACAGATTTTATTCTCGGGCTCCTTGATTTGTTTGATTTTTACCTTTGAGTCTTAAGTAGGTTGGTAGCTATTTGATCCAAGGTTGTAGGTGAAGGTTTATAATTCTGTGGGTTTGCTCCTCAGAATTGTCTTATTGCTGAGTATTCAATGAATATGGATTTAAATGTAATTTTTTCAAATTTTTTTTGGCTGGCTTGGACTGGGCCCAAGCTCTTTCATAGCTGGCTGGCTTTCTGTTGCCTTGCAAGTGATGATACATTAGAATAGTTAGTGGAAAGAGTTATTCCTACATTTTGAGTATAGGAAAAACATATATAGGTAATACTTTCTGCCATTTTAAGTTTTTTAAGGTTAAAATACATTAAAGGTGCTTGGTTTGCATTTAGATTAAGACTCCACTTATTTGAGCAGGCTAAAAAAAGTTTCTAGGTAATTTATAATTTTGTTTAGGGTCCTTTTTAACACACAAATGTAGACTAATATAGGCTATGCTCTTTAAAGGAGAATGATATCTACAGTTGATTTAAGTTGGTTAAAAATAAAATTGAATATCTCAACCCGGTGTGTATAAAACTGGCTTCCATGCGTTTTTGGATTTTATTGACATATAAAAGGGAAGAATTTACCTGAGCTCGGAAGTGTTAAAGGTACAAATATGTCCTTAGTCTCTCATCTGATGCATGGTGTCTTACAGTTTATTACTACAATCCCTTACTTTTTAATTACTTGAGGAGCACTTTATTGATACTTGTAAGTTGTGCAGAGTACAGTGCATATCTGGGCAAATAAATAGTACAGTGTATAGCTGAGCAAATAAATGGTAACCAATACATTTTTCTGTGATTTGGCTTCTTTTCAGCTTGCAGAATATCCAAAATCAAAATAAAAGCTGTTCAAATTAAGGCATTACTAGACTTCATTCAAGCAAAAGCTTTTATTTCTTTTACTTTGAATTGGTCACAATTTTGAACTTGCTTAGCTGTTACTAAGCAGAGTGATGTGACAGCTTTCTGCTCCTTGGGTGATATTAGTATGACTAGTCGAGTCTGGAGTTTTGCCTTTACCGGATTTTTTTCTGTTTTATGCCAAATGACCATATGAAAGTAAATATTTTCAAACGATTTGTTTCAGAAAACTATAATTTCTGGATTTTCTACTTTGTGGATGGAATTGTCTATTGTGGTTTGCAATTTAATGTTTCTTCGGCATGACTTCATGACATGTCAGTTTTAGTATGTCAAAATAGGATAAAATGGTTGAACTATTCCATTAATTTTATTTTTAAAATCATGAAGGTGCTACTTTGATGGACTAGCATACTTTAGCTTTTCTAGTCTCTTCTGCGCATGCTAATGAAACAGCCTGAAAAACCATTGCAAGGAACATTGGACAGCTCTAGGTATGAGTTGTCCATCAGTCTAGCCAGAGAGCTCAGGCTCTTTACTTTAGGCTATTGCAGCTTGCGTTTTCAACAATGGTGGTCTATTACAACCCCTGCTTTGTCAGCAAGATGGTAATTGTGAAAATAAAAGTAGGATGTGAGAATGCATGCATCAAAGTTTAGAACCTGTCTTTTCAATGTGTATCATCCAACAGAGATCGGTGTAAGAAGAAGGATGATGGGGTTTAACCCCAAGGCTCCTTAGTCTTGAAACCCCAGTGGAGCCCAGTTATCCACTGAAAAATCTGGTGCTAGCTCCACCTCAACGGTGCAGGGAGCTAAACCTCATTCCTGATTGGGGCAGGCCTGGCTCTCTCTCTCTTGAGGCAGCCTGCTTCATTCATCTCATTCAGCTATCATGGTAACTTTGGTTTGCCAGTGCAACTCTCACCTTTTCTGGGGCACATCTGCATGTTCTTTAATGCACTTTAGGCAATGCTCGTTAAATTTAGTACCTCCATTGTGAGTTACTAGAAAAAGGCACAGTAGCCTATTTTAATGTGCATTGGCTAAAGAGCACATTTTTGTGACACTTGAATGTGCATTAAAATAGGCTAAAGCATATTAAAGTGAACATGCAGATGTGCCCCTGTAGGTTGAGCACGTGCCACAACAGTGAAGCTAACACCACCAAGAGCAACAATAAGGCCTGTACATATGTGTGTTGTTGGGGGGAGAGGTGGAGACTGCTTAGAAAGCAGGGCACAATGGACTTCTACCCTCTCTAGTTTTTAGCTACACCCACTTTGGCCCAACCCTGAGCTCCCAGACAGTTTTCATAGGGAAGGGAGAAGATGCCAGCCAGGTGCCCATTCTGTTCTCTTAAATTTCCTTTCCTTTGCTCTCCTCTGTGCCATTTAGTGGCGGGAACATTTGATGCATTTAAGAGCTGAAATACACCACACCTATTTATAAAACATGTGGCAGTATTAGGGCCTTCCTTTCTGGCTTCATTTATCCAGGGTAAAAAATGTTGGATTCAAAACAGAAAGGCAACACAATGTGTGCGCAGTTGTGGCAATCTCTTCATCTACAAATATGTTTTCCTTGTGAAATATATACACAAACATATTCATGCTATTTTTTACACCTTAATAAACACAATAGGATGTATTAAATGCAAAACAGCTTTGCAGTTGGCAAGAGAGTATATCAGGCATCCAGTAATTGTAAGGTTATTCAGTTAGAGGCTAAATTTTCCGAACGATTACAGTCCGTGTTAGTCAGTTTTATTACCAATTACTACCCAAAAGTATTTCTATTTATAGCATGGTTGTTCTCAATAAGGGGGGAAAAAATGAAACATCAGAGAATTCGAAGAGCTGAAGAAAACAGTCAAGATTCGTAGATAATGAATGCCTGGAGGGAAAGCAATTCGCTATGTATGGCATTCTGGGTCAACTGCATTTCAACAAATTTAACAAACGTGTACAGTGTACTGATTGCAGCTACAAAGCAGAAGCAAAATTTCATTTCATGTGACCTTTTCTTTTTCTAAAAAAAAAAAAAAAAAAAATAGGGGGCTGGGAAGAAGGGGAGGGGCAGGAGAGTTGTCACACTGGCCTAAATAAGTTCAGGCTGCCATTTCAGCACACTGCATGTCAGAGACCCATAAAATGTTTATCTCAAGGCTGTTTTACTCATTAGCATATGCTTTAAGGTATTATTAACTGCCAAAAAGCATAATGCAATGCTAAATTTCCACAGCTGAAAACACTCATAATTCTGAAGTGTGGAAGATAATATGCTGAAGGCATTATTAATTAGGCTGTGTTGTATGTATTGTATATTTAATATTCTATACAAATTGTGGTGTAAAGATAAAGAATCTGTGTGTAATGCAGCTGGATTAATATGGATAATGAAGCCTTCACTTCTATGTTTCCTGACTTCTGTGATTTTAGCTCTATTACTTCCATTGCTGGATAGTAGTTCTTTAAGTGTGTGTGTGTGTGTGTGTGTGTGTGAGAGTGATATTTTATGCACAATATAATGAGAGAGGAAGGTGAGAGAGTTTTCCATTTGCTTGTAATTGTATTTTAAGTGAAGATGTTTACCTTGTATTGAGGTGAACAGGGGAGATCGAGGGATGAATTCCCATCTGTGCTTTTCATGTAGTGTGCCTGGAGTCTCTTTCTTGGAAGCCTGGGCCAACAGACCAGGCACACGCCACTTTATTGTGATGGATGGACCTTCTTTTGAGTGAAACTATTTAGGAAAGATGGTCAAATACAATTTGTCACATAAATTCAATGCATGGTATCTTTAAATATGCCAGAAAATTTTGGGGCGAGGTTAATATACTCTCCCCAGCGCTCAGAAAAGGGCAGCACGTTCCCGTGCTCTTCCAGGAGGTGCTCCAGGGAAGCAAATAAAACTCAGGTCTTGTTTCCCTCACTAGTTTCCACCTGAGCTCTACTAATCTACTCCTTCCCTGATGGCAGATAATTTCTCTTGCTGCCTTAGCTGCTGTGCTAGGAAAAGGAGGAAGACAGCTGTGGTTTGCTCTCCCGTGGGGTCTGTTTGGGGTTGTCATGATACTCGCTATCCCTCCACTGGTGGTAATGAGCTGTGTTTGGTGAGGAAAGGGGGCCTTATTCCTTCTCCTTGCCCTGTACAGACAAGTAGGGAACTTTAAGTTATTTTTAAAAAGCTCAAAAATGTGTTTATATTCTTTTAGGAGCTTGAGAATAATGTTAATTTTTGTACACTTCTGTTGTTTTATTCTGTTTGTGTTTTATGAGACAGAGACTGTCATTTTCTCCCTTCTGCTTTTGCATTTCTGGGCTGTGAAAGGTACTTTCCCCCATATTCATACATAAGCACCTATTTTCATATTTTATGAGTTTACTGAAGCCTTTTAATTAAAAAGCAGCAGACACAAAATAATTTCAGCTGGGCTGCTATTATGCTCAAGTCTTTGTTCCTGAGCCATGAAAGATATTTCCTGATTAGGCAGATAACAAAGCAATATAAATAACATTTATGACTTGGTTCATGTTATACTATATGATTAAAAATTAATGATAATATTCTGCTGGACCAAGTCTAACCCTTGCAGTCAATAAGATTCACTCAGTGTAGGATTACCGGGAAAATGTACAGTTTGCCATTGCTTTACTCATGGGTGAAGGGCAAAAAAAAATGAATGGCTGCTGAATATTGGAAACCAAAAGGTGTTAGGACAGTGAGGCAAGAGAATAGACCCCCCAGGGAAGTCAGGGAATCTCTTTCATTTGAGGTTTTCAGGAAGTGGCTGGATAAGTGTTGGATAGGGATGATTTAGGAGAAAACTTCCTGCATTTGTGTAGGAAGCTCTGCCAGATAACCCTTCACCTTTTGTGATTGTATGCATGCCATTGTTAGGGAATCATGCCGGCAGTTGGATTGATTTACACGTCGCAGTATTTTACCATCTGTTACTCTGGTGATGGGCCTCGATGCCTTTATCTTAAAAAGAAAAATGGGGAAATGCCCTGAAAATAACAGAGAAGTACTACTCAGAGGTAGGCTATGTTATGCCCCATCTTGCTCAAGGTTTAAATCAGTAGGAGTTTTGAGCAGAAGATTCAGTGTATGCTTGTGTTTATCTGCCTGTACTGGGTTATTTCTGTGCTAGTCCAGGTCACTCTCCAAGGTCCTGCTCTGAGGATCCTGGCGAGACTGAAATGCACGAATATGCATTTGGCCAACACTTTCTCTCTCCCCTTTTCTTTCTCTTAGATTAATACTTAGTCTACAATTTGTAGGCACATGAACTGCTGCCATTGCAAACTCCCTCCGTGTGTGATGTATTCGGTCGCACAGTAAGATCACATTAAATATTCTGGTGGTTTTGATGGTACCAGACGCATTTTGTCTGAAAATTCACTACTCATTCCCCCCTCTGTTGTGTTCACTTGCATGCAAGCACTTGACCTCACTTTCAAAACAGAATGAAACACCTTTGGAAGCCAACTACTATGAAGAACACCGAACATGTTCAGTCTCTGAGGTTCAGGGTGCTGATTTCACCATGCTCTCAGTCCAGTGACTGATGCCTGTTGTCTAGAGTTCAAGGGCAGTCAGTCCCTGCTTGAATGACTTAGCTGGCAGAACATGAAAATCTGTATTTGAGCTGAGGTCCAATTCTTGGTTTTGGGAATAGGTGCTAATTTCAGAGTTCTTTTCTGCAAGTTATTGTATTGACAAGTATTTTGGTTAGCCTCTAGCACATTGTAAGTAATTATCATTCAATATGCTAATATTCTTTTAGCAGTTAAAGCAAACCTGACGACTATTTTATCATTCAAGTATAAGGGTTAATGAAAAGGTGGCAAATGGGAAGATGGAGCTGCTGCTGCAGTGTGGTGGAATTGTAGAGCCATTTATCACTCTAATTAGCTGCAGAGGAGCTCCCTATCTTTATTAATAATTATTTGGCAGTTTATAACTTTCCTGGGTATCCAAGATTAAAAGCCTCATCATGTTCCAGACCCCACCTGTAGTACATCAGAGACCCGGCTGAGCCTGGATTCAGGAAATTTGCCCAAGTTATATATTTGTAAGGAGCCTGGTTTTCTGTTTAAAAATCCCAAATTCTCTCATTTTAAAATCCCAAATCCCCATTTTCCCCAGTTTAAAACCAAACATGACATATATGTGTGCATGTATCAGTTGAACACAACTTTTTTGGGGTATATTTACAGTTTTAAAGCAATTTGGGAAGCCTACCCATGCCTCAATCATTGTAATAAAAATAAATTCTAAATACCTGTATATGTTGGTGTTTGATTTTGTTTTCTTTATAATAGAAAATCAGAGCTTCCCCTGCCCTCTTTTCTCACCAGATGTGGCTGTCCCCTCCCCACCCCGCCCCCAGTTGCTTTGTTACGCTGGGAAACTCTGATATGCTGGCGCCCTGCCTCTGCCATTGACCCTCACTCCCAAGCCACAGCTCCCATACCCCAGTGCTCCTTACTCCTGACCCTCACTCCCAAACCACAGTACCCCACTTTCCCAGCCCTGCTGGTGCCCCTCGCTTCTGACTCGCAGTCCCCTGCCCCCTCCCAGCCATGCCAGAGGAGGCCCCAAGCTGCCAAGGCTATGGGACCATCCTGTCTGCTCCCTGCTTCACAGATGCCAGCCGCAGCTGGCCATCAGCATCTGAACCCCAGCAGCCGCGTGCTCGGGAGGCGCCCCCTCCCTTCGCGGGCAGCACGGCTGGAGCGGAGCTGAGTGGAGCCCATGGGGGATGTGGGGAGGATGCTGGCTGCCTGTTGTGATCTCCAAGCTCTGCTGCCCTCCCCCTGGGAGCCTCCATGGCCCAGTGGGTGGGACCCAGCATGGCAGGGCAGAGCAGAGCAGGGAGGCTCAGTGCCGCCACCATCCCTGAGAGCCCTGTGCCAGCTGTATTGCCATGGCTAGATGCCCCCTGCCCACCCAGCAGCAGCGGGTGGAGAGCGGGAGACTCCATGCTGCTGCCACCTCCACTGCTACCGGGTGGGCAAGTGACACCTGGCCATGGACAAATGTGGTGGGCCATATACCCCTCTCATAGCCTCCCCAACGTGTCTTGGGGAGCTGGATCCCCTGCCAGCGCCCTATGGCTCCATTTCACTCCCGAGCCGGGTCCTGTGTCTGCACATTCCTGCCCTGGCCCCAGGTTTTGGGCACTGCTCTGGTTGGGCAGCACCCCCAGTTACCAGCCCTGCCCCACTTCTTCCCTCACTGTGGCCACCACAGGAGCTGCTCTCCACCACTGCCTGGGACTGTATTCCCGGCCATGTGCATGTGTGCTACCTCCTGGCCTGGGTCAGTGCAGGTCTCCCCTGCTTTTCCTAGTTGACAACTGAACATCAGTTCAGTTGGGTATCGGTTCAACCTATGCAGTTTAGACAAATTTGTCTAGATTGAATTGGTTGTGCCTTGGCCTTTTTTGACTGTCTGTACTTAGCCCTAATATTTCTGTTATTAGTGTGCCTGATGACATAAAGTTTGGATGTATCACTCTCATATCTGACTGTAGCCTGAAATATTTTCTGGGCTTGTATTAATTCATAAACTGTACCCTTTGCATCCAAATATGGGGGATTCTCAAACAACGTCAAAATCCTCCTGGACCATGATTGCACATTCCAGTTGGAAATGCCACTTGCAATTTACAGTTGATGCTCCAGACAATATTTGCTTTATATGTTGAATTATATAATTCCCATAACTACTTTTTTATAAGAAGCCCTTTTAGTAATAGTGCTCGGTGTGATGTCCATTTTTTAATTATATCCAATTAGTTTAGGAAACATACATTACAATAGATGAAAATCTTCTTAATTTATGATGTAGTTAAATGTCTTTTAAGTGGTACAATGAAACTTTATGACTCCCTTCTGCTAGGGGGTTTACCGATCATTTGTCTCCAGAAGATGTTAATTGCTAATTGCTAATGTGGATTTCAGTAAAGTAAGAGAGTCTTTTAATGTGCCTCAGTTTGAGTGAAGGTTTATTTCTCTTCTTACTGAGAATCATTTTACATTTTAAGACATGAAAGCTTGCATGGGCTACTGCTATTTATATATTATAGCTCCTTTAAAAACATCCTAGCATGTAAGGTCTGGTTCTTTACAACAGGATTCTGTAAAATAGTTTTAGATGCCATTAAGGTTCTTATGGAAAGCCTTTCATAAATATTTTACATCTATAGTAATACAGAACGTAAGAAGTAAAAGTTACCCATAAAAAGAATTCGATAGAAGGAATCTTTAGCAACAAATTTGCTTTTGAACTTAGATATTATTCCACTTCTAAGTGGCACTTACGGGTTTCGGTCACAAAGCCTTATCCTCTTCCATCCTGTGCTGCAGCCAGAAGTCTGTGAAAATACCTACATTTCTTAGGTGTCTCCTCTTCCATATGAAAAGATTCCAGGATGACTGGACTTGGGCTATCAAGTATGCTCAGAACCACTTCCCAGGAAAGTGCCCTAAGCACCACTGTGGGCTAGATGGAACTGGAGGCATCCTTCATTTGTTTTATCGAAGGCAGTGAAGAATTAAAAATTCATGTGCCCAAAGGAGAGGAAGCATGACTCAGGAACCCGGCTTCTGGGCCTTACTCCCCACGCTGCTTTTGTTTGCAGGGAATTTACTGAAGTTTAGATTTAGGCAGACTATTAAAAGGTTTGATTCTACCTCTATTTTCTTTTTTTGGCTCATGTTTGTCTTAAAAATATATATAAACCCTGTGGGGTAGGGGCTGTCTTACTGGTCATTAGTAATGGTCAGCACAATAGTGCCCTCCTCTCATTTGGGGCACTGTAATATAAATAATTAAAAACCACCACCTGCTTTGAAACATAGGAACAAACATTCGCTTGTTCTTCAAGAGCCAGCACTGTTCTTTCTTTCTCATGTCTGCAGCCACCAGACAAAAGGAAATGTTTTAATAGATACAGATGGAAACACCTCCTGCATCTGTGTTCTCATTGACCCTCTTACCTACAGCAGAATGAGTAGCATGTGTGGGCAAGAGAAAAGGCTAAAATATGCATTTCTGGATCAGAAGTTGCTATCATCTTCTGTCATCCCTGAATCACGTGGCAGTGATGTACTTCAATAATTTACAATCCTGATTTCTGGTGGTTACTTCACGGAAGAACTTCACCTTGTGTAACTGATAGAGGCAAAGGGACTGTGCGTGTCATCCAGTCTAGTTGACTACTGACATGTGCTCTACACTGTATTTTTTCTTTGTGCCAAACCCTGAAAACTCCTGCTGGTGTAGGAGCCAGGACTCAACAGCAGTATTCTGTCTATCGTGTTGATATAAGCTTGATCTGAATGCTTATAATGAACTGCTATATTTACTTCCTCATCAGGCTGGACTGCTTCACTGTCTGACTGGCATCATCTGTTTACAAGTTATTAGAGGTTTTTTCTGCAAGTATTTTACTGACTACCAATAGTATTTTTGGTGCACTCTAGATAGCTCCTTCCTGCAAAGAGCTTGCATGCTATTGAATTTGTCTTTCATTAACTAAGGCCATTAACCAGCCATCTTGCCAAACTTCAGGAAAGGACAAAGTAAAAATTAGATGCAGATTTTTAATGGTGAGAGCAGTTAACTATAGGAAGCGCTTAGCAAAGGGGGTGTGACTGAGTGCAGGCGGGGGAAAATGCAGCTCAGCCCCTGCCGCTCCGGCCAGGCTTATCCCGTCCCGAGTGGCACACAGCTCCACCGCCACTTCCGCTGGCCGGTGCCGACACAGCAGGTCTCCTCCCATCCCCAGTAGCACGTGGGAAGCTGGCTTCAGCTGCGTGCTGCTCCGGATGGGACAGACTCGCCGAGGTTGGCATCAGCCAGCAGAGGTGGTGGTGGAGCCGTGTGCCGCTCAGAACTGATCAGCGCAGGTCGGGGGAAAATGCAGCTGAGCCCCTTCTGCTCCGGCCCGGTTCATCCTGTCCCGAGTGGCACACGGCTGCTACTCTTCCCACGTGCACCGCGTCGGCAATGTCCAGCTGATGCGGTACGTGTGGTAACCGTATCCCTCCCCCAGCCCTTCAGCAGCCATTAGGAAGCTGCTGAGGGGCTGGGGGAGGGACAAGGGGTGGGAACAAAAGTAAACGATGTTACTTTCATTTCCCGTTGCGGGATTGTGGGCCTCAGAAACCGGCTCGGTGGGCCGCATGTTGGACAAGCCTGCTGTATATGGACATCTCTTAGCATACACCTAAACGGTATGTTTTCCAAAGGCTCTCAGTATTGAATTTATTTTGATTTCTCTGAGTACAATGCTAGTACGGCGCTTCGAAAATCCCATCTCTGAAATGCCCTGGCGCGTACAGGTCATCTATGTAAAGTGATAGCTATGTGATTAGGTGCAGACCGTAAGATAAGTAATACCATGTATGTTTGACCTTTTCACTTTTCACCATCTCTACTGGGACTTGTTTGATCCCAAATCCCTCTCAAGTTGCTAGTTGTTATTAAGTCACTCTTAGAATTGTTTCTTATTCCTAACAATAAACACTGGGGTTTTTTTTTTTTTTTTCACCTTTTAACTCTTTCTGCGACCCAGATTAATTGGCATCCTTTTGTCTGCGAGAGATGATGGATATTGTAGCCTTTGGTGTAGATGGTTAGCAGTGTCTTAGGTGACTGAATAGTTCAACCGAGATTTGCATGATGCGTGACAGTGGTTGCAAGCGTATGCATCATGATGGGGTGGTTCAGAGGCTGTTTGCTTCCTGCGGACTCTTTCCTCTTCAAGCTGTTGGATCCAATACCTGTCATGGACTTTAATGCCTTGGTGACACCGCTTGTTCTGATTGTTTGCCAAGGTTTCCTAGTGGTCAGGATCAATTCCAAATGCCTTCATATCTCACTTGTAATGTGCCCTTGTAGTGAAGCCTAGATGTCCTATTGTTCTTGTTCCCTCTGATAGTTCCCTGTACAGCAAGTCTTTGGGTATATATACATCTTCAGTCAGCTCAGATGGCCTAGGCAATGCAGTTGTGTCTGAGTAGGACTGTCACACTTGGTAAACTTGCCCTTTGAAGAACCTCTGCATTGGAAACTTTATCTTGCCATTTGATGTTGAGTATGTGGCATAAACAGTGCAGGTGGAAGCTGTTTAACCTTTTCTCTTGATAGGGAAAAGTTGTCCATGTTTCTCCACCATACATGAGAGTGCTGAATATGCAGTATTAATACACTAGCATTTTGGTCTTGATGGTAAGCTTTGAGTTGTTCCATGCTCTTTTAGTTGGTCTGCTAAAAGTGGTGGCAGCCTTTCCAGTGTGAACATTCAGTTCTTCATCCAATGAGAGGTTGGTGGTCACTGGGGTGCCTAGGTAGCAGAACTTTTGGACTACTTCTAGCTTGTTCTTATTAAGAGTGATTGATGGATCTTGTGCAACTCCTTGTCCTAACAAAGCTATTTTCTTTATGCTGATGGTGAGAGCAAATGCCTTGCAAGCTCTGGAGACGTGATCCATGAGATCTTGTAGTAGGTTTTTGTTGTGGGCTATAAGGGCAGCATCATCAGCAAATAGAAGCTCCCTGATGATAAATTTCTTACTTTAGTCTTTGCCTTAAGTTATGACAGGTTGAAGAATTTCCCATCTGATCTTGGTGTGAAGGTACCTCTGCCTTTCATGTCTTGAAATGTGCAGCTCAGGAGTGCCGAGAAGAAGATTCCAAAAAGCGTAGGGGCAAGTAGGCATCCTTACTTCACTCCGCTTTTCATCTCAAAGCTATCCGAAGTGAACTCCTCAAACTGAACAGCTGTTTTCATGCTGTCTTGGAAGGAAAGTATAAGATCTAACAGGATTGATGGGCGTCCTATCTTTTCTAGAACTGCAAATAGACCTGCTCTGCCGACAGGGTCAGGTGCTTTGGTTAGATCCATAAAGGTGATGTACAATGGTCAGTTTTGCTCTCTGTACTTTTCTTGAAGTTGCTGCAGGGAAAATGTCATGTCTATGGTTGATCTTCTAGCCCTGAATCCTCACTGAGATTCAGGATAGACACGAGTCACCGGCTGTTGTAGGTGCACCAAGATGACTCTGCTGTACTTAGTAGTGAGATACCTGTGTAGTTGTTGCAGTTGCCCTTATCTGTATACAGAGTGACAATGTTTGTGTCACACATGTCTTGTGGTACCTCAGCCTCTTTCCAGCATTTGAGTAGTAGCTGGTGAAGATATGATAGTAAGCTTTCTTTCCCGTACTTGAGCAGTTCTGCTGGGTTGCCAACTTTTCCAGGAGCCCTGCCACTTGATAATGAATCAATGGCCTTGCTTAACTCTTCTACAGTGGGTTCCACATCTAACTCTTGCATGACCGGCAGAGTTGGTATTTGGTTCAATGATTTTCTGGCGATTTTTTTTTTTTTTTTTTTTCCTTGTGAGTATAGCTCAGAATGTGACCCAGAGTGAGAGAGATTTAGACTTGACCTACTTCATGCTGTTTTCTATTTAGGAATATGTAAATATTTAATGGTTATATAGGCTGCTAGTCTGTAAATCTCCAGGGTATGAAAGCCTTTTAGCTTTGGGAAAGAGTGAATATTTGTTCTCAATGACTCTGTCATAGCCATCGAAGACTCGGAAAAAGTTTGGATTGCTAACACATAAATGAATAATGATTTATTTTCTAGAAAAAGAAATTTGATAGTAAGTCATGTAATGTAGCAGTCTTAGGGTGAGGCCTATAAATTGGGATTAATAGTAGATGTGTCATGTGCCTTTGCAGGTAGAAAATACAACAAATAGTCCAACTTACGTTGTACAAAACATTCTAAAATAGCTCTTTATTAATCTTTGTGGTGTATACAAAATCCCTGAGGGGAGGCATGTTCTGAAGATATGGTTGATACTCCTGTGAGAAGAGCATACTACTCCTTGCTGTGTATTTACATTTCTTTTCTGTAAACCTTTTCTCCCTTTGATCCAGCTGATCATCCACTTATCTACGCCTACCATATTTTTAATACAGCATAATATAAATTTAGTGTACTTCACCATTTTGTATCATATACAAAATGTTACAGTGTAAAATTAACCTGTGGCTGAAGCAGCTAATAAATGTGTTGGACACTCTGGGTGGTAATAAATACCAAAGTGGTATTAATTGGTATTGATTTTGCAGCCCTCAATCAGGAATCATGGCCTCATATTTTAGGCACTGGGTTAAGAGTGTTGCTTGAAATAATTATACGACTTTGCAAATTCTTTTCTGTAAAATCCCGGCTGTCAACCTCTTTTCCTTCTCATGTGTGTTGCAATGGTTTCCCACATCTCCCATTTAGAAAATATAGAAAAAGGCCACAAAGTGCTGCTTAGAGCCACAAAAACCTACTTAGCCAGAAAATCAAGAGAGAGCTTGATTACAATGTATAGATATCTTTACATGAGGACTGTTTAATCTATCAGGGAGAGGAATAACAAAACTCAGTAGGGATTAACTGTGGGAATAAACTCCAAGGAAAATGGTGGATTTTTCCATCTCTGTGTCATCAAATGAAGACAATGCTGTTCTCCAATCTAGGCTTTAGTCCAACACAAGTTTCTGAAATCAATAGAGGGTAACCTTGGTGAAATCCTATGGCTTATGTTATATAGGAGGTCAGACTAAATGATTCAGTGATTGGTTCTGGCCTTAAGAACCTATGGACTTATGAATTTTCCTGAAAATACATCTTCAATTTGTCAATAAGATTTTTTGTGTGGGGCTGTCAACCAACACGTTTAATAGGAGTTGTAAATGTCACTGCCCCATATCCACCCAAGTCTGAAAAGGTGATCAGGTTAGGACAACTCATAGTTTGCAGCATGGCTGGGGATGCAGGTGGACTTAAGAGGAAGGAAGAAATGGCATGGGACTTGGCCATATTAAAATCAATGAGAGTTTTGCCATTAAGTGAAATAGGCTATGATTTCACCCATGGTTACTAATAAACTCAATATCAATGAGATATTTTACTTCTTTCTGCTCCTATCTATATAAAATATATTATGCACTGAACAGTCTTAAGGTCTAAGCCTCTCATCCAGTGCTCATTAGAGTCAAAAGAAAGATTCTTACTGACTTCAGTATGCATTGGTGCAGGGCTTGGATTGAGAAATGATTTGCTCAAGTAAGCATTATGGACGCCTACACATGTGCCTGACTCCTGCTCTGATGCATGCTAATTAGCGCTTAATGGAGCAGACTCGATTAACCAGGTCTGCTAGAGGATGTTAATTAGCATGCTTTGGTAGTCTGCATGTGTCACGCATTCAGCATCGCCACACCTCAAAATGGTGGCAGGGGCACCCCGCTGCCATTTTGAAGTATGGGGTGCTGAATACACAAGATGCTGTGGGTGGTTTTAATTAGAGCGGCTTCTAAGAGCAGCTCTAATTAAAGTGCTCCCCACCCCCGCCCGAGAGCATGTGTAAAGACCCCTTTGTTTTTTACTGACCAGTGTGATGCTATAGTTCCTATAGGACTATGTTAAAAGGCATCATAATAAATGATACGAAGGGATTGTGGCCCATTTCACTCCACTAACCAAAAACAAGAGTATAGGTAGGTATAGACTACAGGCAATGTGGCGACGGGGAGATACTTGTGTCAATAATTTTGCGAGGTGGATTCCAGCGTGTGCTTTGGCGTTCCCATCTTCTTCTCATTGGGTATGTCTACATGTTTTTGAGTCTGCTGTGATTACAGTATATTAAGTTAATACCTGTCTTTACAGGTACTAAACTTAATGTGCTGTAGTTGGCGCAGAAAAACGGTTTTTAAGTGATGTTAATGCGCATTAGCACAGGTTTTGCCCATCGCACTAACATGCAGTAGAATTAGTCATCTGCGCATTAAGCATCTTGTGTAGATGTGCTCGCTGTGTGCTAAATTTGCGTGCAGCTTTATTTTTGCATGTCTATATAGAATGACTGACATCCTGTATTACTTAGGCTCCTCAGAGGGAAGCAGGCAATTGAAAGAGCTCAATAAAAACCGGTTGTGCAAAAGTAAAACGCTGCATCAAATGTCAGTCATTTACCTGTGTGCCATTTCAAATGTGCATTTTCAAATCAGCCACATTGATACGAGAATCAAAGTGGCCAATATTGATGTGTTGGGATATGAAAGTGCAATATTTGAAAGCAGCTTGCAAAATATATAATGTGTAAGGTTCATATAGCTCTATAATGGAAGAAATATCAACAGAGGGGCGAGACTCCGTCCTGGGATTTCACAAGTGAAAGAAAAAGTGGCACAAATGAACTGGCATCCAGAGTAACATAAGGATGAAAGTTGTTAACCTTATTAAGGACTGTTGTTTTCCAAGGACAAAATAACATTTGGTGCTTCCTATTTTAATCCATCTGGAAATTATCCTGAGTTTTGGCTTCAAAACATTCTGGTTTTGTTGTTAAATTGACAGCAAGCTGACTCCTCATTTTAATCATGTAATGTGCGGTTACCAAAATTTAATGAAGATGTTTGATGCTGTAAAACAATCGTGGGCTGGTTCCTCAAAAGACCCACCTTTCCTTTGCCCTGTAATAGTATCCTCTCGTGCCCCTTTATTGGCTGATCATTTTGTCTGCAGCTTTTAAAGACTCTTGAGAGAATGAGATGAAGGAAGAGATGTTAAACACTTTTGCTCAATGTTGCTGGAGTGAGTAAATGGATGTGTGCACTTTTTAAGGACAGATGCAGCAGGCTTTCAGAATTTTATCTTCTAGGCAAATTGTTAAGGATGTATTTGGCTTTCTACCTCTGACAGCTTTTGCCTTCATTCCTGGCAGAGGTTAAAACAATTGCATTGGAGATGCACAATATTTGAAAAAGATTATGATTAATGATTTAATGTGGGCATCCTATTTTTTTTCCTCACTCAGAGCATTAAGGAATAAGAAAATGAAGAAGCCCCCTTTTTGTGAGGAAGTGAGACCTTGAAGGTCTTGGGCATAGCCTTTCAAAATAAGAATGAAAATGATTTCTAGAGGAAATCAGGGCCTTGAGTGTATTTGTGCTGTAAGAATACTGAACAATGATGTTTTAAGGATTTCAGAGATAAGAAACTTGCATGCTCACCCCTGAGGTCATGGACAAGTGTGTGCAGTAAAGAAAGGTAAAGGAAACAATTTCACATAAAATGCCTTAGATAATTTTAAGCCTTTTGAGTTATCAAGATTTGGAATAGCATTAACACTTTAATACCACTGGGCTAGGGATTTTCTACCAATTGGAAATGCAGTTTCAATCCAAACTTAGTATCGCAATTAGTGTAGAAATATAGTAAGTATAAAAAGAGCCCCTATAAACACTAGAGAATCCTGCCTTGCATGTAGCTTTAGTTTAATTGCTTGCTAATGGTCTATTTTTGGTGCATTCAACATGCATATTTTAGTGGTGATTGGACATAAAAATGTAAATATAGGATCAGGAGAGGATTAGAAGAAGCCTTGCACATGGTTGTGAGACATAGGCATTACGATCAAAAGATGCATTTTTGGGGGAATGATGACTAAGATGGTTATCTTACTGCAAAGTCTTCAGCGGAGGCAAAATGCCTATTTACCCTGAAGGAGTTGGGTAAGGTCAAAACTGAACCTCCAGGCTGTGGCTTTCTTTGACTTGTTCACCTGTTGACTTACCTCTTCTTATCTCTTTATGTCTTATCTCCACTTCAGATTTTTTAGTGAGATAGCTTATGTTATCCCACATTAAAACCAGACGTTTCAGTCGATGAAGAAAAAGATAGCTGTTCAGGGAAACATACCAATAAACAGGATTAGGGAACGCTATAAATCCACATACTCTTGTCTGAAACATGGCATATTGGTAATGAAGCTATTCACAGATTTTCTAGCTGGAAAACTACTTTTTCTTTCATTACTATAGCAAATAGTGTGCGTGTGAGTACACGTGTCTGGCTCATTTATTTAACTCTTGGGCGACGATCTTTGAATCCTGGTTTTCACTGTTGTAAAAATGCAGTGTTCCATCACTGAACTGACCTTTTCTTAAAATAAAAGATAAGGGAGAAATATTCTTTGCTGGGGCATGGAATTCACTGATTACTATTTTTTGTTGTTGCAAGGAACAATTTTATGATCTTCGGACACTGGCATATTTGTCACAGTATATGGTAGAGGGCCAACTAATAGGCAAAGGCTGATTTCCCAAATCTTTCCCAACCATCCATCATCCAGGAATCCCCATCGATCCCTTCAAATTGCTGTTTTGGACTCGTATTTAACTTCAGAATTTCGGTTTGAGGCTTCAAGACTGTTCATAATGGTTTTGTTTTTGTAGTGGAAAGGGCTGGTGAGGTATCTGGTGGGTCAGCCACATTGGCACTAAATGCAGTTGCTTTTTGTGGAACACTGAACATCAAGACGATTGACCAAGAGAAGTTTCACAGGAGAGTTCAACACATTTATTTAATGTTTTATTCCATACTAATAATGGAATTTGCGTTTAATGTCAATCAGAACGGGATCCAAGATCATAGTATAAATAGACTTCAGTTGGCTAAAGAATGGAAAATTAATATGTAAGGTGAAGGAAACTGACCCAAACTATTCTTTCAGGCTGGAATTTTCAAACGAGTCCAAGGTAATTAGGAACCTAAATCCCATGGGAGTCAGTGTCCTGTTCTTTTCCTCCCCTCAGAAAAACTTAGTGAACTTGCAACAATTCTGGGTAGTGTTCTCCTCTCCTAATCCATACGGTGGAAGACCATGGCAGGCATCGGGACTATGGTTGCAATGTATAAGCCCCTTGTGATATGTGTCAACACCATTTTGCAAGGTAAGAGAAGAGAGTCACTAATTACATCATTTTCCACAGAAACACTTTTAATTTGCCATTTAGAGTCTTCCACATGGTTCTCAATAGCTCTTTCAGTTCAAGGAGCTCGTTAAAAATACTATTCAGCAATGTACTTGAACATCTGCACCTTGGCTTTGGCAGCTAAATTGTTCACTGCGGTGTGTTTAGGCCAATCTTGAATTTCTTCCCTATTAAATAAAAGGGGAAAGGGGAATAGTTGCAAGACTCTCCCAGGCCCTACTCACAAACCAAGCATTGTCCAGTGGTGACACTAACATTAGATACCCTGAATAGATTTTTATAATATGACCTATTATTGTATTGATACCATGTGATATAAATTCACATACAAGTTTTTTTTTTCCCAATTGCTTCTTTAAAATTTAAATTGGAACTCAAAAGTGTCTGTTAACACATTATTGCTAAAGGCCAAATACTCAAATGCACTTAATTTTAACCTTTGGTTCAACCTTGTGGGTCTGCATTGTGATACAGTCTTTAATAAAATGATAAGAATAATTTTTTTTTTTTTTGCATCAGGATTCATGCATAGGACCTTCTGGGCATGAGCTGGGACTGTAGAGGAGGTCTAGAAGGTTGTTCAGATCTCTTTAATTTGATGCAGATGACAAAGAGTGAGGCGGGAATTACAGGACAAAGGACCATGTCATGATTCAGGCAATTGACTGCTGCCCTAGAGAAGTGGGATTCTAGCCCCGTCTCTGACATAAGTCTTTTTTCACTGAGCATATCACTTCAAACCAAACTGTTCACAGGTGAGGAACTCTAATTGGGTCTGGGAACCTCCCTTGAAAGCCTGGATATGAATTTAAGACGTGCCAAATTCTTCCAGCCACACTGGAATCATTAGAAAATTGACTTTTAACACATCAAGTGCTGTGTAATACCACGTAATCTGGAAAAAAGTATGTTTATGCATGTAGGTAGGTCAAAATGGGCACAGAAAATTAGGCTACTCTTGATCTAGACTTACCCTGTGTTTCAGGACAGACTTATGCTTGAAAATAAAAGAAATTTTAGTTGTGTATACTTACCTTCATTCAAGTTCTTGGGCATTGCACATGGTCTGCTGTATTTGATTCAGTACAACTTGCAGGTTTTTTTGTGGCTGCCGTCCATTGAGGTCTGTCCAAAAATGAAACTTGTTAACACTCATCTATATTAAAAACACATTTTCGTTCTTGGCATCCTGGTTTGTTCTGTCCTGTTTTTTAGAATAATCCATGCTCGGGTTCCAATCCAAGAGAACAGGCTGGAAGAAGGCTGGTCATAAAAATTGCAAAGGACTTTTATTCCTTGTTTATGGCTCCAATCAGATGAACTTTTCAAAGCCAGATGGAGATTTCATTCACGTAAAAATCAGGAGGGGCTCCAGGGATTGCAGTGCAATTCCAGATTTTCCTTTGTGCAATCGAGCGCAAGATCCAGGTGCTCAGTGGCTTGAATTTGGAAACGTTACAAAATATCACAGAAAATCTTCAAAAAAGGTTACTTAAAACCTCAAAAGGCCTTAATATGCGTTGGTTAAAAGCCTAAGTACCGTTGGGATTTAAGCTCCTAAATCACTTAGATGTCTGGAAATTTTACCTGGTATAATGAGTCTGTCAGCTTTTGCCAGCACATTTGTTTCTAGCCTTGTAAGTGCCATGGCTGCAACTCAGTTACTGCAACATCCATGATGCCCCTTTAGCAGGAGCATCTGCTACTCAGAATCAAGTTTTATTATCAGATGACTTCTACCTTAATGGGTATGGGGGGGGGGGCAGTCTCTTCCCCAGTAACTAAAGGGAAAATACCTTATGTCTCAATATATTCACAAATACTGTACTGATAAGAAGGCCGGCTAACTGAAAGTGCGAGTCCTGTGGATTACAGTAGAGGAGAAAGCTCAAGGTTAAAATTAAAATTCTGCATGCTGAGTTGCTTGATCTTGATCTGAATCTTACTGACACAATCAGCAGCAATTGTGGTCTCCAAGGGGGAAATTTTGGAAAGAGGAAGGAAGTAACTCAAGAATCAAAGGCAGAGGGAGGGAGGCAGGACTCCAAAGCCTTTAATGGTAACCTTGTTTAGACTTCATTGCTATTGAAAGGAAGCTGTGTAAACTCCTCCCTTGCTCAAGTTGTGTCCAGATGCACATGCCATTTGCTTGTGGCAGTCTCACTGTGTTGGTTTACATTCATTTTCAAGGCTATTTTGACAAAGAAAGGGGTGTGGGAATCGCCAAATATACCCCCATCTCCCATGTCCCCTTTGTAGGGCTTAGCAGCCTGCTTGTTAATAAGGAGTCTGGCATGAGTTCCTCCAGCTCTCCATGCTTGTACCATTCCCTGCAGAAGTAGACCATGCCTTTTATAACTTCCCACACCTAATCGGAGATCTGACCAGTAAGCTGCATGAGAACATATCTGCCCACTTCTTCCTGAATAGACCATATGAAAATATTTTAGTCAAAATGTTGGCTATCAACGAAACAAGAAAGTATAGGAAATGACAGATAAGATCATTTGAAGTTATAGGCTAAGAACCCAAGCCATCTAAATTGTTGGTTGTATAACTGTCTTCTCTGTAAACTGAGGTTCTTAATAACATATATATATATAAATGCTCTGAGCAGGAGTCGAGGACAGACTTTTAAAACTTTGTGCAATCATGTGTGAAATTATGCATCTTCCGGCAAATTTGCATGTGCACTTACCATATCTAGAGTGAATGGTTTGGCCTGTGTGTCAAATGCTCTGTGAATCTAATAGGATATTATGATTTAGGTGATGAAATTAAAAATGAATTTTGCTAACTCACGTAATGACACAATTTTTGACGCTTGCTGCTCTTTAGGGAGCAGGGCCGGTTCTACTGTTGTGCAGCCAAGTGAGAAAACTGCAAAAGTTTAGTTGTGTGTGAAATGTTCCTCCTTAGCACAAAGCAATAGTTTAATAAATGCTAACAGCATGGGAGGAAAGAAATTATAAGCTACTTTGTTTCATTTCTGAGGGAAAAAGTTTGTGTCTAAAATGAATAGAGGAAGCAAATGTATTTTGGAGGGAATTGGGTAAACATGTAACATGTATTTATCCTTCCAATAAACTACAAGCATAAAATTGTCTCTGCTGTGCTACAGGCCACCTGCTTAATAGCTTTTCTCCTGTCCTCTTATTTCCTTAAAGACCTTGCTCTAAAAAAGTAGCAAATAGCGCCAAAGATGGATTATGCCACCACTGCCCCATCATTTCATGAACACAGTTAAAGGAAACCTGCTTAAAAATATTCCACGGCTCATTACACTTGGACCAAAGTTAGCTTGTTTTTGCCATCAGGTTAGATAAGAAGTTTCAAGTAGAATACCACCGTCTTTTCAGGTTCTTTATTTTGAGTGCCATTATACAGATGTGCAGTGCTGCTGTAGGCTGAAAGAGATGATCAGAACAGGGCCTGCTCTGCAGTATCCATAACTTGCTCAGTGAATGATTTTGTAAAGGCTACTTAATGATGCCACACAAGTGGGAAGCCATAACTTTGCTGTCAGCCTCGTCCTTGCCATGCCCTTTACAATGAACATGCCCTGTTGATTTCTTTGCTGCAAAACCAACCCCAGCTTTAATTCATCACGTCTGCTATAATAGCAGGAGCCACTCTAGGTTAGCACAACATATAGGCAAGATGGTAGTTATTGCTTTGGAGCTGTTCAATAGTTAAAAACAGTGGACAATACCTTCCATGGACAACGAAAGGCAGACAAAATAGGAAATGACAAAATAAGAAATAGAAAATAATACTGCTGACTTTTTTGTTATCTCGGAGGAAAGCCCTTTAAAATCCCACATGCAAATAGCATATAGGTACAAGTCTGAGCGATTTCATGTGAATGTAAAGGATGTTGTGCACTGATAAATGTTCTTGGTTACAACATGTAATTTGGCAAGTCAGAGATAATTTAAGTGTACAGAATTATGATGAGGCAAGTCTTCCACCACTAAAATACAGATAAGCCTATGTTGAGACTTTTCAGATATTCAAAGGCAACTGACTGAAGATCTTTTTGTTTTGTTTTGGGACATCACAGGCAGTTTTGAGTTACTGGGGAGTAAAAAAAAAAAAAAAAAAAAAGAAAGCCACCAAAACACTTCAAACATAAAGACGATTTATTTTTGCTCACTAGTAACTCAAAAATAGTTACTTGATATGGAAGCATGTTCCAAATTTGCACACGCCACGTGGTATTTGCAAAGTCAGCACTTTATTACACCGGGGTGAGGAGGAGAAGAGGAAATGTAGAAAATTACTTAGAGAATTCTGCACTTGCTCCTTTGGCATCTGGCATGACAATAACAGATGTTGCATCAGAAACCTATCCCTTTGGTGACCTCAACGCACTGTCCTTGTGTCAAGGACTTTGCTAGGAGCCAAAACAGATTGCTTCTGAAAACCCAGTTGTCAGCTGTTAATAAAATTTAACCACAGTGTTCTTTAATTTTGAACCACATTAATCTACCCTCTATTACTTTTAGTAATATAGCTTGAGCTCAGGTTATCTGAAAGTCTATACAAGACCAATATTGATTGTTGGACACATTTTACATCAGTTTATGATATGTAAAACTGATGCATTATTACTATGTGAGAAGACAGAAAAAAGTCCAAATAAAAATGGATCTTTTTAACGGTAAAATATGTGTATGGATTCCACCATTATAATTCAACTTGGTGATCTGAGAAACAGTTCTTTCTGTCAGAGTGGCAGCAAAATGCTTCAGGTGTATATTTTTTTTGCAAAAATCTACTTGGTCTACCCAGAGTTCTGATTCCTTGTGTATCTCTTAGCTTTCAATACCAACTAAAAAGGGAAAACATTATGTTCAGTATAGTTTCTTGCCATGTACCTCATTATATCATTTTTAATTTTGCATGTGAAATAGCAACAAAGTCTTAGACCACACTGTCTTTCTGATTACGTTCTCTTCAATATTTTGTTTTTAATATAGAAACCCAGCAAAAACACCCCAATTAAAAAGAGATACTTCTTTAGAAGAAAAAAAAATTGGAAATCTGTTGAGAACTGGCTTTATAGAAAATCCACAAGTTTTATATAGCAGTTTGGATATATTTCAGGTCTAAATATGTTCACCAGCCAAACTAGTGACAACTAAAAATGATACGTTATTGTGACCGTTCTAAAAAAAAATCAGAACAAAACTGTAATTTATTATAGTTCTGCCTTCATTATACACCATGTGTTGGTGGATTAAGCACAACAAAACTCTAGTAATCTTTAAAATAGTCTACTAAATATAATAAAAAGAATAAGATAACAATTAACATTTAGTCTGTTACATTTAAAAAACTGGATGTACATTTTTCTATTGCCTGTTAGCTTTACCTAAGCCTTTTAAACTATTACAAAAAGAAAAAAAAAGGAAAGAAAAGTCATTGTTCAAAAAACATTCAAATCAGTTGATACAACATTACAGTACAGTCAACTAACATCATTCAAGATCTAGTCTTTGTTTCTCAGTTAAAGAGTCTTTAGACCAGAGTGTTACAGAACTATTTCAATGCAGTTTCAAAACTGTATGTTAGCTTTTGCAGGATACTGTACTCTCTACTGATGGCTTCAGAAAAAATGGGGTCTTGCTACTTGTGACTCACAGGGAAACCCCAGCCTGTCATTAATTTTTTTCAGCACTGTAGTTAGAACAGTATTATTAACTTTAGCACAGAAACTAAATAAAAAGATAAAAAAAAATAATAAAAAAAAAATTGGAAGCTAGGTGAAGCCGCCATTTGTGTCAAACAATTGCGATACGCTATACTAAAAAATTCTGAAATATCCACCTGTCCTCGCCACTCTGCCACAAACTAGCAAAGTCAAAAATATAAAAGTCTTCAACTTTTCACTTTTGCAGAATAAGCAAAAAAGTCTTTGTGCTCCTTACTACCAGAAGCAAAATATCCTCTGAGTTACCACATGTAATAGCTTCTGGATGTGTCGACTTGAGTTGGCTTGGTTTCTGCAGAGCCATCTTTGTCTTTTTCACTGTCACCTTCCCAGAGATTAATAAGTGGAGGATATAGCTCATTCAGTGGGATCGAAGATGTCTTTTGCATATATTTTTTCAATGAATGGTGGTAGTTTTTTCTCTTAAATCTTTTAGCAATATAAACAGAGATGGAGGCAAGGCTGATTACGGCAAACATTGATCCCATTACTGCTGCAAGGGCAGTGCTGGTTTCTTGGTCGGAAATGTCAAGCGCAAAAGCTGCATTTTTTGTCGTAACATTAACGCAAGACTTTTGTGTTTGCTGATGGATGTTTGACACAGTTAGGCACACTTCATAATCTGTGGATGGCTGCAAGTGAGTGAGGTTATATTCGTGCACATCAACTGGGACCCTAGCAGTATATGTAATGTGAGGGTTATCAATCTTCATAGTGGCTGATGACCATTTTAGATTAGAGGTCATGACATTAGAATTAACTTTCCAAGAAACTAAGATTGAATGAGATTCTGCTTGCTTGACATATATTTTCAGAACCTGAGTACCATCCAAAAGCGTTCCATTCACTCGTATAGTAGCTACTCTTGTATCGGCCCCTTCTACGTTCTGAGCCACACACGTATATCTCCCAGAGTCTTCAATCTGAATATTAGAGATTTCCAGGGTACCTTCACTACTTAACTTGTATTTGTCCGAGAGACTTTCAACTGTTATTTTATTTCCCAGTGGAGTTACCCAATAAATTTCCGGTTCTGGTTCTGCCATGGCCCGACAATCTAAAAACACTGTCATGCCTATATCCAAATTCAAATGATTTGGAAAAGTCTCATGAGAAATCATTGGAAGACACTGTTCACTTGAATCTTGTATTAACACTTCTTTCACCTGTTGGCCTCTGTATTCGGGTGGCATAGCACAAAACATGGACAGGGGCTCCATGAAACGGATATTGGTTTTATTTGAGTTTATCCAGTGAATGACGCAGTCGCACCTGAGTGGATTACTGTGGATACTGATCTCACGTAGGTTTGGAAGGGATTCCACTGTCTTTTGGTAGACTGCATTCAAGGCATTGTTGTTGAGCATCAGGCTTTCCAGTGCAGGAACATTACGAAATGCTAAACGATGGATGTAAGACAACTTCGGATTGTTGGTGGCTTCAAGCTTTGTGAGTTCAGGAAGGTTATCTAGTGCATATCTATCAACAGAAACTAGTTCTCCCATATTATTTATTCCAAGTTCCTTTAACCGGAGCATATTTTTAAAGTCACCTTCCTGTATTTTGTGAATCGGGTTTTTGTTAAGATCCAGGAATTTTAAATTTGGTACTTTCTCAAGTGCAAGCTGAGGAACTTTGACCAATTTATTATCATAAAAGGAAAGACTTTCAAGACTATCCAACCCAACTAATGCATTTCCAGGGATATCGGTGAGGTACATGCCTGCCAAAACTAGACTTCTTAAATTTGACAGTGGCTTGAAATTCATGTCTAGTATTCCAATCACTGGATTTTCACCAATCATCAGAATTTCCAAATTAGGAGTAGAATCAAACCAGCGACTATCAATAACCTTTAATTTGTTAGAATTAAGATGCAATCTTAAAAGATTCTTCAGGCCAGAAAATGCATTTGCAGAAATGCTGCTAATCTGGTTGTGATTTATATACAGTTCCTGAAGATTACACAGGTCCTGCAAGCAGTAGTCAGTCATCTCTGTTATCTGGTTTTCCTCCAGATGTAATGTAGTGAGTTGAGAGAGATTTGCGAGCCCCACATCTTTAATGCTAGTAAAATTATTCTGTGAAAAATCTAATTCTGTTAAATTGAAAAGCTGTTGGAGTTCATCTGTAGTCTTTGCAATGTTGTTGCTTTGCAAGAGAAGAACTTGAGTGTCACTGGAAAGATTGCTGGGGATTTTTGTTAAACGAAGGTCATTGCAATCAACTGTTGTAGCTTCTCTGTAGGTTGACTGTGGTGTAAACCATGGCCTGATTTCGCATACGCAAAGCTGCGGACATTCATTATTCTGTATGGAAGACTCCGTTAATGAATTCATCAGCAATTCTAGCACCAACTGGAAAACTGTTAAAACAAATCTAATCCTAGCCATGCTGGTTAGCTGGTAAGGTCAACTGCCAGCCCCTTAAGATAGAAATATAGTGAATATATAATTGGTTATCAAGCAGAAAATATAAAACTTAAACATCAGCTTGAAATGTTTGGACATCCAGAAGATAGATGTTTTTAAAAGTTTCCTGAAGACAGGAAATGATCGGAAGTCTCTTTACTGTTCCTCTTTGTTCCAGAAGCTTGCACAAAGTTCGGCTGTGAGCTGATCAACCCAAAATCAGTATCTGGACAGGTGCCTGAAAAGCAGAGTAGGACAGATGTTACGTTCATTTCATATATATTTTCTACCTGCCTTTCGTTTTTTCAGCCTCTGGAAGGTAAAGGTCCTTAAAAGAACAACCAAATTTTGCAAACCTGCTTAACGCAAAGTTATTCTGGTATGATAAACCAGATCTATTTTGGAAGCTCTTCTTTATATATCCCTCAATAATAAGAATTATTTTAATATTTCTAGTTAACTGACCATTAAAATATAAGTAGCTACAACACTGTTTAAGGACACTTTTCTGCAGAAGGTTTTTTGTGCTATACTTGTAAGTTGGTGTTTAAGCACTTAAATTCTTGCTTTTCTTAAAATGCTGAATATTCTGAAACTCTCTGAAATATGTTTGCAACTGGAAGTAGTTCTGAACTTGATCCTGATTAGACTGAAGAATAATGATTGCAGTTGTGCTCCACCTTACTACTCGCTATATTATAGGAGTTTCCTTAGAAATTTTAGTCAAACACATGAAATCTTCCCAGGTTTGGACAACTGCAATTTTATATGAACCACTTCCATAAAACTGGGCACACCTACATGAAATGCTACGTCAAAAACTCTGTGACACCACAGCTAGGTCGCTGTAGCAACATGTTCTCTTGCTATATTGCATTGCTACAGCAACATAATGGCTAAAATAACTTTGCGCCACTGGCACGATGCAGTATTGGCTGTTACTGCGCCATCATTCAGTATTTCCAAAAGGAAGTACTAATTGACAGCACAGTAATAACGGGACTGTACATGGATGCGCCCACTGGATTTATATCCAATTCAGCTTTAGTGATAAACATTGGGCTGTAAATACTAGAGATAAAAAATTATCTAGGAATTCAAATCCAGAACAAATTTTGCTCAGTTATATATAAATTATCATCATAACTACATAGCTATAGAGGCTGTGTTATTCGGAGAACATCTAATTTTGCATAAGAAATGAAAATAGCCCAGCAGCGCAAGGTAGTTGGGGTATACCCTTTGCCACTATATATTATACGTGGGTAGTAAGAGAACCGATATGCTATGGAGCTTACAGAGAACTGATATGCTTACTATTTTTAGCCCCCATCCTACCCAGAGAAATTTCTCTTTACTCTGGGATGTCAAAAATCTGAATTGTCAAAACAATGTACATTGGGCTGTCTTCAAAACCTGGATCTGATATTGTCTTTAACCAGGAACTATTCCCATTAGGGCTGTACATATACATTAGTTGGCTATCGGATCGGCACCAATAAAAGAAGAAATGATGTTATAGGCTATCGGCTTTTTTGGTCATTGTAGCCAATAGTTATGGCTCCATGCCCGGAGCACCCTGGCAAGTGCAGTCTGGTCCCCATGCTCCACCACTAGCCTGAGCCAGGGGCAGACTACAGGTTGTGGCGGGCAGTGGGAGGGGAGGGGTCATCGTGCAAGGGACATTCTGCTCTGTCAGGTACTGGGCACCTTTGCAAAAGCGCTTTCTCCCCAGCAGCCATGGGAGCTCAGCTACGTGAGGCCCCCCAGCACTGAGGCAGCAGTATGCTCTGTGGCACCCAATGCACCCAGAGCTGGTGTCCTCATGAGGATCCACCACACCCACTTGGGATGGCAACACAGGTTGCATGGAGAGCAAGGCTGTGGGTAAGAGCCACGGGCGAGCGGGTGATGTGCATGGGAATAAGGCAGTCCCCACCTTCCTCGTTGAGGGATGGAGCAGGCAGGAGGCACGTGTGTGTGTGTGTGTGTGTGTGTGTGTAAGTGCAAAACAAACAAAGAGGTTTATGTATGTCAGTAGTTTAAAATGCCTGGCACTATTACTAAGTATCAGTTATTGGATTGGCATCAGCTGATATGGTTGGTTAATCAATGGGCTATCGGTATCAGCCTAGAAAAGCTTTCAGTGTACCCCTAATTCCTATTAATTACAGGTAGAGCTGTTGCAGGATAAGGCCACGTAAGTGATAAGTTACATTAAATCACCTTCTCAGTTTAGCTGTTTGTCACTCTCTTGCTCATCTCTGCATTTGACTGTTCACAGCACTGATAAATTACAATGAAAAGCTTGCAACATTTAGGTATCAACATAGACAGGAGAGTGCGTGTCTGAATTAATCAAAATACACTATCTGACAGTAGTGGGAAATTCCATTAAAGTGCTTTTTTGAGTCATTAAATGTTCATTCAAGAAAGATACCGAGCTCTTAACAGAAAATCACCTTTGTTGCCTTTGATGGAGAGAGAAATGGTTAGTGTCATATATGCAAACCTAGTGATATTTTCTCTTCTGTAAACAACACGCGTGTTTTCTCTGTGTGCTTGTGTAATCCAGTTTCTGTATTCTTAGGCCGCCTCTACACATGCAGGCAAAGGGGTGATTGGATCCAATGCATGATCCATGCAATTGTGTCTCCTGCCATACCACACCTGCATGGCAGGAGGCACAATTGTGGGATTGTGTATTAGATCCAGTTGCACCTGATAGATGGTGTAGAGGGAGCCTGGTCCTGGGCTTCCCCTGCATCAGTAAAAAACAGGGTCCCATGGCCGGGAGCCCTTTTTCTGGTCCAAGCTGGAGGCCACGTGCAGTTGGGACTGAGAACCCCGTCAGCTGTGGGACTTCCCAGCCTCTTTAACTGTTGGGTGCTGCTACAGCTTCCCAGCCACAGGGGTGCAGCTGGGAAACTGCACTGGCTGAAATCTTCCAGGCCCAGGGGTGTGTTGTGCTCCCCAGCACCTGGGAGATAGCAGTAGCTGCAGTCTCTCAACTGAAGAGTGCCTACACATGCAAATTAAAGCTGGATAGAAACCAGCTATCAAGTTATTACACCTATTTAAGCAATACCTTTATAGCTGGTTGGACCTTTTTAATGCAGGATAGTTAATCTGCATGTGTAAATAGTCTAAATTTGTTGCACAATTAACAAGGTAACTGCACAACAGATATAAGATGTAGAGGGGGCCTTATGTACCACTGCTAGCCCTGTGATAGGAAGGATATTTTAATGGGTACTTGGATTCTACTGTAGACTCATACTCTACTAAAAGAGCTACATGGTTAACAAAATTAATTCTGTTCTCACCTTGGCTTATTCTGGCTACTCAGTTTAGAGGGACGTATAAAGGTAGCAGTGAAGCTACACAGGCATTTTTCATGGGTTCTAGTCAAGGTGGATATTTCCGCTATATCTAGGTTTGTTCTTCACTGAGCATGTTGCTATTGACAAGTCAGGCTGATCCATTCTCTTGGATAGTTAAGCTATGTGTATCAAATTCAATGCAAAGATACTAAAAGCAAACTATGGGACAAAACTGGATAAGAAAAGCATGATTTGGCCTCTGTAAGCTGACTGGGAGACCCATAGGTTTCTGTTGTGCAGATTTTGATGATATTCATCTGAACTGAGGACAGCTGGGGAAATCATATGTCTGAGTACGTGTGAAGGAGAAGACTCTTACTTAATTGCCTTTGTTTACCAAAGCAGATACAAGCCTACTATATCCAAAAAAAAGAAAAAAAAAAAAGAAAAGAAAAATGTAATACTATAGGACTATACTTGTCATTATACAGGATTGTAAATTCTTTGGAAATATCAATTTTATATTTAAAAAGTACATATAAAAATGGGCTTTAGCTGAACTACCAAAGTTCCTTATCCTCTCTTAAAAACACTAAAGAAACTCTCCTCCTTTTTTGGCTTATCCTACTAAAATTATGGAAATCTCCTGTGGTTCCTAACTGGTATCATGAGAGGTCCCTCTTCTAATTTCAGTAAACTTTAACCTCAGTTTTAATGGAAACTGATCATTTGGTCTTAATTACAGAGAGATTCCAATATGTTCCATTTGACTACTCGGGCATCTTTTTAGTGAAGACTTCCAAATTAAATGTTATTTTAAAGTCTAGTGTATTCCTATGAATAGTGCATACCACTGTTGAATAGGGGCCAGCCTCCCAAAGCTGTTTATTCCACTCTTTGAGCTTGTAAGTGGCTCTACAATTCACCATAGTCACCTTCATAGGAAAAAACCATACATCCATGCCACACGTTCTACCATTCCCTCTTTCAAAGCCCCTTCTGTAACTTCTATGATACAGCTAAGGGAGTAGCGGCCAAGATATTTACTGGCAAAAATAGTCATAGAAAGCCGGGGTGTCGATGCTGTTTTTGCTTGTTCAGTCAGGAAACAGAAACACTACCGAGTGTTTCTTTTAAGCTATTATAGTTAAGCTCAAATCACATACCTGATCCTGAGAGTACACCAAAAGACTCTTTCTTAAATACATATGAATAATGAATCAATACAATGAAATTGTTACCACCTCATGATGCCCAAAACCAGAAAGAGCTTAAATTTAATATTTACACCTATATATTCAGTTTGTTCTAAATTATTGGCTTAGCTCCACTCTGGTTACATGGACGACAAGTTTTATTGTTTGTTTGTTTTCAAATAAAACTGCACCAGACTGTTTACGTACACCTGGATTGTGGACGTATTGTGAATTTCTACCTTTTCTTTGTTTAAAACGTATCCTATCAGATGTGCATTACATTTATAATTCATTCTCTGTAAGACTGCATTTCTAGTTTTATGGAATGGAATCCGAGTTCCTGAACATTGCAGATATATAACTTAAGATGTTAATAGTGATACTTCCTCCCTCTTCTCTAGTTATTTTTAGTGCAGCTAGTTTTAATTTTCTTTGACTAAAAATGTTTTTCAAAAATGACTTGAGGGTTATTGCCTCCAATCTCCTCCAGCCCAAGGCAGCATGGATGACACTGCAAGTAAAAATCCACTGTAATCAAAAAACAAATTGATTGGTTTTGCAAGCCCCAGTCCATTTTAATGTTTGTGCTCACGTGAGTGACACCCTACAGACTAGCATGTAAAATAGTGTAGAAGGAAATGCTGGAGGTTTTGACAGTTTAACCTTCTATCACCTGGGCCAGGTCAATATTGCGAGAATCAGAGGGTTTTTTTGTTTGATTTTGTTCTTATAAATACCCAGTATCTCAGTACCTGGATGACACATGAATTAACTCTCAGTTGATCCCATTTCTTTAAAACACATTAAATTTTGAAGTAGGATATTTATAAGCATTAGTCCCAGGAGAAGGGGAAAATGAGGATGTTACAGAGAAACAAGATACGTCTTTTACTACCCACCTTGCAGATAGGTCTTTTACTATGATTTCTCCTCTCTACCTTTTCATTTTAATTCTTCAACTGAAACACACTCCCAATCTTCCAATTCTTCTGCCACTTTATAAATCGCAGGTGCTGGTATGCCGGATTTTCAAGGGGCACTGGAATATTTATCAATGCTGCCAAAATGAGGCAAGGGGCAACTGTATTATGGGAAAAGGAGCAGTTTTGCCTATATACACTTGGGTCTCAAGGAGCCCACGGTAGCCAACAGGAAACAAACCCAGGAATGCAGAATGTGAAAACACACTAGTACGTTTAATATACACCATAAAGCATGTGGCCTACGGTTCATTTATAACCATGAAGTGTCTTAAACACCATCATTAATACTAGCGAAGTGAAGAGATGCCAATAGGAGGGTGCGGGGGGTGCACTGATGTTTTGTTTGGTTGCTTTTTGGAACACTTTTAGTTTTAAATCTCCTGTCAGTTAGGAAGAAGATGTGTGGTGACAGCATACAGAATAACTCATGGCCACTGTGCAAGTGAAACAGTATGCACACACTTAAGTAAACAAAGCAGTATATGGTAGAACAAGCATAAGGAAGAACAAGTTGGAATAATAAGAAAGAATAAAAACAATTTTCATAATTAATAGCAACTGCCAGCTAGCACGACAGAAGTAATAAAATGTTCTTTACTGTAATGGGGTGAAACATGAGCCTTTTCAATGAAAGGTGTCATTATTCTTGCGGTGGTACCAATTATAAATCGTTGAAGTATGGAAAAACATGCCCAGGCCAAAAAGATAGGAATATTTGCTGCTGAAGGACAGAATATTTCTGATAAGTACTGTAGAAATTGCTGCTGTATCCATTCATCTTGCAAAAATTCCCTCTACCATAGTCTGCATAAGTTTGGATTGGTAGCTACGTAAATGAAGCCTGCCTCAGACAAGTCTAAGTTGAGCCATGAGCCACAAGTCTTCACAAGATTGTCTGAATGTTGCCCTCTTGAGTGGCCTTCTTTCTGACCTCAGTTTGTGAGGCCCTTGCCTTGCCTTGTTGTAAAGCAGTTGATGTTGGAATAGTTGCAGTGGACTGACAGATGCTATCTCCATAAAGTCTGTTTGGAAGATTTTATGTTACATGAGAATGCTACATATGACCAACTATTCCAGGATGTTTGAGGGGAGGAATATCCATTAAGCCCCATCTACACATTACGCTTGAGGCATGTTAGACTAGGGACAGACATTAAAAAAGCCAAAGCCTGAATTGATTCAGTCTTTGCAGGTTACTCTAACCTGCCTAGGTTGAACTGATTTGCAACTGCACAGACATTCCCTCTTGACTGAGGAAATGCAGGCACATGCCTGCAGTTGCTCAGGGCAGGAGCTGGGGGGTGGTGGTGCTAGAGCCCCCCCTTGGGTGCAGGAAGGGGGACCATGGCCAGCCTGGGCAGTATTAGTTAAGTCTGATACTACATTCAACCAGGTTTTGGCTATTTTGAAACCAGTTTCTGATCAGTTGATGTATGTAATGTCTTTCCCTAGCCTTAATCACGTCTTGAATGGTTACCTGGCCACATGTTTATATTCCACAAAATGTGAAGCAACTTTGTAGCTGCTTCCTATCACACCATTAATTGTGTGGCCAGGGGTCCCAGTGGCTAGGAGCCCCATAAACTGATTGGAGCTGCTAGCTGTGGGGAGCCATGTGAACCTCCAAGCCATGAGACCTCTTAGCTGACACTGGCTCCCAGCTGTGGGAGCATGTCCCCCAGCTGGGAGCCCCATCAGCTGACAGGGGTCCCACCTGCAGGGACTTCCCCATGCACCCCTACAGCTGGGAGACGGCAGTTGATGCTGCTCATGTGAGTGTCCCAACTAGGCAGGTGCTCCATGCACCCTTGCAGCTGCAAGACTGCAACTGATGCAGTGTCCCAGCCACAGGGGTGCTCCATGCACCACGTGCAGCATGGTAGGAGATGCAATTGTGTGGATTGCATATCAGAATCCATGTACACCTGCATGTGTAAAGCAGAGATAAATTGGTCCAATATCAGATTAGCACTAATATAAAGAAAATTGACTGCATCAGAAGTCACCCTGTTATGGCTGATAAATGCCCTGTTCATATGCGCAGCCGCAGTGCAGCACATAGGTGGCAAGCAACACAGGTTGGCAGCTTGGAGAGCTGTGTACACCTGGTACGTCTGTTGTGGTGGATGGGGAGAGGGAAGGGAAGGGGCAGATCGAGGCCCCCATGGTGAGGGAGGAGTGGGGCTGTGGATGGAGCTGTGGCTTGTCTGATGGCTGGGGGGGTAGGGGGACAGCTCCTGCCTCTACATGCACCCAGGAGGGCACAAGGGGGGGCATGTGCCCCCCAGATCTGGAAAGGGTGGGGTGAGTTGAGGCCAGGGCAGTGCTGGGTTCTTCCTGGCAGGGATTGGGCCAGGCTGCGCTCAGGGTGGGCAGCAGCGCTGAGAGTGGGGGTTGGTGGGGGGACTACAGCAAAGCTTGGGGTGGCTGCAGCTGCCCCCTATAGACCCCCTTCCAGCGCCACTGATGCCCGTCCTGAGCGTAGCCCGGCCCAGCCCTGCCAGGAAGAGCCAGGCACTTCTCCCGCCCCACCCCATGCAGATCTGGAGGGCACTTGACACCCCCCCCCCCGACAAACCACAGTTCTGTCCCGTACCCTGCCCTGCCCTGCCCAGGCAGCACCTGCCCCAACCCCAACCCCTCTATCGCAGGGGCCCTTGATTTGCCCCCCATGCCCCTTCCACCACAACAGACTTACCAGCCAGATGCTGCTCTTCAAGCTGCTGAGTTGTGTATCAGAAAAGCAGATCAGTATCGGCCAATATGCCTCCTTAAAAATCAGCTATTGGTATTGGCCCCAAAAAGCTTATCAGTGCACCCGCAGTGTAAACGAACATTTAGAGATGGAAACGAAGTAATGCCATTGTGTAAAGTCTTGGGAACACTGCATCTAGAATAGAATGCACAGTTCTAATCACACATGCTCAATTAAGATGAATGCAAACCAAAACAGATGGAGAGATGAGCTTGTAGGGAGGTCAGGGGAATTAAGAGCCAGTCAAATGATTGGGGTGTGTGTGAAAGAACTCAGCTTGTTTAGCCTAGCAAGTTGAAGGCTGAAGACGGATATAATTACTTTCCATTAGGGTTGTAAATGCAAGGAATAGAAGAGAACTACTTAACTCAGAGAACAGTGGTGACACAAAAGCAATGAGATGTTCCGTATCACCCTTGTAAAATGAGGGGTGGGGGGGAAGGGACAAATGCACGTAATTGGTTTTAAGGTAAAGCCCACATTTGAGACATGATATAATGTGGATAACAGTGATAGCAGGGGCCTGGATCTTTTCCAGTTCTGTGCTTATTAGGGCTGTGCGAAATTTCGCTGAGTGTTTTGTTTTGAAGCTGTTTCGATGCCTTTCAGGCAAATCAACACAAAACCAAAAGCACTGAAACAGCTTTGAAACCAAATGAGGGCACTCAAAATGTTTCAAAAGTTTCGAAGCAGCCCAGTCATGGGAGGCAGGGGAGAGCCAGAGTTGCTGTCCAAGTGGCTTCACAGCCCCAGGTAGCTCAGCCTGGCTGGGAGGGCTGTGCTCTGTGGGGCTGGCGGAGCCGGGTGGAGCGCAGCGCTGACTCTGCCGATCGGCTCCACCACTCCCATGGAGCTCAGCCCAGGCTCTGATCAGCCATGCTCTGCACTGGTCCCAGGCAACAAGGCAGCCTCCTCTCATCTGGGGCACAGATCCAGGGGCTCACACCCCTGGGAAGGCTGCTGGGCTGTGCTGGACTCCTCCCGGGAGCCCCCAGATCTGTGCACTGGATGAGAGGAGGCCCAGGCAGCAGCAGCAATCTTCTCCGGTGCTCGGTGCAAGCAGCGCCAGCCTCCTCATCTGGCATGCAGATCTGGGGGCCTGCAGCCCTGGGAGGAGTCTGGCACAGCCCTGCAGCCCTCCCCAGGGTCTGCATGCTGGATGAGAGGAGGCTGCCGATGCAGGCAAGTGTCAGGACTTTTGCTTTGAAGAGTTTAAGGTGCAATTTTCCAGAAACCCCTGTACCTATCTACTTGAACCTTGGCAGGTTTCATGCCTTCTGAAGGGGCTACCATTTCTGCAATTTTCATCCAAATCAGGCAAGAAATGACAATGTTTTAGGCATTTTCATGATTCCCCATTATAGCCTATAGGCAAAATGTCAAAACAATGAAGTAGTTTGGGCTAAATGAAGCAGGACATTGCTTTGAAATGAAACAAAATGATGAAGCGAGACTCTGTCCCTTCAGAACGGCGAAGTAGACGTCGAAATGAAACGATGGTGTTTTGCACAGCCTAGTGTTTGTTTGTTTCTATGCGATCTTAAACATCAGTTAAGAAGCCATGCAAATTACTTCGTATTATATGCTGGAGTGGTCAAAGACCTCTGAGAATGGCTCGCTGTACCTAAAGGGATGAGGAGCGTTTTGAATCATTCAACAGCAACTATTTGGGCCCACTGTGCAGTGGCATAAATACACCTGGACGGATGGTCAACTGCCAATTTGGGGAGTGGGACAATAAAAAGTGGCTCCAGCTGCACAATCGCAGTTGCGATCACAAAGGGTAATGGGAGTTGCTGCTGCTTGTGCTCAGTTGGGTCCCTACACCGATGCCCTTATGGACTGTCAGTGCAATAAGAAAACAAGGCAGGTGAGTAAAGAAGAAAGAGTGGGTATCTTTAATACTTGGAAGGGAAAGCAGAGGCCCACAATGTTATAAAAGGTAAGACAGTTCAGTTCAGTAACGTAGCAGCATTGTCATCTTAAAATACATGCCTCCTTAGAATCCAAAAGATTTGTTTCACATTTAGGCAACGCGTGTTTTGGGGAGGAAAAACAAAAGTCCCAGCAGCCCCTTCCTGCTGTACCTCCAGATCAATGACACACACATTTCCTAGTTTACATCTGCAGGCAATGGGCCAGATTCTCTTCCAGTTAAATGTTGACTGATGCGACTCCACTGGATTCCTTTGAGCTGTTCCTGATTTACACAGGACAGAAATCAGAATCCAAGCCTGCATATCTAAATTAGTTGCTGCCATTTTTGGAAAAAAAGTATGCATTATTAATGACCTGTTGCTAATTAGGACCTAGTCTTGAGAATACAGGTGACTGGGGAAACATCCAGGCAGTGATTTGCTTGTGCCGTTACTACGCTTATACGCAGAATTGCATGAAATGTGTGTTGCTTTAAAATTGTAATTGTACAGCCTACATTTTATAATTGCTATAATCTGTTTCGCTCTGGGAAAAGAGATCTACCACCCAGGACTCTTGTATCACAAAAATCAAGGGAATCTGTAGAGACAAAAATTGGATCATGGTCTTCCATTGGAAATAACCAGGATGTTTACAGGGAGCCTATTAAAAGAGCACTTTTCTCATGTGTTGCATTTAAAATAGTTTTGTCTGCACAGAAAAATATCCAAAAATGTTACTGCGAAGCTCTCTCAGTTAATTACTGAAATATAAAAAGTCTTATTAAATATTTCAAATGGCACTGAAAAAAAAAAAAAAGATGTTTATAGATTCCACCTGTATATGTTTTAGAAAATGTCAAGCTGAAGAAGATGCCAGGGAGCCTTTGTTTTGTTAAAAGAGCATGCTGTAGCTCCAAAATCTGCATGGGAGCTTGCTAATAGAAGCACAGTAGTAAACAAAGGCTTAGAGTATGAAAATTTCAAAAAGCATTTTATAACCCTAAAAGAGTCCTAAGGTATGTTTTATTTTTTCACATTTTTGTTCCTCCATAGACAGCATTTCAGTTAAAATTATTTTTTAGTACATTTGTAGAGAAACCTTTAAATTGTTTAATTCCAAGCAAGTCAATTTGCTGTATTTCAGAAAATAACTGTAGCTTGTTCCGTTGGTGTTGTTTTGAAAATATTAGAGTCTATCTTCTCAGAATAAATGCAAAGATCAGTCCATTAATAATATGCATACTATAGTACCAGCATATTTCAATCCAACAACCCTTCTAAAATTTATCAGTTACTGAGCCTTGTTTTTAGCCTATGCATTAGATACAGCAATTTTCATTAACACTTTGAAGTAAAGTCACAGTAGAGAGATTCTTCTCATTTATACATGAGTGCAATGTGGGTGCTGTGCAGAATGTAGCTACTGTATATTGATGAGCGACCAACTCAAGCATGGAATTGCAACACTGCCTCTCTGTTGACTTCCAGTTGAAAACCTCTAGCAAATTAGCCTTAACAAGCCATATTAGAAACCTCAAGAATAATAAGTGCTTTCAAACAGTGGGCTGTCAAATTACATGTGCTAATAGTCTAGTTATTCATTTTTAAAGGGAACAAAACCTCTTAAAAACATTTAAAAGCTATGAAAATCTGCAAAGCAAAATATAACATAATACAATAGTGGCCAATTTATTGGGTAGCATTGTGCCTGTACACTAATTTTTACTGATGGTAGAAGTGACAGGTAAGCACTTGGGGAAATGTGCTGTGCTTCTGCTGCTACCACTCAAATGTTAATGTTCTGTTAAGCAGAGGGACGCAATCCTTTGATGAAAAAAAGTCTGTAGCAAAGTTCCTGTTTAACCAAGGATATGCTTATCAGAAGGTGAGCGAACTAAAATTGCTCGCAAGATTCTCTAAATAGGGTAGGTCTTCATATAACCAATGAAATATTTCACATTTGGTTTACAGTTAATTCGCTGGAACCTTTTTGGAGATGAGGTGTGGATTCTCCTACTCCAAGGAGCAAGGCTGACTCCACAGACTAACCTCAAACATTTCACCTGAGAAGGGATGAAAGTGATATTTTCAGTATTTTCTTCACTATGGTCTTCATTTTGAGGAGTGCCTCTAACTCCAATAGTACACGACACAACATTTCATGGCTTGACCCTCTGACCCACTCATCCATATGGGAATGTTTTCATATGGGCAGTAACCACAGTATACTGCCAGCAACCCAGACATCTGCTGTTACTATTCACTACCCTGGGCAAATCTAACTCCAAATGCCACCTTTATTTATTGCACCTCAGTGGCTGTATACAGCCTATTTTGCTCCCATCACTATTGGTGACCAGGTCAGTCACTGCCAATAGGATAGCAGAGCACTTCCACTGCTCACAATGATTGTGATCTGTGCTCATCTTCCTTACATTTACAGCTCCATTGCTTGGCATTTAGGATGAACTTCTGTGAATAAATTCTTCTAGGATCAACATGGTGGAACCTTATGGTGTACTCCGATCTTGCACAACTACAAAAATGCTTGCGCTGGGTTTTGACCAGTTTTCCTCCTTCCTTCTGCTAACTCTGACCATCCTTGAGGATCTTCATTAAGGAAGTTCAGAAGCATGGCAATTACAGCAATGTACCACAACGGATGGAAAGTAATACCATTTTTTTAACACAACATTTAGAATCTCTTGTATGGCTAGAATACCTTGGAAACTTCATCATCGTCTCGTCCTCCTTTTGCCTTTACTATTCTCATAACCATGAATACCAGACAATCTCTTTTCTGTACTTGGTCACATTTGGCATAATTGTGGACTTCAGAATGAGGCAAGGATAGTCAGCCTCACCTCGGTCTCTGGAAAATTCATGGAGCAGGTATTCAAGGAATCCATTTCTAAGCGCTTGGAGAAGGTAGTTGGGAGCAGTTGCATTGGATTCACTGACCAACTCCACTGTCTTCTATGATGAGATGCCTCTATGGATGTGGGAAAAGTAGTGGATGTGATGTACCTTGATTTTGGCAAGGTTTTTGGTATGGTCTACCACAATCTTCTTGAAAGCAAGCTAAGGAAGTAAGAGTTGGATGAATGGACTGTACAATGAATAGAAAACTGGCTGGATCATCAGGCTCAAAGGGTAATAATCAAATGGATTGATGTCTAGTTTGCAGCTGGTATCAAGTGGTGTGCCCCAGGGGTTGGTTTTGTTCAGTCTCTTTATCGATGGCTTGGAAGATGGGACAGAGTACACCCTCAACAAGTGTGCAGATGACAAGCAGCAGATAGATACAGAACCAAGTACAGGAGGGTAGGGCTAGGATTCAGAGGGACCTCAACAAATTGGAAGACTGGACCAAAAAAAATTTCATGAGGTTCAGAAAGGACAAGTGCGAAGTCCTCCACTTAGGACAGAACAGCCCCATGCACCAGTACAGGGACTGACTGGCTAAGCAGCAGCTCTGCAGAAAAGGATCTGGGGGTTACAGTGGAGAAAAAGCTGAGTATGACCCAACAGTGTGCCCTTGTTGTGAAAAAACCTAATGGCCTACTGGGCTGCATCAGTAGGAGCACTGCCAGCAGACTGAGGAAAGCAATTCCTTCCCTCTGCTCAGCACTGGTGAGGCCACAACTAGAGTAGTGTGTCTAGTTTTGGGCCCCTCACGACAGAAAGGATGTGGACAGATTGGAGAGAGTCCAGTAGAGGGCAATGAAAATGGTGAGGAGGCTGCGGCTCACGACTTATCCAGATCAAGTAAGCCCAGCTCCCTCAGTGTCTCAAGTTGCAGCAAAGGAAGTTTAGGTTGGCTATTAGGAGAAATGTTCTCATTCGAAGGGTAGCAAAGCACAGGAACAGGTTACCCAGAGAGGTTGTCGAATCTCTATTCCTGGAGTTTAAGAGCTGGCTACAAAAAGCCTTGGCTGGGATAATTTAATTGGGATGGCCCTGCTTTGAGCAAGGTATTGGACTAGATGCGACCTCCTGAGGTCCCTTCCAACTCTAATTTTATATGATTCTATAGTTATCTGCAGAGACTTACTGCTCTGAGTATTTTTTTATTGCAGCATATAGTGCCGTTGCTTATTCTCATGGTCTGGCTATTACGGAGGATGCATTTTTGTTCATTGTGCACTAGTATCTGCAAAGTCCCAACCAGCAAATCTGCTTTAGATGACCGACTGTCTGATTCATCCTGGTTTGCCAATACCTGACTTCAAAACTGATTTTTTTGCTCACTCGTTTTTCCATTTTCTTTGCTGATAAGATTAGTTGACAATTAAGCAGAGAGGTGGTTGACAGTGGTAAGGCACTAAAGTGGAAAGCTGATAATCTGTTTATACTCTAGCTCTTCCACAGGCTTCCCATATCTCAGTTTGCCATCCACTAAATAAATGTAAGTAATCCTTCCTCTCATTCTTTATCCATCTGACCCAGCTGAGGTGAAACAAAGGAGGTACCTGTCAAGTTCATAGTGACTGGTGTAGCGGTTTGCTCATTACAGAATCAGGGACCTGGATTTAACTCACTGGGACCAAGGCTACACCTCAACGAGTCTACAGCTCCAATGTGGCAGAGGTCCCAAAGCCATTCAAGGCATAATTTGGTCCTGTGCTAGCAAACCGTATTTGGATTTGTATAAAAACTGTAACTGTCTCTTTGCTTTTGTAAACAGTATCCAAATATTATAATCATGTGAATGATCACCTAGAAATGAGCATGTTGAGAATGATATGAAACACAATTTGTTGCAGTTGTGCTCTCTGCCTATCTCCCCCTCCCTGCCTCCAGCAAAAAAAAAGCAATCTCATTCAACTCAGTTGGGACAGGTAGTTCCTAGCAATAAAGGAAAGAAAACGGGTTATACCCAATTTCCTCAGGAAGACTTTTCTCGACTTTTCTTTCCCATACTGTTTGCTCTCCCTCATTACTACTCAGGGCCATGGTTCAGTTACTAAACATGAACTGCATTCTTCTTCTCATCTCCCCTCTTCATCAACATACTCAGTGTAAGCAGAAAATACAGGTAGTCCTGTATCAAAGAGGACTTGAAATGTCCTTCAGATGTATCTGGCCCTTATCAGTTTCGTGCAAGGCTGGTTGAAGAGGTTTGACTCCCAGGGTCCCTACGTTTGAACAGGCAGTAGTGCACCAGGACCTAGTTGGAAGTGTTGGAGAAAATCCTTTCTTCCCCTACTCTGTCTAAACAGGGTAGAGGGGATTGCTTAGTAGAATTAATTATCACGCAGGTGTGGTGCTATGTGACGTATCTTTGACCAGAAAGACGAGAGGGATGCCAGAAATGCATATTTTTCATGAAGCCAGAAAAAATGACCTTTTCTTTCCTCCTGTACTGGCTCCCTGGTAGTGACATTATCGTGCTTCCTATACAACTTTAGATGAGGTTTCCAATTTTGTGACTCCTCTGGGTTTCCCTTCTGCCAGGGGAAGACCACAGCTTGTAGGGGTTAATATCAACAGTGAATGATGCCAGAGAAACCTCATGCTAGAAAGGGTAGCCAATAAATACATAAAATAGAAGAGCCAGTGTGCATGTATAAAATTAACATATTAATGACCGTGGCTATAGGAAGCACAAAAGCCTTGTGATAAAAGCATATATACAAAAGTATACACACAAACAGTTCATTTATTTTATAGCCTAGATCTGGTACCAAGCAAGTGAGTAAAAGAGGAAAGGCAGAACCATTTTTTGTTGCTAAATCACACTTTGATCACTTCAATATTTTTCTTCACGTGGCTCTGCTGAAATAATTGCTTTGCAATTTCCAGGGTGATTAAACATTAAATACCATCTAGAGCTTTACTTTTTACAGAGTCTGTCCATGCAACCAATCTTTTTGGAAGGTGGTGCACAGACTGAATTCTGCACTCCTACTGACTTCACTGGGAATTGGATATGGGCAAGACAGAGGATTACATTCTAAATGGCATAGCGTTTATACATATGAGTTAATGCAACTGTATATAGAATTGGCTGATATAGGGACTTCTAAGTGCTCATTCAAGACTGAACACACCAATAAAAGAAATAAATAGATGACTCATGGGAGGTGGTGAATGATACAATACATAGGCTGTTAACACTAACTTGCCGATCTGGAATGTAACCAAGCCTAGATAACAGAAACGATTCCATTTAAAAGCCACAGATTTGGTTTTTTTGCAACTACACTAAATTAAAGTTTTACTCTGTGTTAGTAAGAGTAATTCTTCTCAAGTTAACAATAGCCTTATTTTCACCTCCTGTTTTACCAGCACCTTAGTGTACTTTACTTGATATATGTCTCTATAAAAGTTTTCTTCAGAAGCAGCTCAATGTTCTCAACGCAAAGCCTTCTAGTCATCCTTCTTCTAAAGGTAACATGACATTAATCAAACATAGTGTTGTGCTTCAAAAGAAGAGAGAGATTTTTTGAGATTACTGTTGGAATTAAATAATGATGGCAAACTAAGAGCAAACTATTACATAGGATGTACTATTGTCATCTCAAAGATTATACTCTGTCTAAACAGGACTGTATTAAATGTTATATTATTTAAGCATCACCCATAATTAGCTAAACAATGCATTTATCGTACAGAAAAGAAGTCAGGATCTTGGTTCAGAAAAGTTCATAAATCTACAGACAGAACGCAGCGAAAAGTGAACAAATGTGGGTATAAATGGTTTCAATGGGACATACAAACTCTTCCCAATTTTTACTGGGGAAGCTTGTCGTTATCAAGGCAGCAAGTTTCCTGCTGCTTATCACTGCTTATTTCTTACACTTCTGAAAACTGTATATTCCGTAATTTTTGCCTGTTACAGAAGACAAAAGTTAAATTGTACTTTGCAGTCCAGAATTTAAAACTGCTGGTTCTGTTTACTTAATGCAAATACTTTTTCTGATTAAGATGATTTATTCAGGCATTGAAATGCTTAATTTGTGTATACTGGACTTGCTTCAGTAAAAAAAGAGACAAAGAGGGAAGGCATGACTGACTTGCCAACTAATTTACGAAGAACATTTGTCTGGCTGCACTTGGCATCTTGTACTGTGATAGATGTTTTAAGGACCTGACTTTAAGCTACCGTTTCTCAGCAAGCTTTTTTTCTTCTTCTTGTAAATAGGTCCCTTACCAACTTTGTTGATCCACACGTAAAAATCTGGATCTACAACTAATTTCTGCTCCTCGCAATACTACCTGGTGTGTTTAATATCAGTATTTACTTCATTTTTTGTTAGAAGGATAGATCATTTGTAATTTAGTGAACAGCTAAGGCCCAATCATTAACTGATCTGCCTCATACTGCAGCACATTAGCAAGGTGTGCATTTCCTAGGTATTTTTGGTTTTGTTTAAATTGAATCGACGCAGGAGAAAACAGAAAAGGTAGGATTAATTACATCCATGATAAACATGCAAATTACAGTACATAGAGTCTACCAGCTTGATTTATATTCTGTAACAAACAAAAATGTCACCATCTTCTGTTTTATGCTAGACAACCTAAACAGCCGTCTCCTCCAAAAGCAAACAGAGCACAATGCAAGCAGAATAAAAGGAATACTAGTTCTTAAGCCCAACAGTATTTTCAACTACTGGTTTTTGTGCTATTGTAAACGCATACGCCCAGATTCTCCAGTTTGCTGACAATGAGCAGATCCTCAAACCAGCGTGCAAACCCAAGGCAACTAAAGCAGGTTCTTTGGACCCAATCCAATACTCTTTTGAATACACAGAAGTCTTTCGATTGACTTCCCTGGCAGCTGAACCTAGGACTGTTAGCTTCACAGGCCACATTCTGCATTGACATTATAAAACTCCACTGACTACTGCGGAGTTTAACTGGAAGTCAGTGTAGAGGCTAGTCCCAAGTCAACACTTCATAAAAACAAACACTCCATAAATGCATCTTAATTTGGTTACTGACATTTAAGCTGTGTGTTAACTGTTTCAAGGAGAATTAGATGTTAAAGACTGCTGGCCAAATAGATGCTGACTGACTATGGTAGAGAAGCCATGCAAACCTTACTTCTAGAACACCCCCACCCACAAAAGCCTGTGCTAGTGTACCTCATCGACATGGACATCTCCAGCCTTACAGTCGGAAGGATAGATACTCTTTCATTTACATGGATATTTATCAAGACTAACTTCAAAGTTCTGAACATTTTTAGGCTCTTGACTGGGCTATGAAAGGATGACTGTACTTCTCCAGCTCTGTATGGGAACTGTGTGCAGTATTTCCATATCTAGACAGGACAAGAGAGAACTATATCTCAAAACAGGGGCAGGCAATTATTTTAGCTGAAGGGCCGCTGAATGAATTCTGGCGAGCTGGCAAGGGCTGGAATGGTAGTCCCACCCCTTGACAGGAGCTCTGCCCCCTGGTCACCATCTTGGGACTGGAAATCCTGCCCCTAACCCTTGCTTGACCTTTTCCACCAGAAGTCCCTCCCTCTGCCCCCCAGAAATATTCCCTTTGGGAGGTGAGGGTTCTTTTGCCCACCCCTGTCTTAGAAAGATGTCAAGGATAGTGGTATGAAAACTTTGAAGGTTGATTAATGTGAAATCTCTTTCCTGGAACCAGAAAAACAGCAAATCACACACTAAGTCAAGCACCCAGGGGCGATGCGTAGGGGGTGCATGTGGGTGTACGTGCACCCTCCGAGCATGGCGGTGCATCCCTTGCAAAAAGGCACTGCCAACCCTATCAGCGGCACCTGCGGGTAGTCGCCGCTCACCACTAATACCATCGGTGGCATCTGCGGGTGATCCGCGATTCCTGCTGGCCACTACTGCCACTGGCTGCTAGTGGTCTGCAGGAGCTCCCCCACTTACCACTGCCATGCTCCCGCCACCGACGTGCCCCACCCCAGCTGCCAGGGGCACGCGCCATTCTTGCAAACACCTACTATAACATTTTAATTTTATTACAAAAAATATTTTTATCATTATTTGTATTTGTGTAGTGTATATAGAAATGATTACATAATAACTCAAAAATAAAGTCTTACTTGTATATTGGGTGCGGGAGCTGGGGTTTGAGAGAGTGTGCCTATGTTTGGGGGGCAATAAGGTACGTTGCGGGGTGTGTGACATTTGTGGGGTATGGGGGGGCTGGGACTCCCCCTCCCCTTCCCCCACCATGGTGGAGAGCCTCCAGCAGCAGCAGCAGGTGGGGGTGATCAGGATGTTTGTGCTTGGCCCAGGTGCTGCCACTGGTGGCACGCTGCTACAGCTAGTGCTGCACATGAGGGCAAGAAGTACAACCTGTCTGGCCCACCTCTAATTGCATGGGGCTCCCCACTGCACATGCGCAGCTCCTGCACCACCAGGGGTAACCCCTGCAATGGAGCCAGCTTCCTTCCCCAGGTCCCAGGACTCTGCTGGAAGTGGAGGGGAGCCTGGCCCCTGCTTCCCCACGGAGCACAGGGACTTGCACGACAGGGAGTGGCAAAGGCAGGGAGCTCCATCACAGGGGCCTCCCCTGGTGGTGTGGGAGCTGCACGTGCACCACAGGGAGCTCCGCCTGACAGAGGCAGGCTGCCTGGACTACTCTCCTTGCCCCCAATGTGCAGTGCTGGTCAGAGCTGCATGCCACCAGCTGTAGCACCTGTGCTGGGCACAAGTGCCTTGAGTGCTCCTGCCTGTTACTGCTGCCTGCGTTGGGGGCTGTGCACCATGCGGGAGGGGGATGCCCACCCAAACTCCACGGTCCCACCGCTCCCTAGGTATAGGCTCTGTGCTGCTGCCAGCCCAAGCCATACAGCCCTGCTTGGAAGCTGCATGCTGGCCGGGCCAGGCCCTTCCTTGCACGATGGTGGGAGCGAGGCATAATAGGGTATGTTGGGGTGTATGTGTATGCACTTCACTCCCACCCCCATGAGCAGAAGGGCTGGGTAGCGTACAACTAGTTGGTGAGCACCCATGGGCTGGATGAAATGTTTGGCGGGCCGGATTTGCCCACTCCTGTGTTAGAAAGATTGCAAGGATAGTGGTGTGAAAACTTTGAAGGTCGATGAATGTTAACTTCAAAGAAAGCTTGGAGTTGGCAATGATTTCAGCTTAACCTGTTATAAAAGAAGAAAAAGAAAAAGCAGATAGGCCTTTACAATGCAAGCCTAATTTGTAAGTTTTAGCATTCCTCTTAGCCAGATGAGCCAACCTGCATGACTTTTTAATGCTAAATTGTCTTTATGGTGGCAGCTGACATCCAGGAGTCTTGCAGAGACCAAATACTTCTGAGTCACCTTAGCATATTTGAAAGTGAAAAGCACAAAAATGAATATATTTCATAAAGACACCACGCAGCTTAATTTAGGAATTTGAGGAACAGAATTGGTGTCAGTTAGAAATGTGCATACATATACTGCTTGGAAGACCAATGACGGAGTTAAAATCGTTTCAATAAAAGCTTATGGCCCGTCTTACAAACCCACAAGGCATGAAGAGCCAGAAACCAACCTAACATGGAAATCCACTTAAGACACAAGTATAAAAAGTTTTCCAAATCAAGTTAATCCCTGGTAAAACTTTAATGTGTAACCTGAATGGGGGTTCGTTATAGGTGTGTCACTGTAACAGAGCACAAGTTGCGCTCTGTTACTCGGGGGGAAGTGGAACAGGAGGAGCAGCCTGTGGCTGTTTGCACTCCTAATAAGGCACAACTACCTGATTGGGAATGGGGCCCAGATGCTTGTTATAAGAACAGGGCCCTGAGCAGTGAAGCCAGCAGTTTGTTGCTAGCAGCCGGGAGAAGACCACCACCCAGCTACAGCTGCTGCTCGTGCCATCTTGGCAGTATAGGGCAGGAGCTATGGGGAAGGTGGAGGCTCCTGGTCCTGGGGCTTGAGTTAAAACTACACCCTGCTGGGGTGGATGGTGTGGTGGAACTGCTGGTGGTGGGGCAGTCTTCAGGAAATGCCACACCATGCCTCCCTAATGAACTGTGAGTGTGGGGCACCAAGAAAAAGCCTCAGCCCCCACTGCTTTGAGGGTGATCTTGTGGAGGGGAAAGGCTAGGCAAACACACCCCAAAGTCAAAGCTGGAGCCCAGGCTCACAGTGAGTCCTGAGGCTGGGGTCAGGAAGGGATCCGAGGCAGACTCTAGGCCCACTATTAATCCTGAGTGGCATTAAGGAGTTGGGTGTGAGGCCCTAAGCCTATGAGGGAGCTAGGTGTAAGGCTCCTTGGGCAAGGAGATTAAGGGGATGGTGAGCCCAGTGTAGGGAAGGGGATGAGGCCCCAGTGTAAGGATGCGAGAGGACCAAGGGGGTCCCGAGCTGGGCACAGAGCCTGAGGAGAAGGTAGGGGCTGCGAGCCCTGAGTGGGGAATTATGAGTCCCAATGTAAGGGCACAGAGATTGGGGGAACTGGAGTGAGAGTCCTGATGTGAGGGCACAGGAGGGCAGATCCCAGTGTGAGGCACTGGGGCATTATGGATGTCAGCTGTGAGACATGGTATAAGAAGAGGTTTGGAGCCATGTATTAGGCCCTTGGCATCGGGGTAAGTAAATGGGTAGCCTCATTATGAACATCAAATTGTTATCATCAAAGGCATGGCAGACAAGGTAGGTGGGCAGATGCCCACTTGTTACAATCGCCCATTCAGATTCTATTTTTGAGCGAAGAACTGTATGAGGATAAAGAGTTTAGTTTTTGAGTGTCATACTTCTGTTTTTGGAAAACAAATGTTTTGTGCAATAATTATGATAATTTTAAAGCAATTATGAAACTATTTAAAACAAACAAACAAAAAAACCACACAATAGGGCTGGGTGAAGCTTTGGTCTCCGATTTGATTCAGCAGAGATTTGGCCCAATTTGGTGGCCGAATCTCTGAATTCGAATCTAATCAGGAGACCCTTTAATCCTTCTGAATTGAATCGCAACCCCCAAATTGATTCAAAGTATTTGATGATTTGGCCATAGAAATAGCTTTAAATGTTTTTTCTATATACCTCAGGGTACCAGGCAGCTCGTGAATGCTGCAATGGTGGGGCCACAGAAGTGCAGGGAGCTCCCCAGTGTGCTCGGCCGCAGACCCAGAAGTGGACCAGAAGCAGTTCTGGTCCGCTTCCAGGTTCACTGCAAGTAATGTGGAGAAGACTCCTGAATCCAAGGGTTTGCTAGTTCCTAATTTCCATTAAATTGTGTGGGAATTGCATCTATACCTGTGAGATTAGAACTTGGGCCAACATTTTAGAATGTCAAATATTTAAGCAACCTGATTTTTGGTTTTATATTCTAAAGAAAAAATATACACATACACTCAAAAAAGCTTCTGTATTGTCATATTTCCATCTACCTGCAGTTTTTCAGTATGTTAATTAATGATGACAGACACAGAAATTGCTGTATTCGTATTAGTTTGTTAAATTAAATACCTAGAAATGAGATGCTGACAGTCTCTAGAATTCCTAAATAAATAAGTCATAAGTCATTTTCAAAAAAGCCAATATTAAACAGGCCACTTAACTTTGAAGAAGCAAGGGGGAAAGAGTGCCAGCTGTACTGTTGTAAATGAAGACTGGCATCATAGAAAGAATTATAAAACCAAGTAAGTAAAGGTCCCAAAGTTACTTTTCAAAGGGCTGTTTCAAAACTTGCATGCATCCTCAACACAACTCAGATATTTTAAGACCCATTTTAAAAGTTATTTGCCTTGAATTAGATGGTAGATACCTAAAATACATAACTTAAAACTCTCTCAAAGCATTTGGTCTAATCTGAGAATATATATTTGATTTTAGCCTACAAGAGGCTGGGAAGTTTGGTTCCACTTCCCTTGACACACAAGTCAAATGCATACTCAGGATATTAGAAGTCTGGTGTGCGTCATTAAAAATGAGAAATTGTAGATTAGGAGATGCTGTCAATTGAAAGGTACTGAGCAATTTTTATTTAAGAGTTTCAAGAACAATCAGTAACTCCTATTAAAGTCAGTGAGTCCCAGTTGATTCAGTGGGAACAGCGTTAGGCCAACACTAGGTGGTTCTGAACATCCCATCCGTAATATTTTCATTCAGGGCACAAACAAAATTGAAAGGGCTGCCTACATATAGGAAAGGCCAAAGGAAAAAAAATGCAAGAAGTGATGCGTTTTTAAAAAGAAATGCAAGTTTAATTTGGGCATATCTTGGGGGAAAAAAGGTCTATTATTGATCCATTTCCCATTACTAAAGGATGGCTTATTAAATCAGCTATTAAAAATAAAATTTGGAATGTCAATGACTAATTCAAAACATACACTCAGTCTATTTTCTACAAAAAAAATTGTCATTTGATTTTCTTAATAGCTTTTCAGAATATTAATTGACAAATTCTTGGGGAAGCTCATCATTACTTATCGTTATTGTGATATAATGACAGTGTCTGTGTTAAGATGCATTTGCATTTTTGTTATTGTTGCCAGGTTTTTTTTTTGTTTTGTTTTTTTTACTGTTACTTAGTAACAGTAGGGTATACATTAATTGGTAGGGTATAAATTAATTGTAGATGTTTAGCCATCAATGGGAATACTTTTTTCTTAGTTAGTTGCCCTGTGTTTTTTTCCTAAAGACACATTTATTTAGCATTGTAGACTCACAAAAGAATCTGGTGTGGAAATTCCTGAAGTATTTGTATATTTTTTCTTGCCTTTTAGTTTTCCCTTTACGGGGTGGGAAATCAAACACTGAAAACATTAAAATTGCTACAGATAGTGATTCTATACAGAGGAACAGGAACAAAGAGCATTTAAACCCAAAACTTTGGTAGGCAGAGGTTGAATCTAATATTCTAAAGACATAAATAGATATGCTGCAGTATTTGAGGGTCTGATACAGTTAATTGCTGGATGTCTCCTGTGTGGTACTTAGCACTTAAGTCCTAGGAGCAGTATCTTGCAGGGTAGGATTTTAATTAGGCAAGGGAGGTATGTTAGCATTTATTAGATTGCTATGAACCAGCGCTAGGAAAATAGATAACAGGAGGAAATTATTTATATGTCCCCCAAAACTTTACACAGATTGTCTTCAGTTCTGTGTCCACAAAATGTCTGCCAGAAAAAAAAACAAAAAAAAACAAAAAAAACCTTTAGCTTGGAAGGATGAAGTATCACACATGTATTGTTCATGTAACTATGGTAACCTACAAATGCCACCAGTGTTTCCATTTCATACACAAATGAGGGGACAGCTGTGGAGACCACATGTCTGCCAATAGAATAATATATGTGAACTGGGATGGCTTTAAGGTCAGAAAATTACAACTCATTTATATTAATAAGGGCTTCAAAGAGCTTCTTAGTTATAAAATGAACATTAGAACAGAGCAAAACATTCCTGAAGGACATTTGATTGCTCAGTAAACCTTTCCATTTTTCTTGCTGCCATTTGCTGGGCAATCCAGATCTCGACAGCATTTTTTTCCCTGAACATGCACAAGTCCCATATTCTTTTGTAAATGTAAGTTATTTTTTCCCCTTTTGGTTTCATTTCTTCTAAGTGCCCTAAACTGATTCCAGCCTTTACCTATTCTGTATTCTGAACCAAAAAGTCTACTGAGGTCAAAAGAAGACTTCTTGAATGGTCTTTGGACCAGGTCCATAATTGGGAGTTTTGCCTAGGCAAGTACCCTAGAAGCAAGCCCTCAGAGTGCAAAAATAGTACAGGTCAAACCTCACCCTCTGTTTATCTGGCAGAACAGTGACAAACTTTAATTTCTATCCATAATATTAATGAATCAAACTAAAGCCCAGAAATAATGCCAATACCATTAGAAGCACTCTTACAAGACTCTTGGTTACAAAGGCGACCATTTGCACAATTGATTACTTTGAAAATAAATTAGTAAATTTGAGGCCAGCATAATAGCTGATGGTCATGAAAATTAACAGGAAACTCAAGCAATACAAGTAATTTACATTTCAAGAATTTTAAACTATGCAGGTTGCAGTTTCAAATAATATATATGTTTTACTGGAGTTATAGTTCATTCAAGGTATTTCACAGCTCGCCTAGAAGTCAAGAGTTTCTCAATGTGGTCTTCACTGACAGTGGCAGCCTGCTGATAGAAGGATGTGCTAGGAAAGCACAGCTGATGAAAACAAACCAATTAGGAAGTTTTCCTTAGTCTCCAAAGGGCTATGCTATTGTATCACACCAGAACAACAAGGCTAGTTCATTACTTCAAATGAATACTGTTTTGAGTGCAGCAGAAGAGAAATACATGTTTGAAATAATTCTGATGGCAATTATATTACTCTGTCAAATGCCCATTTACAAAATCTATGACAAATATTAATCCAAGGCCCATTAAGGAGTTAAAGATGCCCTCATTATCTCCACAAGCTGGAATAAATGCCTGAATGCACTATTTTTTACTACCACCAATGAAAGACTTGTACATATTTACAAAGCCTGAAACTGTTAAAAAGCTAACTGAACAAAAACTCCTTTTTAACTACCAGTTTGCTTACTGTCCAGATGAACTTGCCCACCTGGGCAGAGTCTGCCTTCAGCGATTAGCCTTGCTTTCTACTTTTTAACTGATTATAGTTTATATCCCATTTAAGATGGTACAAAATGGATAACTCGTTTCCCTCTCTAATCCATAGGATGTCACTCATGTCAACTGCTGACAAATACTTAAGTCCGTTACTGCTGACTGAGCCTTTACGATTCAAGTGTTACTAGGTTATGTCATTTCATAGGGAACGGTATAAAAGTCTGCTCAGATACATTTTGAGCAAAGGCAGAAAACCTTTTGGGTAAGTGGTCATCACATGAGAGTTTCCCCCCCCTCGGAAAAAAAAAAAAAAAAATGCAACTTTCAGAGCATGAGCCAAGTATTCATATTGGCACATCAGGAAGGAATCCCCTTGTTTCAGGCTCCACAGCATCACGGGAGAAGAGGGCATCAACTTTTTCTGAAGTATCATGTATTTGTTATGGCCAAAAGCAGCAGACTTGATTTGATGGGCTGACAATCTGATTGGGGCTAACAATTAACTCTTAACTAATACGTTCCCCAGGATGTTGCTTTCGTATATGCAGCTGTCTTTAAGTACTGTTCATTTCAACTTACGGGACATAAAGAAAAATATTGGTAACTTTAGGCAATGATGGGATTAAACAATTAGCTCTGTTTATTTCAAATGTCTCTGGGATTGTTTCACATGCACCCCAATTACCCTACTTTTCAATAAATTGTTTATAGTCCTGCTTGAAATGTCAAGCTCGCTTTATAGGCATCCTGCAACTCCATAAGGAAGACGGACTTTAATATTCACAGAAGAACCTTACTATCATGATTTGCTATTTGGTAGGTAGTTATGAAGACCAAAAAAAAAAAAAAAAATTAGAAGCAGCCTGTCGGGTAATCTGCTGGCTTTGGACTATAACATTTTCTGATTTAAGTTTGTTTCTGTTACTTTGCCTTCCATTGCCTAGTGGGAAAATGCACTGAACCAGCACTAAATAACTTAAGGAAACATGTAAAATAGCAGACTAACATCTGTTGTATTCCTCCTCATAACACTGAACCCTCTAATACAATGCACACTCTCTTTCTCTCTTTCAATGAAGCTTTCGAATGCAGGGGTTAACCCCTTTCACTGAATGGGCCCTTTTACTTTTGAGAATAGCTTATGAGACTAACAAAGGGAGAGGCAACTTGTGCTTGGCATGTTAGTAGGTATATTCACCCAGACTCACGTGCAGCCCATGCTGCAAGCCTTTTGTCTAACTGGGCTTCACAATGATGGGAGGTGAACAGTGCACAGGGTGTTGTCTATCAAGCTAATGCTAGCAAAGACAAGGAAAGTCCTTGCTTTGTGGTCCTCTGAATGAGATTATTGATTTTTTTTTCAGGGTTGTTACAGTGAGCCGCATGATGCAAAACAAGAATGCTGCTGATATATATTACTATATCTCAATATAAAAATGTACCAGAATTATAGGTCGGATTATTATCTGGCCAAAACCATGCTTCATTACCTTCAATTAGCTCTCGGGGCCAGTTCTGGCCCTAAGTTGCTGGAACCCAGTGAGAGTGCATATTCCTCCTCCGAGTACAGTGTGAAATATTAGAAGCCTGCCTAAACAGCCCAATCCTTTACTGGTTTGAGGGATATTTTTCAGTCTAATGGTGCGTGTGGGGGGATGCAAGTCGAAAGAGTTGGTGCTGAAGCATTATGTCAAGCTGCAGGAGTCCCACCTCTCTCATCCATCCCGAGCAACCGAGATTTTTCAAATCTGCCCCAAACAAATTATGCAGGTACGGGGCCCCGTCCTCAGCGCAATGTTTCCATTGCAAACGGCTCCCAAAGAATTTGGCTTCCAGATAAAGGTGACAGCAAGGCGTCCAATTCCCGAACAGAAAAAAAAAAAAAGCCTCACACTGAGCCTTTCTTCCATTTCCTGAAGGTCTATTGTGAAACTGAAGACTCCTTGTCTTTTCCAATTCCTTCATGTGAATGGATGAGGCAAGACATCTGCCAGGATACACTCCCATTTGCATGCAAATCAGAAAGGCGCACACAGGCAGACAAATGCACCCATTTCGCCGGGGACCCGAGGCCAGCAAAACTTCGCTCCTGGGGCCGCTTCCCATGCAGGGCAGCTGGACTCGGGGAGGGGGGGGGGCTCATCCCATCCCCGCTGCACTGCCAGGTTCAAGCAGAGGAAGAAACTTAAGTGTTGGGGGGGGGGGAAGCTGAAATAAAGCTGGCAGCAGGGCTGGGGGGGCAAGGCCTGGGACAGAGCAGGGGTAGGGATGCTTTGCCCCGAATTCAGGGAGAGGGAGGGGAGTTCCTGGCAAACTTTACTCCCCCGGCTGACGCCTGTGCAGGGCTGCTCTCCCCCTACCGCCGCCCTGCACAGAGAGGAGGGAGCCAGCACTTACCCTGGGGACGCGGAGCCCCGCAGCAGCAGCAGCGGCGGCGGCAGTGCCCGGCTGCCCATGCACCTGGCCGGGGTCCGGCTCGGCGAGGAAGGGCAAGGGCTGCAGGCGGCCCCGCAGCTGCTCAGCTCCGCATCGCTCCCGCCCGCTTTGTGCGGCCGCAGCCGGCGCGCACCTGGGGGGGGCGGGCGGTCAGCTGACGGCCGGGCGCCGATTGGCTGCTCCGCTCCCCGCGAACAAAGCGGGGGGCGCGGCTGCCCCCGCGCGCCCCGCCCCCCCGGCCCGCACCCCCTCACGCTCCCGCGCTGCCGGCGGGACGTCGCCCTCGGGGCGGTTGGGCCGCTCGCTCTAGGCGCCCTCGAGGGGCTGGTGGTCTTCGCCCGGCCGAGTGGCCCAGCGGTCCCCAAGCTGCGGCCCCACCTCACGTAAAGCCGTGCCACCCTCAGCACCGCCCGCGCCGTACCAAGTCATTTCCTTGCCTGGCAGGTTGCCTGCGGGCCCCCAAACCGGGGCATCTGTTGTGGCGTGCCCCCGGCAGCTCTTTAGCCCGTCTGGCCTGGTCAGGCTTCGAAGGGCGGACAGATTGGCTTGGAGCAGCCGTGGCTGGGGCCGGGGGCTCGTTTGGGGCCTTGGTGCCGATGGCCTCGGACGTTTTTGGCGGCCCCTTCGCGTTGCCCCTCTCCGGGAGCCTGGCGTGAGAGTATCTTAGTGCAATAGTGATCGTACCAATATTCAGCGTAATTGGGTTTTGTTTTTATAACCCCAGTTGGCCCTCCCCTAAGGCCACTGCTTTCGTCCCGGGCTGGAGCCTGTGCGGGGGTGCTCCCTCACCCCCACAGAAAGAGGGAAGGAGGGAGGTATTGACATGTTTTATGATGCGCTTTGAGAAAGGGGCCAGGAACAAGGAGGGGGGAGTTGGGGGGAGCCCTGGTTCTTAGCCCCCCGGGTAGAGAGGTCCTGGGTTTGGAGAGGTGCAGGGGGCTGGACCCGATGATCTTCCGAGGTCTCTTCCAGCCTTACGATCTATGAATCTAGTCCAAGCCCCACTTAAAGCAGGACCATCCCCACTTATATTATCCCAGCCAAGGCTTTGTGTAGCTGGGTCTTAAAAGCCTCCATGGCTGGAGATGAGGATGGAGAAGGGAAGAGAAAGATCAGTTTAAATGACTGAATGCTTTATTTGTTCCAGACCGGTTTGGTGCAGGACCTCTGCATCAGGGATTCGGTGGAGGAAACATCACTGAGGGGCCTGTGTGTGTCCTCAAGTTTTTCTGCACTCCTGAAAAGAAATGTGAAGGGTGCTCCTTGTAGGGGCCGGATGCCTCTGATTTCTTGCTGATCAGACTTACTTAGATTTAATTTAATTTTATTTTTTTTAGGCTTTTGTTTTAACCCCGCCGCAAGGCATTGAAGTCTGTCCATAAGGTTTTGTTGGGGTTTATCGGCAGGCTTAGGCGGTTGTTGCAGTATTTAATCCACCTGCTGAAGCCTGTCCTTACAGCCATGAGGCGGAGAGACTTCCTAAGTCTTGAAAAATTAAAGGTTAGAGTCTAAAGCCCACCATGCACTTACCAGAGAAAATTACTAGCTCACAGCCTGCCTGTGACCCAGCACCATTTGACTCTTGTCTTTCATCCAGACAAAATGCTTCACAAACATTATTTAAGTGTATCTGAAGGAGAACAGTGCAAATGTTGAGGTGTCGTACAGTAGGTCATGCTATCGTGGCTATTAACAGTTTGGCCTTTTCCAACAAAGCACCACATTTATTTTTTCTATTCTAAGTATAGGGGCAAAGTAATCCCTGAAGCACCTTTGTATCGTAACCGTAGGCAAGGGCTGCTGTTAATGGCAACTGCTGTACTGCAGTAACTCGCTGTACCTAGAGACTAAACAAAGGGCATTTCCAATTGAGGCATTTACAGGTTAAGGAAATTTTCCAATAGAAAAGTGAAACAACATCACTCGCTGAAGTTATATTCATGTATCCTTTGTGGGTGCTTAAGTAAAAGCCTGATGAATTAGTTAAGATGGAAGATAGGATCTGGCTTGAACTTCAAGACTTTGAAATTGTTCGAATAAGTCTTTCTACATGCTCAGGTTCCCATTTGTTTCCTGTTGGCTCTCTCCCTTCTCTTCTGACTCTCAGTCTTGTGTCGTATTGTTCCCCATCTTTCTTTTGCCACTTCCGACTCCACTTTATCCACTGAAATAACGGACTGTGGACATTGGCTGACATTTCATTACTTGAGTGCTTCTTTGTTCAGGCCTGGGAGGATGGCGTCTGGGTTCAAATTGTTAGACCAAAAAAGCATTCAGTGTTACCTTTAGAGGCAATTCAGAACTGAAGCATGTAAATACACCAGCCAGACAGAGCAAAACAGACTAGATATTCCAAAATGTAAGGAGCTCAAAGAGATGAGGCAGCAGAAAACACCTTATGCTCTGGGCCATAAAACAGCACTTAGGCATGAGCAGTCACCACCACACGAGCACTTTTTTGGTGCTTGCTTTTCTGGTGGATGTGCAAGGCCCATGGCAAGTTTGCCACTTCCAGGCCACGGTTTGCCAGGCCGCAGCATAAAAACTTTGGGAACCCCTGCCATAGGCTACACCTGCAGGTAAAAATTTTCTCTTGATGTTGAACACAAACTGGAAAAAGTCCGAGGACATGTAAGACAGGTGAACTTCGTTGTGATAATGGAAACTTAATATGGTACTTTCTAAGGAACTGATTTAAAAACCAGTTTAACAATTTATAACAAGGAAAGCTCTCCTTAATTGAGGTGAAGATAAGTTAAATATGTAGCCAATATGGTCTTTGGTTAATTATGCTGACGGCCTCAGGTTTCCCTTTGAGGCACTAAATTTTTTCTATCCGTCCAAAAGGTCATTTGGATCCTATTAAAAGTGAAGTTTTTTATATGCAAGGAAATTGAATTTTCAGAAGGAACCCATAAATGGCCTCCAAAATGTTGCTTTCTGTTCTACAGCATTCTGAATTCTCAGTCAGTCTACGTGTTATGTCTCCACTATCCATCGCTTGCTTTTGGTATAAAAAAGGATAAAGTAGCTGAAGTATTCTAGCAAAATCCTCCACACCAGGGGTGGGCAATTATTTGGGCTGGAGGGCCACTTAAGGAGTTTTGGTGAGCTGTTTTGGGAGTGGGGAGGGGGGTTGCTGAACTGACCGGGCAGAGGGGAGTGATTGATCCTATTCAGCACTGGGCCCATCTGCCCCACACACAGTGCTGGGGGTGCTGGATGGAGCTGGTGGGCGGGCAGGGTCTCCATGGAGTCAGGACCCCTGGAGGCAGGGCATGTTTAACCGGGTGGATGGGATGGGGCCACAGACTAGGTGAGGAGCAGTGTTTGGGAGTGGGAGTGGGATGGGCAGGTGGGTCCAGGGATGCAGGGTGGGGACAGCATAGGGTCGAGGCAGAGCTGCAGTCCACTCCCCGCATGCCCCGGGACAGGCAGTGGTTCTGTGGGCAGGGACTGGGCCCCGCACTGTCACTGCCCCATGATCCCAGCCCCTTGTCCACCTATCCTGCTCCCAGATATCACTCCCTGCTTGCCCGCAGCCCATCCCGTCTGCTCGGCCGAGTGTGCCCTGCCCTCAGGGGTCCTAAGCCGGCCTCCAGGGAGACCTCACCCGCCCGCCATCTGGCACCCCTGGCCATGGGTGAGGGGCAGAGGGGCTGGGTCCTGTGGCAGCTGAGACACTGGAAGCAGCATTGATGTTTCTTTGCGTTGACGTGTTTTATTGGAACAGCTAGCACAAAATAAGGTTCTCAGTTAAGATGAACAGTGTATTCCATAGTTCTTTGCAAGCTAAGTTACATAATTGGGCATACAGTGCTCTACAATTATTACATATGTGCCAGTAAAGAGTGTTCTTTATACACAACTGGCTTCTTCATTGAAATGTTGGGACTCTGCTGAAAAAGCTAGGACATGTCCTGGGAGGGTAGGACAGGACATTTTGAAGTAGAGTACGTAGCTTCTGAAAACCCTCCAGCTTTGGAACATGCACAAGCAGTGTGCTGGTACTGGCAAACACTTCAGTGAAATGCTTTAATTTGAAACAGCAGCTTGGGGTAGGAGTATGAAAAGGATATTAAATAGTCATCTATATTCAGAGCCATCCCTAGGGGTGTGCGGGGCCCAGTGCGGCGTTGAGTGGCTGGAGCTGGTGGACTGGGTTGTGGGGGGGAATGGTGAGCAGCCAGAGCCAGTGGAAAGGGTCGGTGTTGGCAAGCGGCCAGAGCCAGCAGTGGCGGTGGCTTGGTGGCAGTGGTGCGTGGTGGCTGCAGCAGGGCCTATGCAGCACTGACCACAGGGCCCCCAAAATGTGGGGCCCAGGGCCTGGGGCAGTTGTCCCAATTCACCCTCCCTTCTTCCCCAGGGATGGCTCTGTCTATATTTCACGTGGTAAATTTTGACGCTGGAAGCCGATTATGTTTGTCCAACCCAGTGGTTTTCAACCTTGTTAAACTAAGGCCCTTGTTAGACTCAAGACCCATTGGAAAGTGCCAGTTCTTTGCTTTCACTTTCTTTTTTGACTATGGGAAAACCATAGAGCAATAAACCTTTTTTTTGCTGCAAAGAACTCAGAAGGACCACAACAGGGTAGAATGTTTTTGCCACTTCGGATTCCTATTCAACATCTTTGAGTTCATCTTGTGAATCATGTAGGTGCTTGCATGGTATCCCCAGTTAAGAATTGCTGGTCTAGCCACTAGGTTAGTTCATTTGTAGTAAACCCTAATGTCCAATTTTAGGACCTCAGTGGCTGAGTGACCAGGTGAATATGCATGCTTGCTTGCAAGAGTCTTCACCTGCAACATGGCAGAGTTTGAATGATGAGTTGTAGGAGCTCAGCATGGCTGGAATTAACTCCCATCCATATGCCAGAATTAACTCCCATCCATGTTACCCAGCTTTTTGAGTTGTGCAACAGAGGACAATATTTGACAGTGGGGCCAACGTTTACACTTATAAGGAGCCTTTAATGTTTTTCTTAAAGTTTCAGTTTCTGGAGTCAAGCTATTAGGGGAATGTCTGATTTTTTTAGTTTAAAAAAAGTTTCTCAATTGCGGAGAGAATCTACGTGGTGCAATATTTGTTAAGATTGCTCAGTTTTCAACTCATCTCATGCCTTTGAGGCCTTGTTCATGATTTTTAAATGCTCGTGCTTGGGAATTCTGCTTCTGTCATTGAACTCATTTTTAAAAAGTGACTTGCGTGACACTAAACTGTAAGTAAATAAATTTGTATCGTAAAGATAGGAGAGATTGATGGTAATTGAGTTTTGCTAGCCCAAGACTCCAGCTGATAGGAACAGCTGCAGAAGCAGTCAGACCAGGCATTACTGAATGTGGTGGAAGTCTTTTAACCTCAACTTCACTTTATTCCTGCCCTCTTTTCATAGGGCCTGGCTTGGGTTGCTTCTCTGCCTCACACATACAGAATGCTAGACCAAAACTGTACTGGGCAGAGACCCCTTCCCTCCTTCAACGCACATCCTCTCTCTCCAGGGCCAGTAGGATGGAAGTGATGCCTCTCTTTTTCACTGCCCTGTCCTCCTTGTGTGGTCTTGGGGAAGCACCGTGAAAAGGATCCAGTCAGAAACTCTAGCTGGAAGGAGCAGAAGCAGTCAAAGAAAAAGAATTCAGCCATTAAATGAACTTCCTAAAGTTCTTAGTGCTTAATTTTCCCTGATTAGCTGTTTGCTCTAACTCTTCCTTCCCTCCCTATTCTTTTAACCTCTGTTCCTGCCCCCTTTTTCCTGCCTTGCTGCCTTCACTATGCTTTCTCCTGCCTTTTGTTTTCCTTTAGCTCATTTCCCCTTCCCCAAATTTGCAGAAATAATGTTTTTCTCTTCGCCCTGTGCCTGTCCCGTCTGTTTAGATTGGAACCATTTGTGGGCAGGGAGTGTTAGTTGCTCTGCATTTGGAGAGCGATTCGGAGAGCGCTTGCACTGGAGCCCTGCTTTTGGCTGGTCCTTAGGTGCTACCATCATGAATGTGATTCTGAGAATGAAGCAGTAGTCTATGCAGCTCTCCCTGACCATTGACATTTTTTTTCTGAAACGGACATCGTATCACTAAACTGCTTAACTTTTTGAGTGTGCGTGGAGTCCTGTTCTCTGAACTGTGCTGGGAAAACCTACCATACGTTTCCGTAAGGAGAACCCCTGTGATATCAGTGGGAAATCTACACAGAAAGGCAGCAGAGTATAGTGTGAGCCAGAGAACATTGCTGTGCATCACAACAGAAACTGCTGCAAACTGGTATGAAATTAAACTGAATCTCTAAAAATGCCTACCGGTTTCCTGGGATTTTTTTGCATTATAAATACGATTGTTACTGAAGACTGATTTGGGTGAGGAAATAATTGGTATTTGCATTTTGTCCCTAGGACCCTGAGCTTGGACGATAGGTTAGTGAGTGGCAACCCTACTGGGGTTATATTCAGAATTGCAAGTGGGCTTGATTTGTGCATGAAGTTACCATGGCAGCCCATTCAGTAATTAACTGTGAAAATCCAGTGGCCACTAGTATGTATAACTGGCCATTTACATAACGCTAGCACAATTATGCAGACAGATGTTGTAACCGAGTACACACAGGCATGTACAGATACATTCGTCTTTTTGTATGTGCAGTTATATGTACCGGATTCCACAATACGTTTCAATATGGGCATAGCCATGTGCCAGCCATAGCAGTATGTAGGTACCGCATTCAACAGAAAGTCTCGGTTTTGCTCCATAAAGACTGTTTGGTTTGCTGATTGAGACTATGATTTCTGTGAAGCCATCTTTGTGATGAGGAGGAATGTTTGGCTGAAAAATGTTCTGCTTCTGTTGATGAAAGACTGGTGTAAACAGTTGTCTTATCTTTGTTTCAAGGGCACCAGGAAGTAAATGCACCTTGATCTTGATGTCAGACGTTCTACAGGCTGGACCTAAATGATTTGTGTTCTTAAAGCAGGTCAGTCATTTCAGACAAGTATCCCATCCTACTTTCCTTATGCATTATTCATTCTGGAGCATTTCTTTTTGGTGGATGCACCCTTCCACTGTAAAGGTGAATATTTCATGAAGGAAGACTTCCAATCCCATTTCATCACTTTTCCAGGAAACCCCATAAGATTCTTAGAAAGCTTGATTCACCTTAAAGAATATTACCAAGTTTAATTGCCAGCCTATCATTTTTCATCTACCCTAAGAATAAAAGTCATGATAAACAGGGCATGAAATCCCTTCCAACCAGACTTCCATGGTGTGCTGTTAGTGTGAGGGCATTTTGCAATGTTTGATACAAGAAATGATTCATTATATTTCCCTGACAATAAAAAAAGCCTTCCTTTAAATTTCATGATATTATATAGCAGGTGTATATAAGGCTCAGATATTTATTTGTGTAATGCTTAAAGGAGCAGGCATGCAAAAGTCTCAAAGCTGCAAAGGTACATAATGGTATGTGCATAGTCCTCACTGTGACATCTCAGTGGCCCCTAAGTAATAAAAACTGAAACACAGAAACAGCTTCTGCCTTACCTGTAGGAGAAAAGTCTTTGTTAGTTTACAGGTCTGTTTGTATATATGGTAAGTGTATCAGGAGCTAATTGTTGGGAAGTTAATTCAACAGTGAGTTTTGCATTCAGTAAACATCTATTTCAATCTCAAGGCCTCTCCTGTTTTTGGTGTTTAGTTCCATTGCTCCAGGGTAAGGAGGTGACCAGAGGCAATGGCGACCTCTTTAGTAGGTATGGCAATTCATGAAGGGTTATAAATGCCAGCATGGAGATCTCAGGGGTATTGGTTGTAGCCGTGTTGGACTAAGGACATAGGCAGACAGGGTTTTTGGGTAAATCTTTTTTGGGTACAATCTTTTTTTATTAGTTGGTCTAATAAAAGATATCAGCATGGAGATCTTGAACCGGACTTTGTATTCAGTAGAAGTCCAGCAGAGAATGGAGTACCAGGGTGACCTGTGTTGGTAAAATGACAGTCTGTTGCCTTTAGTAGCTTCAGAATAAGTAGTTCCATTCAGAGATATGAGTTGAAGTAATGAAGCTTGGACAGTCCAAATGCAGGGGTCATTGTAGTCATGTCTGTATCTGGTTGAGTTTGTCCTTCTTTTCTCCAATTCTCTTGTCTGCCTGCTAGTCTACTGAGATTATGAGCCTCTCAGGGCAAGAGCTATTACTGTGCATCTGTGCAGCACCTGACACAGTGGGACCTTGAGCTCAGGTGGGAATCCCAGGCACTGCCATATTATGAAAAATAACTTCTAGTTTTTCTTCAAAGTGGGGACCATTCCGAATAAGTACCCTAGGCTTCATCCTGAATTCAATCTCAAGTGCTGCTTTGTGTCTGCTTGGCTTAAAACTGATTTCTCTCTCCCCTTCTTTCCTCCCTCCAGTCTTGCACTGGATATATCTTGGCCAATTCAGAGGCTATGGTTTTTCATAGTAAATATATCTTTTCTAGAACATATTAATTGAAAAAAAAATCTTCCTAATGTGAAATTAACCTTGAAACTGAAGAATGCTTCCATGCTAAGATGTTGAACTGGCATCTGTAAATCAATCTGTCTGCTGTATTTGTGGTCCCGAAAGGGATATGATTTGTATAGAATGAAGATGTTTTTTCAAACCTTTTCATATGCTAACATCTGAATATAGCAACTCAGAAGATATTCATTTGAGCATAATTTATTCCAAACTCCCTCTGGAATAAACATTGTGCTTTGGAGGACTGCAAAGCTTGTGAGTTTTGTACCTATATATGAAGCTTTTAACCTTTATTGCTTCCCAAGATGGTAGGATGATAGGAAGTCCCTACACCCTGTGTCAGTTGTGGCATGGCTGAAAATTAAACAACAGTATTTTCCATCTAGATCCAAGTAGATGGGTATCCATATGACAAGAATCAGCATTAGTTAGGTTTGCCAGCCATATTGGTAGTGCCAGCAGACAGACAAATACAGATGTCACCTGCCCAAAGTTATTTAGTTGATTTGGTGAAAGACTGAAGTGTGGCTATTTGTGCATAACCTTCTTTTGGAGGGGTGCTTGACACATGCCAGATAAAGCACTAAACATACTTTTCAAGAACAAAGGTTAAACTTTATTCTTTATATTCTGCTCCAAAAAATGGGCAATGTCTGATGATGGCCCAGTAACTGGGTCACCTGGAACTAATTGTAGGTGAGAATATGCATTTTTTCTTAATTATAAAGCAAAATCATGTACATTTGATATGTTCCCTGTGGAGCATTTTGGAGCAATAAACTAAATAAACAGATTCTGCTGATATTCATAGCACTTTCCATGTGTGACAGGTACAGCAATATAAATATTTTCATTTTAATTAGAAATAATCTTTGTTTCATTATAAATCCAAATATAATTTATCTCATCAGTTTCATGTTAAAAATATTCTTCATTTAGAAAACTGTGGGTGAGGGTTCGTGAGAAAGCAGGTGAAGCAGATAGGCACTGTTGTAAGGCTATAAGTAGTCTCAGTAACAGCCAAAAGGAGAATAAAAGGCACAGAACAAACTATTTCCTGGCCGTGCAGATGCTGGCTAAGCTCTGTACACCCTGGAGATTCAGTGAAATGCCAGCAACCACAGGGCCTAATTGTACCTCCTGGATCTATGAGGAGAAGAATGATTGTGTTTCATAGATTTCAAACACCATCAGATTCTCGTCTGCCCATTTGCTGAGCTTGTCCAGGTCAGCCTGGATCACCCGCCTATCTTCTGGCGTGGATGCTTTGCCCCAA
>NW_017728917.1:4558063-4624965 GCF_001723895.1 Crocodylus porosus
TAGCTGAGTGATCTTCCCACGAGATGTCCGGGTAATTGAAGTCACCCATGACAACCAAGGTCCTGGAGCAAGCGGCCTCAGTCAGTTCCTGGGTGAACTCTTGGTCAAGTTCGGGACTTTGAGTGGGAGGTCTGTAGTAGACTGTAGTTTCAATTATTGCATGTCAAAATTGGGGAAGATATTTCTCCAGCCGGAATGTAATGCCCTCCCTTATGTTGGGGAAAACATTATGTCCCTTCTGGCCCTGTGATGTTCATCATGGAAGGTGATATAAATGGGCTCTTGTGACAAGGCCCGTGGCCACAGGGTTGGCCGTGACACCCCCTAGTGGCTTTACTGCTCCTGCCTGGCTCAAACTCTGATGCCACTCGCCCTAGATTACTTGTCTGCCTTGCCTTGTTCTTAAATATTGTAGGTTGATTCAGGGAGGCTGCCAACAAGTGTTAGGGTGAGCCCCAATCCCAGTAAGTTCCCACAGGGTCTCTTCTGAAACCCCAGTAGCCTGAGTCCAGCCCTTAGGTTTGGGAAGTCCGTCTCAGCCTGACTAGACCCCTGTAGGACACCAAGAGCCTTAAGGGCAAATTGCACAGTTCCTTCACCTTCCCTGTACCATGCCCCAAGCTTCATAGATGTTTTCTTTCATTGATGTAACTTTATACACATGGCCCTTTTGGGCTCTCAGGCACCTGGTCCCTTACGCAGCCCCTCCTCCGGGCTCTCGGACCCCTAGTCCCATATGCAGCCCCTCCTCCAGGCTCTTGGACCTGCTGGTTTGGGTCTCAGCCTTTTCTAAGCTCCTGGGCTCCTTTCTGTCTGAAGGCTTTTGGGTTACCTGTCCCCTGAATAGGACTTAAGCCTGCCCCAGCAGGGCTCAAGGCTAAACTACCAGTCTAACTAAAATGAATAAGAAACCCCACTGCCCTCCAGCAGACATCTCAAACACTCTAGGGGTTTAACATAAATGAAGGCCACTTGCCTTGTAAACCCAGTCTTTCTCAGTCCCAGGAACTTGCCTCTGTTCCCATACCTGCAGAGTAGTTCAGCCCCAAATCCAGGTTCAGGTGCCCTGCAGCCAGGAGCTCCTCACATTTTGGTTGCTGGGGAGAGACTACCTGACCAGTGCAGGCTCTGGGCTTATATAGCTGCAGCCTGAGCAGTCTTCCGGTCAGGCGAGTCCCTCATCAGCTCCCCTTTGCCACCTGCAAGCAGGCTCTTGGGCTGCTTGCTCTCAGATGAGCAGATACATCTCAGTGTCCTGCTACAGCTGTACAAAAGAAAATCCCTTGAAAGGGAAGTTGCTGGGGCTATATCCAGGACAGCCTGGAAGCAGACAGAAGACATGCATCTAGGGTGGGAGCACAGACAAAGAGTCTTGGTTTCACACCAATAACCTGAGATGTACGAATCTGGTGGAAGGGTTTGCAACCCATTCATAAGACTGGCAGACAATCCTCATGGATTCCATCACTGGAATGAAACTCTGTGTAGATAAACTGACCCCTTCTGGGCTCTCTCCCATGAATTCCTACTGCACAAAGGGTTGATTTAGCATGCATTTAGTAGCCTTGTCTATGATGACGGAAGAGCATTGTCTGTCATTCATAATGAGGTATGTGGTGGGTAAAGCATGCTTCTGGGATGGTCTCATGCTCTGTTTAGCTTTAATGTATAACCCATGCAGCATCCCTAAGGAATGACAGAGGCCTTACAAAGGCTATAGAGAGAGAGGTTCACTGATAAAGCACCTACCACACTGGGCAGAGGTGTGCATTGACAAAAAGTAGCTTTAGCCAGACTGGCTAATGCAAGTGCTTGAAGAGTCAAGGGCTGGATAAAGATCTGCCAAACCTCAGCAGCACATAGATATCTGCTGACACTGCTTGTGCTTTTTCTCCCTCAATAGGAGAAGATTTTTCATTTAAAAAGATAAATGGCAACACAATTTCTAGTCTTCATCAAAGTGCAGTGATTGGCATTTTCTGAGGTGCCACACAGTTGTAATTCTGCATTTGGATTAAGAATGAGCCATTGCATCTCCTGTCTCTCCTTGATAGCCAAAAGTGGTGACCACAGTGTCATAGACATGTTTATAAGCATATTGAAGAGGAAGTGTGGTCTTGTGGTTAGAACAAACCTTTACAAAATGCTTCAGTAGGATTAATTTCTAGCTCTGCCACAAACTTTCAAAGTAACCTTGGTAAGTCCCTAGATTTCCACATAAAATGTGTTTTTTCACCTAAAATGTGAAGAACCACATTTCTGCCCCCTTCACTGTGAGTTGTTCATTTAGACTTTATAATCTGTTTGGGACAGGGACTGAATACAAGAAATATGTCAATGTGCTATATTTCATGTGATGTGTCCAGGCAGGTGTACCTATTACAAATAAAAATCAAGTCAAGTGACACCTCTGGCAAGCTACGGCCACCTTTGTTTTAAATTGCTGAGTGCTATACTTTGATTGTGACCTTTGGCTTGCACAGAGGCCAGAAGTAGGTCTCCGACTGTAACTTGAGGACTATAAATCTCTACATAGAAAGGAGACTTCAGGAGTTGTTATAATTGGAGAAACCAATTCAGAGTGCACAGAAAGATTTATTTTGCACATATGTCTGCACTGAATCCATAGTCTGTCTACTATGATAGTGTTTTACATGTGCAGATGAGGCAAATGAACTGAGATCATAGCAGATGTGGCCTATAAAGCTTTACAGAAAATCATTGCTTTTTAAATCCCTTTATCCCTGTTATTTTCCTGCCACTGTGAAAATCTAGTAGCAGAGAAAACTGGCACAGTGCAGAGTAGATACGTAATATGTAATGGTAAGTAGGCAAAAATCCTTCTATTTGTATGATCCTGGAGACACATTTGAAATATCAGTGTGAGCTCTTCATGTCTTCTATAAATAAAACTAACTTATCCACACTCAATGGAGAATTATACGTATTTGTGCTAACCTCTTTATATGTGGTGATTTGATACCCAGGACTAATCTTACTTCTAATTAAATATAGACAACTCAGAATGCTAACCCAATCAAAATGTTTTATAAAAAAAGTGTATCCCAGATTGATGCCTGAGTATAAACATGAGTTGTGCACTGCAAGTAATACAGCCCCTGATCTCAAGTCCTTCAGTTTAGTGTCTGCATTAGTTTTTCCCACCCCCTGCATAAACAGAAAAAAAAATGGCTTAGGAAATAGAATTGTGCCAGAATGCCTAGCAGGCATCTAGAAATTTTCAGGTGCATGATTACTTCCTTCATCTCCACATTAAAGCATTCCTCCTGACTGTAGTACAAATTTAATCAGCTAAGCTACATCCTCTTACTACTAGCGGGTCCATGAGTCCTGGAAATTGGGTAATCTGCTGCAAGGGTGAGTGGGTTTTCTTCAAGTGCAGAAGTTAGGCTTGTATCCCGTACTGTAGTGAAAGATGGATGTTTTAATATGTACAAGATATTGCATTTGGGAAAGATTTACTGGAATTTTTGAACTGAACAATAAATGTATATAAAGAGGTAGTTAGCTATGCCACTTTGAAATTAGGCAGCAAGCAGGGCAGACTGACTCATTCAGAAATGCCTGAGCTTTCATAGCTACTGTGGTCAGGTGCTCCAAAGTGAGCCATAGCCTGTGAAAATTCATGCCTCCAGACAAGTTGGTCTGTACCAGTGATTCTCAATCAGGGTGCTGCAGTACGTTGGGGTGCTTTGAGATTGTTTTAAGGGAGTTGTGGGATGCCACACAATATTAGCCACACAATATTAGATTTGCAACAATATTAGATGTGCAACACAATCAGATGTGCCATACAATATTAGACGGGCAAACATGATTCACAAGATAAGCCCTGAGATTTCAAGTAGGAGTCCACAGTGTTAAAAACATGGTGACCTGTTGGCGGGGATCTTTCTCTGTTCTTTGCACCAGAAAAATTGCTCTATTATTGTCCGTAGTGAAGATATGATGTAAATTAAGGATTGGAATTTTCTGAGGGGTGCCTTGAGCCTAACAAGGGCTGCCTTGAATCTAAAAAGGTTGAGAACCACTGGTATTTGGTTCTGCCTTGTGGATAAATGTGTATGATAGGTACATTTTTATCAGAATGTTTAAAAATGAACTTACCAATATGTATAATGACATTAATTGGAAACAATATGTATAGTGACACTAACTGGAGACTTACCTGAGAAAGGACTGCAAGTTTTTCCCCTTGTGTTCAGTCTTGAGGGGTTAATTTCAAGACCCCATACTGTTATTCAGGGGAGACAAAAGAGTTAGCTTTCAGAATACCCAACATATGATCTTAAACAGAAGGATTGAAAGTTATAGCTGAAAGTTTCAAAGGAGCCCAGCTACCTCCCTCCCCACCAAGAATAAAGCTAACAAATGTTAAGTCTAGAAATGAAAAGTGAATGGACCCATTCAGTTCTCATGCCATAATGTCGTTTCTCATTTATTGTTGCCCAATCACCATAGAAAAAATAGGTCTGGATTCAACAGTCATTGCTGATTCCTGACTCCATATCCATTGCCCTTTTCCTATCCCCTGTGCTTCTCAATATCCTGCACTTATCTTGTCAATTTTCTATCTTCCCAAAATGGCGTGTTGCTACTTATCTCCCCAGCTTTCTATTGGGACTGCAAGTCACAGCCAGTTCACAATATGCATCGTGAACTTTTCTTAGCTGTATGGGATGCAGTTACAGGGGCAGATCCGTAGTGTAACAAGTGATGCTGCCTGGACCACCAGTTCTGGGTGCCGGCTTAGAGGGAGTACAGAAAAGGCAGCTCCCGCTGGTGCTGCGGCTGATCTGGCTTGGCCCCTACTGCTACTACCAAAGAAGCACAGACCTAAGTTGTTGTTATGCCTCTGGGTCCAGGTCTGAACTACTTACCCCATCAAAGCTCTTGTTTCTCAAGGGGTTCTTGCCAAAGTAAGTACAAAAAATAGGCCTTGCTGCATTTGTCACAAAAAAAATCCAACTGCCTAACAAACCCGAAGTATGGTGGAGGCGATGACACAAGTAGCCCATTTGCTTCAGAATTTTAGCTGGAAGGACACAGTCCCAATGGATAAAAGTGGAGTGTGTGTGGTCTTTTAACCCAGAGCAAAAGGAAAGATGAAGCATCAGAGCCGTATCAATTTAAAGAGCTGACGACAAAAATATGTATTCTTTCAGCCATAATCATTTAAACCAATGGCTCAGTTTTCTACTTCTCCTGACTGTACATTAGATATAAATTGCTTGAGAGTGACAGGTTTTGAGGCTCTTCTCATCTGACTTTAAAAACATCTGCCTTAGGAATTGACTTTGTATGCAACTTCTGATTGTTTCCCCCATTATTTTACCAAATAAAAGGAAGTGTTTAGTAAAAATAGCTGTTATTCTTAAAAACTGCAAAATAATTTTTTCCTTTAGGATAAAGCCAGTCATATAAAATGAGATCCGTTATAGATAAGTGTAGTGGGTGTAAATGTTTTACTTTTAGGGAGTGAAGTGTTAAATATTTACTTAAAGGGAAAATGCAACTTAAAATCTAGTCGACTGTATAATTTGTTGTTGTTTGTATTATAGCAGGGTTAAGAGGCCCAGACACAGATCAGGCTTCCATTGAGTTACATGGACATGTGCATAAAGATAAAGGAAGAATTATTATCCACATTTTACACACACTGGAGGCACAGGTTAGATTAAATGCTTTGCCCAAGACTTTCATGGAGGCATTCAATGGCAAAGCTGAAAATGGAATCCAGATTGCCCAAGTGTCTTTTAACCATGTGACTGCTCCGAAATGGATTCAGAGTGGCTCCAGATATGACCATTTACCCTGGAAGCACCCTGCCACTTTTGTGGCTTTATCCAATTGTCACTTGTTGGGGTGCAGACAGAAGTGACATTTTTCTAGTGATCTGGCCCTGAAAGGTCTCTACAGCCATGTCATAACACACATGTACAGCTGCAGAGTGTTTTTAAAAAGGCCAATTGTACAAAAAATTAACCCAGGTTAAATCAGGTATTACATTAAGGCATCAAAAGCAGAGTGCCGTAGGGAACTTGTGGTCCCTACAGGGTTAATTTCCCCCTCAAGCTGTCAGGGGGAAGGAGAGGGAGCTCCTGGCTCCTGAATGGCCAGAGCCGGTGGGGGTGAGGAATGGGATCCCATTGTCTCACAGGCCCCATCTTGCTCCCTCCAATACCCCAGCCAGGGTAGCTGGGGGAGGGCCCACAAGGGGAGGATACCCCATTTCTCACCCCGTCCCCCTCAGCTCTGGCCATTCATGGTCTGGGATCTCTGTGCCTGGCTACAGGAATTCAGCCCCCCTTACTCTACAAGCCCAACCCGGCTCCCCTCAATACCCCAGTTGGGACAGTTGTGGGGGCATGAGGTGAAGAGGCTGCATTCCCCTAGCTCTGGACATTCAGCAGCTAGGTGATCACTCTCCCTCTCCCTCCCTTGCTGACAGCTCTGGAGCCTGTGGGGGAGGGGGAGAGTGGGGACAAGGTAAGTTTGGCAGCTTCCAGGGAGGCTGCAGGAGCACCCCTGGGCCAGTGCAGGCTGGCTCTAGCTCTCCTCCCCTCCCCTCCCTGCCCCTGCCCCAACAGGTGAACTTCCCTTGGATTGGGGTGGGGGCTTTAACTCATGGCGCTTTATGTAAAGCACCATGAGTTATAGCAGGGCACTAAGATCCATCTGGGCCTTTTGTTTCCTTTCTCTTACTTTTGCTCTTGTGCAAACTACCCATGCAAGCTGTGTGAATAAGGTAATGATTGTGCAATCACATTTGCCTGTGCTCCTGTAAAGTTTGGTAGTGTCTGACTGACTGTGCCAAAAAGCAGTGAAAATGACTGCACATGCTGTGGTCAAATACACACTTTCAGCAACAGGGAAAAATAGGGAACTACCTAGATTTTTTTTTCAGGCTTTCTAGAACATAAGGATTCTTTTAATCAATGGGAGTAAAAACAAATTCCCATAGAAGTATGTCTGTACGTGTATTCTAAATTAATGCCATATCATTTATTTGTCAAAGACTCATCAGTTTATGTATCAATTATAATGCTTTGAAAATAATAATTCCCTTGGCTTTGTGGAATCCATCTGTCTATATCCAAAGCCAGAATATGAGTCATAGCTGAAGCCAATAAAACAATAAAAGAGAAGTGAAAATGCTAACGTTCTTGTCGCGAATCACAAAATGACTGTAAGAACAACTTCTAACAGAACGGACTTCTCGAAAAAATCTAATCTGTTTTATATCTGTTATGTTCTAAAGGACTCTTGATTAAAGGATTTATTTTTTTCAATCACATAGATCTCATTTCGATGTCTTGGGCACATTATACACGAAACTCATCTTTGGATCACAACATTGGCAGAACGTGCACATCTGTAATGAGGGACAGTGTTCAACAGGGTTTGTTAAAATTAGTATTATGAGAAAAAATGAAAGAGTATAGGACAAAGAAAGGGGAAGGAGGAAAAACCCACATTTTGGCAAAGTTGCTTATGCTTATTCTCATTCCTTTGGTTATGGCTGCCTTAAGGCATCCATCTCAGTAACTATTATATTATGTTTAACTTGAATCACTTCCAACATCACTCTGGTGAAAGAAAGTGTTTGTGTTGCCGGTGCATGACGACTGATTTTTGGGTTTATCATGAACGCTGGCACACTTCCATTGCAAAAATAGTATGGCCATAGAGTGACGTATTTATCAAGCCAGGCAAAAGTAGAACGGGTGGTTTTAGTGTCCATTGTAACCCTTCCTCCTCCCCAAATGTTTTTGTATTGGTAGGATTTTTAGAACTTCTGAAATTAATACCTCCTGAAAGAAATGTCTCCCTTTGGGAGCAGACAGCTTTCAGTCCTACTCCTGTGTGAAGGTAAAAGAGCTCTGTTTTCATTTACTATTTATGAGATGTGCATTCATATTATCAAGTGACCATGGGACTCTGTGCTCTTAAGAACCTGAAAAATGAGAAGAAGCCCATTATTTTTTAAAGTAAAGAGGATGATTGTAAACTTTGGAAGGGGCTATACAACTTTAGCTATCTGCCTTACTGTAGGTTATATATTGATGCTGCTAAGGCAGTTAACCGTGCATAGTATTTACCAGACAATCTGTTTGGCATATAAAAGCAGTATTTATTGGGAATAACACTGAACAGGTGCTTTTTTATTGCAGAGTATGACTCATAGGAGATTGCCTTGCTCTTTGTGTGTGAATTTTGCTGTACTGTGCTTAGGTAAATGCAGGATCATATTTTTCCAAATAAAGCTTCTGCTTAATAAGGAGATTTATTATCTCAGCTCTCCTGTTCCCACACAAGGAAGGAACTTTCATTTATGCATCCAAAGTTTTCACAGCCCTAAGGGAAAGTAAAGTCAGATACCTGTAGTAAAATAATCCCATATTATTTTTCTCTAATAAATTAGGATTGCTTTTAGCATCAGATTGCTGGCATTGCAGACCTGGGGACCTGTCTCCAGCTGTGGCTAGTACTTAGCATTGATAGACTGCGTAGTTATTTTCAGTGGTAGTCTCTGATCTGGACCACAGCGCGTGATATCAAGGAAGAGAGCCAAACAATGAAGAAAATATAGAGAATTACAGTGAACCTTTCTGTCACCACAGGTATCACTGTATCCCTTTCCTATTGGCTTGGTGCCAAATAGACCTGTACACTAGTCTGGTCTCTGCTGTTTATAGCTCTTCCAGCATTTACTTGTACCTGTTCTTTCACAATAATTCACTTATGTGGCTCTACTACTTGCTCTGCAGGAAGTTACATTACTGTTACGACTTTCAGTGGGAGTGTTTACACATACCCCTGACTGTGCATTAGGTACTGAGCAGTCAGCCCTGGCCGGTACTGCACAGTCCAAGTAGCGTGCAGTTATTTTTAGACACTACGGTGATATAACATCGGCATCCCAGTTTGTGTCCTCCAATACTGTGTTGCCGTAGCTCGTTATTATATTGACATAGCATCTTGTGTAGATGCACCCAGTATGTTCTGTAGAGGGGTAGCTTGCTACCTTCATTGAGCTTGCTGCATTTCTTTGAAAAAGTCAAGTACACTTTCAGAGTTGCTATTCTGGAGTAGTTTGCAGTATTATGTGGTGCTATCATACTATACCTGGAACCATGGACTCCTTTAATTTTATTTATTTTTGATTAAAAGGAAGCCCAAGAACAAGTATAAAAGTGTGGCAGCAATGAACAATTCTATAAAAGGACGATAGTCTGGACTTGTTTCAACATAAGTCTGGCTAATAAAATATCTTCCACCTAAGTTCTATAAAAAGTGTCCCCTGCAGCTGGCCAACTTGCTGTAGTTCCTGGTTAATGGAGCTTACTCATAATTAATACAGATGACGAATATATCACAGACTCAGAGCTATGAACTGTGAACATGGCACATGAGCTTTCTGGTTTTATTTCTGTCTGCCTGACATTTCCAGGCCCACACTTGTACTTCTATTTATGGACAGAGTGGGTAGGAGTCCAATCTGTATTCTGAGTTTGTGTGTCCACAAATCAGGAATTTGCCTTAAGCCATGGTTATCATTGCAGAATTTCATACAACCATAGAATCCTAGAAAATGAGAGTGGGAAGGGACCTCAGGAGGTTACATCTAGTCCACACCCTGTTCAAAGCAGGACCAGCCCCAACTAGATCATCCTGCCAAGGCTTTGTCTAGCCAGGTCTTAAAAACCTCCAAGGTTGGAGATTCCACCACCTCTTGGGGTAACCTGTTCTTTCCAGGGTTTTTCTAGTGAGAGTTTTTCCTCATATATAACCTAAACTTTTCTCGCTGCAACTTGAGACTGTTGCTCCTTGTTTTGTCATCTGCCACCACTGAGAACAGTCTAACTTCATCTTTTGAACCACCTTTCAGGTAGTTGAAGGCTGCTATTAAATCCCCTCTCAGTCTTCCCTTCTCTAAACTAAATACGCCCTGTTTCCTCTGCCTCTTGTCGTAAGTCATGTCCCCCAGCTCCCTCATCATTTTTGTTGTCATCCTCTGGACTCTTTCCAATTTGTCCACATTCTTTCTGTAGTGGGGGGCCCCAAAACTGGATATAGTACTCCAGATGTGGCCTCATCAGTGCTGAATAGAGGGAAGAATCACTTCCCTTGACCTACTGGCAACACTCCTGCCAATGCAACCCAGGATGCCGTTAGCCTTCTTGGCAACAAGGGCACACTGTTGGCTCATATTCAGCTTATTATCCACAATAACCCCCATGTCCTTTTATGCAGAGCTGCTGCCCAGCCAGTCAGTGCCCAGCCTGCACTGGTTGGTGCATGGGATTATTTTCTCTCATCCCATTTATGTTTCTGGAATTTCAGGAAGTCGTGTTCTTGCTTCTGACTACACACATTTTGAAGGGTGACCTCTTCTCTTCTGAGCCCTTTTGCCTCCTAGTCAGTCTACCAACGAGATAACTTACTCCGAGTCTGCCAGTTTCCCCCTCCCCCACAGAATCGGTAGACTGTGTGCAGGTATTATGTGCAGCCTGAGAGTCTCAGTTTTGATGGATGAGAGGCAGTAAATCCTGTCTTTTTTCCCCTACTGATGCTAAACCTTCTCTTCGTAGTTTCTCTTCCTTCTCCTATTTGGATTGTCCTCCTTGGACAGAAGTAGCAACCAGTAGGGTGAAGTATAAAGATCATGCCAGTGATAGATATGACTGTAACACCCTGACGCACTGCTTAGGAACACACCAGAAACAGAGAACAGTCAACACTTCTGTGTTTTTTTTTTTACCTCATTATTACTTATACTAGGATAGCCCTTCATGGCCTCAACCAAGAAGAAGGTCTCATTTTGTGCAAGATATGACGCGAACTAGTGGGAATATACAGTCCTGTCATCTAAATTTATGTAAGACCTTGATGCAGCACAGAAGAACTGTATAAAACAGACTGGAAAACATGAATTAAATAAGACTATCTTCATTTCCAGCTATTACTACTTGATTGGGCCAGAAAAGAAGGGAGAAACGTAAGGCCTTAATTTTTAAACAAGCCTAAGAGAACTATTTGTTCTGTGGAACAAGGGCATCTCCTGTCCTTAGTCTCCTTTTGAAATTTCAGCTTAATTTCCTTTCCTTTTAAGTCCTTCTTTCCTTTATTCACTATGCATGCAAAACCAGCAGACACAGTCTATTTGTGACTGAGTTGGAGAGGAAGCTTTCTTGACGGCAATTACATTTGGCACATCATTTCTAGAAAATAGTAAACTTCTTACATTCATAAACAGAAAGCAAAGCCAAAGTGATTGTATAAAGTACTTGCTACAAAATCAGCAATTAATATGATATGCATATTATTATGATATGCATATTATTATTTGGAACAGACACACCTGCGTGAACATGTGTGATGAAAGAACAACATCAGAGAGACCAGAGGGTAGGCACTGCAATGAAGTACAACCGATCAGACAAGACTATAAAAAGTAGAACCTTCCACAGGAACGTGTGCAGATTTTCCTTCTTATGATCCAAACCAAGTATGGACTTGAGCACATGCTTAAGATTAAGCCCACGAGTTGTTCAAATGACATCAGTTAGATGACTTGTGCAAACAGTACTCACAAGTTCATTGCCAAATCCAGGGCTAAGGTCAGGAGAATGGTGTAGCTGATCAACAAGTGACCCAGTTTCAAAAGGGTGGAAGAAGTCCATTCTGCAATGTTGAGGGTGCAGTTCCTGTTACATTTGGGAATAGTCTGCTAACAAGGCTTGTAAAAGGCATTATTGCTATATACATTTACAATTAAGCTAAGCAAAGTAGTCCAAAAATGTATAAATTAACTGTATTGAGGGATGAAATACATGGTCCAACCTATCTGATTTTTTTTCATCACTAATTTAAGGAATCATTTGATGCAATTCCCTGAATTTAAATTTAAAATAGATACTGTTTTGATACTATCAGCTTCTAGCAATTATGGTAATTTTATTAAGAATTTGCATCTACAATTTATAATTGAAACTGTCTCAAAAATAGAATGTTATTCTGTCTTCTCAAGGAGTCAATATTAATAAATACAAAGTCCTGCCTGTGTGATATAAATATGATCCTAGGATAAGGAAGAGATTGCTATATATTAATGGCCAGTCATTAATGCATACATAATACTATACACTAATGTATTGCTGTACATTAATGGGGTGGGATGCAACAGTAGCAAAACCCAGCATTTTTAGGACAGGATATGAAAACTAATACTGTGTGCGGCTGTAACTTCAAGGAGAATTTGGACAATCCACATGTAATTAGTTTGCATTAGATTAGGACACTTGCTTTAAATCCTTATTCCTACAAAAAAGCATCCATGACTTCTTTGACTTAGTCATACATATCTTCTGGGAGACATATTTGCAATAAAACTGTACATGGACAAACCCAGTTCATATAAATATCATATCAGACCCTTTTAACAAACTGTGGAAAGACTCTGTGACTCAGTCCTAAATTTCTTTGCTTATTGGAGTTGAATAAGAAAAAGGGAGAGCTTAAAAGGTACAAGCACAAATTCACTTAATTTAAATGAAGCTTGAAACAGTATTATTTCATCTAGATTTGCACTACAGTATCCATCTGTATTTACTTCTTATGCCATGTTAGCTAGTAAGCAAAGTGATATATATTTTTTTAAAGTCATTCACATGGCAATGTGGAAAATGGCTGCCAGGCCAGGAATGTGATGTGAAGTAATATGAACTCTACCTTCTCACTTCCCTGCTTAAAGCATGTATTGTATAATGCCCTTGCATCCCTTCGTGCTCCATTATCAATAATCAGCTGCAACCAATGAAAGCTTCATCTATACACTGCAACAAGAATGGCAGCAAGTGGGAAATTAGAAAGGGTTGCCTAGCGTTTGCAGAAAATGTTCTCCTCTGAAACCTTCACTGTAATCTTCAGGCTGAGTGCTTAACTCTAGATTGAGAGTAACTTTACTCGGAGACTTTTATTTCCTCTTCATTTGGAATAATGGTTACCAAAAGTGTCACACTGTGGGCTGGGAATTATCAGTCATTCAGGATCTACTTCTTCCTCCTTTATCACTTCTGAGCAGTGTGTGAACAAACTAATTTGAGCTGTGGAGGTTGGGGTTACTCCACAATAATGTGTGGGCCATCAAAAGACATTTCATTTTGAAAAGACTCGGCAGTCCTCTTCCCTAAGATGGTTCTGTTTTCTTTACCCAGAAAAAAGCAGGATGCTGGGACTTAAAATATATAGCAGAGGAGAGGTCAAAGTGCTAACTATCCTGCTAGTTAATACCCTGTACCACCACACTGAAGCCCTGGGAGCTCAGCCCTTATGTGGCAGCAACTGTAGTTTTGCAGGGTATGTGTGTGGGTTCTATTTTTTTTTTTTTTGTCATTTCCTATTCATAATTTCCTCTCCTAGCTTGACTGATATTCGATCTCTGTGAGTTTCCCAAACAAAGAAGAGCAATTACGGCTTCTGATTAAAAAGCCTCAGCAGCATGGTGTGTGCAAATCAAGATAAACATTTAGCTGCAACTGTTCCCTTTGTGCCCTTGAGGGCTTAGGCTCAGGCTTGGTTCAGGTTGCAGAAATATTTGCTATTGCTGTATTTGCTGTGTGTGTTGGGGATGGGGGATGCCAGCAGAAGAGGATAGTCCTGGGTCTGCAAATGAAGATAAGGGCTGAATTACTGGGAGGGATGGCTTTAGAGCTCACCAGTAGTCACCTGCAGATAATATGCTCTTGCAGTATGTGGGTTAACAGGGGCAGCTGAAGTGACCACAATTTCTGTATTGTGCAGATTCAGATGGGGGATGTATCGCTGTCTTATAGAAAACCCCCTCCCCTCTCTCATGTTTCAAAGGACACCTGTCAGGGCCACTGATCACATTTTAAAAACGAATAGAGGAAAATATTTTGGTGTGTTACAGTGGGGCTGCTCCTGCCATCATGCTCTCTGCTCTGTCAGAATTGCTATTATAGGCAGCTTTTATTGAAAGGCTCCTGAGACAGCCAAGAAGGAAAATGCAGTAAGCAGGAATTTAGCTACAAAAAAGAGTGAAGTGCCATGTATCAAACCCCATGGATTGTCATAAAAATATTTCTATGGGGAACAAAATCCATGGATTTTCTTGGCCTCCAATAACAGGAAAGAGTTGAGCAAGGCAGAATGTAAAGTAAAACCCCGGTTCGTTCCTCAGGTTATGCCTGTTCTTTCTTGACTGAAGACCTGAGGGGTTGTGAGTGCTGTACGGATATAGGGTAGGTACAGACATTTAAGAAGTCTGAGGTGGAATCGCTCGAAGTCCCATGGTTTGCTGTATGCAGTGTACTTTCGATCAGAAGCAAACAGAACACACAGTCAACCTTGGTGGTGGTGGGGGGCAAATCTTAGACTGGGTTCCACCATTTTTTTAAGCCAGTCTGTGTGCTGATCTTCTGTTCTGTCATGAGTATAGACTGGTTCCCAATCATTTACATCAGTGAAAATGAAATGTCTATACCTGGCCATAGTCTCATCTTGGTGGTTGCATGGAGTTGCAGCATGCACGGGAAGAATCCTTGCTGCTCTGAGTTTCCTGGGGTTTGGGGAGAGATTGCTGCTGTGCCACAATAGGTTATTAAATGACTAACTACCTGACCACTACCTTCCCACTTAACTTCGGATGCCCTGTAGGACAGCATGCTCTGTGTGCTCCAATGAGGCTGCAGTGAGCCAATCTCTGCTTGGGCTGTGGAGTCCTTGCCTCTCCCTGTCTGTCACAGGCTATCCAACTATAGTCTAGCTCCAGCAGCCTCTCTGATCATGAGTAAAAGGGTTTGTGATGATGAAATAATTGCATGGGTTTATATGGATTTCACTGGGCACATATGGGGTGGGGGCTGTTATTTTTTATGTCTTCTTGGTGGTTCTTTGCAGATGAAGATGTGAGGAAGGTAACTGCCCACGCTGGTTGCAGGCCCACTGGTGACTAGTCAGTCCAGCTGCAGAGAGGCAAATCCTGTTGCAATGGTTATACATGTATGGCTGATTGCTACTAGATGAGGGTGTATCTTTCCTACTTCTACTCTTCTCAATGGCTCTGTACTGACATTCAAATAAGGCTGTTGCCTTTTTGATTTGGAGCCACCAGGTGTGCAGCCTGCCTTTCCGACAGTTTGTGGTCAGTTCTGTAGGCAGAAAAGGACCTCTTCAGGGTGTCCGTGAAATGCTTACGTAGGGCCCTTCTATCACGTTTCCCAGTCGTCAGTTCCCCATACAGCATGGCCTTTGGTAGGCGGTTGTCATCCATCTGGGCCACGTGGCTTGCCCATCGCAGCTGAGTTTGCAGGAGAATCACCTCGATGCTGGTGGTATTGGCTCTTTGTAGCACCTCCATGTTGGTGACATAATCCTGCCAGCAGATCTTGAAAATGGTGTGGAGGCAGTCCTGATGAAAGCGCTCAAGGAGGTGTACATGGCAGTGATATAAGACCCATGACTCAACACCCTTCAGTAGGGTGGAAATAACAGCAGCTCTGTACCCCTTATCTTTGGTCTGTGTCTGTGGGCTGTGACTGTTCGAGACCCACTTGGAGAGCCTGCCAAAGGCACTAATGACTTTTGAGAGTCTGGTAGGTGAACTGCTTGACAGCACTTAGCTCAGTTCTTTTGATAATCATCTTCAGTTGTACATAAACTTGGCGTGGAGCTGGCTGATGATTGATGAAGAACTTCAGTCTTCCTCAGGCTGACAGCGATACCAAAGAGTTGTACTGCAGTAGCAAAGCAAGGTGTCGTGTGCTGCAGATTGTGGTGGGTGTTGGCCAGCAGGGCACAATCATCTACAAACAGAAGTTCACAGACATATTTTATGTAAAATGTCATGATGTCTGGGAAGACTCAATGTCCAGTGAACTAAGAATTTCAGTGCAGCAGCCCTGTCTCCAGAATTAACTTTCTGCCTTTCTCTTCCTTTCACAGCTTTGTCCCCATCTTCCACTAGCTGAGCTGTTGGACCCATTAACTTATATTGCATCAGTGACAACACTAAAGCCTAAATGTTACTTATGCTTTACTAGACAAGAATTTTTTGTCCAACCACCTTATAGCATGGCTTGATCTTGCCTTTGTAGACAAAGTTTAACCATCATCCTGACAACATAGTATTTTGGTTTTCCTTCAGTGTACATTACCTTGAATAACCAGGCCTATTAAAATGGCATTCCCCTGCTGCAGGACTGAAGTGTTTTAATCATGGTACCTATTTATTTGTTTTATTCATGTTCCTATGTCATATCCATTGCCATGATATTTAAGGGCCTAATCAAGTAAAAAATATATACAATGGGTGCATCTACACAAGATGTTTACTGCGGAGCTGCCTAATTAGTTCTGTAGCAAAACATCACCATCTACACACGCAGTGCTATTAAGAAGGATAAATTAATTAACTCCACTGTATGATACTGCTGCCAGACACAAGTACTGTCTTATGGCGGGGTTCTTTACTTTGCCACAGTGCATGTGTAGATGCTGATAGGGCTGGCTGGGGCATGAGGGTGCTTCAGTGTGGAGGCTGTGCTGGCTAGGCCCACACTGAATCACCCTTGTGCCCCAGCTACCCCATCCACAGCATGTTGAACCAGGTTGGAGCAGCCTCAGACTGGCAGGCTGACCCCTCAGGCCTCCTGCCAGCTGGGGTTGCTCCACCCCAGCTCAACATGTTGCAATCCTGGGCACATGTACAAGCAGCATGCCCAGGAGCAATAAACTCAAATGTGAACTGCTCCAGAGCTTATTCAGACATGCCAATTGCATGTGCAGATGCACCCTATAAAACTTAAATTCATGATTTGTTCCTTTCTGTGTCTTGCCATAGGTGTATAGGTCTCCTCTGCTTCTAGACCTGTTTGGGCATGTCTGCATGTGCACATTTACTGTGCAGCAACCAAAATTACTACACAGTCTGGGCACATGTCTACATGTGCATACCGACACCGTGCAGTAAATATGGTGAATTATTGTGATTTGAGTGTAAATTTGCATCATGCAGGTATCAAATTTATGCCCAATTAGTTACTGTGCAGTAACGTACATGTAGATGACTTGCTATGCAGTAACACTGTGTGGGTGGACTGACTTGGGACTCACTTTAGTCCCAAGTCAGTCCCCACACAGTGTTAATGTGTTTTAACGCTTGCACATGCAGATGCTGACCTATTTCCACTTACTGTGCAATGATTTACTGCATAGTAAATTTAAGCCAGTGTAAATGCACATGTAGACACGCCCTCTACATATCTCAGGTCTCACTGCTTCCCATGCTCATTTATCTCCATCTCTGTTTCAGGACTGATTTCATTCCCCATGAGAAGCAGTGCTTCATAAAATGTAACAGAGCCCCATTCAAAACATACCAAACTTTTCCAAAGATTCGAGGCTTTGGATGTAGGCCTGTTTATTCATTAAGTTCATCTGGGTTTGAAATTAATTCTCTTTTTCCAGCAGACACAGCTGGTAGAAGCATTCTATTTTGTGGTATATTGTAGATGTAATACATTTGTATTTCATATAGTGATTTAATGCATCAGTCATAAGATAACATTGCAAATTCTGGAAACGGCTTTCTACAATCTCTGTACGTCTGAGTGCTTGGGTTAGTTTGTAATTAAATACTAATTTAGTTTAGTATGGAAACACTTTATTAGAAATCTGTTATCTGTTCTGAAATTACCAATAAACCGTTACCTTTTCTTAAAATAACCTTTGAAATCATTGTAATCAAAATTAGCAAAGCATATAGAATTCTCAAAGTGGGATTTTCACCCACAACATTTTCCTGTTTCTTAAAATGCCTTTGGAAATGCTGATTAATTTGTAACAACGCTTGAAATGCCATCCAAATGGATAAATGAAAAATAGACTCCTCTAATGTACGTGAGGCTAGAATGGCCTCAAAGCCTTTTTGCCTTTAGAAGCTTGTTTCACTTCTTTTGCTGCTTTAACACTGCCTGGTGGTCAAATAGTTTAAAAGATAGCAGGGAACAAACTGCAGAAGACTTCATAGGAGAAAATAAATAGATTATGCACAGACTTCCTGGAACATGAAGCCAGGCCATATGGGTAGCAGAGATATGTTTGAACTCCAGTTCAGGGACAAAAAAAAGGCTTGTCTTGCTTAAAATAGACCTTGTTCATAGTGGTAAATGGGGTTCTTTTGGGGTGTATTCCACAGCAAAATGGCCTAATTACTTTTTTACATGTCAATGACATGAGAACGAAAAGAATCTTTAATCCCTTGACAAGTGAACTGTTCTTTAAGTAGGGAATATTTGGACAAAACACACCTGCTTAGTGCTTAGCTTGCTTAAAACAATAAAACTAGGAAGGGGAAGGGTGACTGGTGAGATCAGGGAAGTATAATGGAATGAAATCCTCCATTTTTAGGTTGCTGGTTGAAATCCAACTGGGGAAATGGGCAAAAGTTATTATAGTATTTCTTATCACATCATTACTAGTCAGTTGAAAAGACAGCATCATGGTGACTTGGACATGTTTATGTATACTCATATTGGGAAAAAAAAAAAGGAAAGGCCTGGCTGTTCCTTTACTGTTACTTGATATGCTGTAAGTTTTCTTTTCTTTTTTTGTTGTTGAAAAAACTAGTGAAAATCACAAAAGAAAATAAAGATTGGTTAAAGCCCAGCAGGCCCATTTTGGGGATAGTAAAGAGTATACTTGGTGGAAATATCGCCTGCTCCAGGGTTGTAAGTCTGACTATTTTGCCCTCAGTTTTTTCTTTTACTAGTAGTATTCCATGCTGGAAACGCTCAACATTTTTCATTCCTCAGCTCAGAAATGTGTGGGAGATATCTTCTAGGTTATTTTTTTCTGGCTGAATTTAATCATTGGATTTTGAGAAGGCCTAGGGACGCATCTCTCTGAAATTAGTATTTGATTGTTTCTGGCTGGTGAAAGATTTACAGCCCTTTGGAGCTACAGAGAGGCTATTTCTGATTCTGCAAGCCTGGTTCTGAGTTTCACCTGGGTAGCCATTAGCACCTGCACAATGTTTGTGTCATATGGGAAGTGAGCAGAGAATTTGGATTCGGTATGGTTTATACCCACTTTGTATCGGCTTTGCACAAGTGTAAATAGCTACATGAGTGATCAGCAGTGTGACATCAGATCAGGAGACTGAAACCTGAGTCGAGACCAAGTGGAACTGCTATCGGCTGCATGGCTGTGGTGTGAAGTGCTTGGTAATTCAAAGCAGTGATGGCGAGGGGGGTGGGGGAGAAAATAGCTTTTTTACAGAGCCACCCCAGAATCCGCAAAGCTTTGTTTGAACACTAAAACTAGTTGGCCTGCTATTCCTAATGTCCCCCTCACAGTCACACCAGGGGATCTTTATTTGCAGAGGTTCCTGGAAATAGCACGATGCACACATTTGCGGGAATATTTGCACATGATATAACTTTGGAAAGGTTCAGAGGTCAGCTTGACAGCTTTTTTGTGGGCAATGCAAGTAATAAATACTCAAAGCACTAGCTAGGATGAATAGTTAATGGATAATCTGTAGTCCAAAATAGAAATTTACCAAAACTTGTACTCTTAACTAAGGAACAGAAGGTGCTTGAGGATAATTAGTAGACAGAACAAAGGAAACATATTTAACGTTCTTTGTATTCATTGCTTCTTTAGTCCAGAACTGCCTTGCAGATCTTGAGATTTCATTATGAAAAAAGAGTGTTTCTGACTTTTATGGTTACACAGAAAAACTTCCAGTGATAAACTGAGAGCAAATTGAAAGAATGCTGCCTTCCTCAGTTTGCAGATTACTTGAAATCATAGCCACAAAAACTCCCATGTTCATCTCAACTAGTTGTTGACTCAAATATATTGAAGGTGATTAATCTGTTATATCAATTATTTTGCTGCTGATTGTTTTAGCAGCGTTATCCATCTATTTATTACATTCCCTATCCAGATCTCCTCTTCCTTGCTTTCCAGAGGCCCTTGTTTTCCTACCCACCTACCACCAGCTTCCTCCCTAATAGCTATGGGATCCTAACACATAGTCCTAATAAAAAATTTAGTACATTTTTCTAATAAAAAATTTTAGTAAATTGAGAATTTAGTAAATTTTAGTCTTTTAATAATATTAAAACAAAATATTAATATTTTATTACTAGTAATGATAAAACAAATGAAACAGGTTACTGGCTTTGTTCTCTTTTATATTTAATCAATTAAAATATTTCCTCAGAATGTATACGATGCTGCTGCACAATTTCAATATGTCCCAACATCCTGTTGCAGGCAACAGAGTAACTCTGCTGTTGAATGTCAGGGGCCATATTTGTCTTTCTGAAATTGTTTCCCTTAAATATCTTGCCTGGCTTTCCTTCTCAGTATGATGACTCCCATGTAACTCCTCAGCATGAAGATAAGGCTTTGGGATGTCTGTTTTTGGGAACAATTTTTATTTGCATTATTGCAGCATATAGGGCCCTTGCTAAAGGACCTAAATACTTTTGCCTAGGCACTGTATCCGTACAGATAATCCTTTCTTGGAAGGTTTGCAATCTAAATAAGCAGGAAGGGAGGTAGAGACAATGTAGCAGGTCAATAGAAGAACCAGGAAGAGAATTTGAATTGTCCAAACCCAGTCCAGTGTCCTGCTCATTGAATTGTGCTGCCTCCTTGAAGATGGGCCCAGACCTAAACTTTAAATAGTTTGCCCATAAACTTTTCTGGAAAATTTGGATCCCAGCCAGTGTCTGAAATTTGACATTTGGGCTGAACTCCCCTGAACATAGTCTGTCTTGCTCCAGGGCTAGAATCTCTACACTTTATAGCGATTACTTACCTTGTTTCTGAGCTGTAAAAGGTCTTGTACAAATATAAATTCAGCATCACTCATCTCAGCCTCACAAAATGCTTGTTTAACATGTAGCGATCAATGTTGAATTAGAAACTGGGGGTGGGGGAGGGGGCTGGTGGTCCTTGGAGATCACATTTCTATTTCAGCACCATTTCGTCTATTTAAATGCTAATGCAACTCTATAGCTGATAAGGTCTCACCAAGTGCAGTGTCCATATTATATTTATTGTTGTGCTAGTATAAATAAAGCAAAGACAATCAATCCTGATAATTCTCATTGGTGAACATATTCTGTCTCCTGTATGTTTAGGATTGTACCAGTCATTGATTAAAAAACATCTGAGGATCAAGCCACCTTGCATCATTCTGATTCCTATGGAAAAGGACCCAAGGAAAGTGTTTCTCCATACCTAATGCCATTGCATAATGGCGTTTTTAAAAGAAGTCCTGTTTTGTAGTTCAAAGGGGAGCGGTGGAGTGGAGAGAAGAAGTGAACATCCTGAAGAGAAGAGATGGCAGTGTGTCTCCCTGGATAGCTGCCGACTTTGCTAGTGGTTTGGAGTAGTTAGTGAGGAGCCATGGATTCTTCCTCTCTCCTTTCAGCCCTTTTGGGCTAGATTATCAGAGGTATTTGATTTAAGTTGGAGTCAGATTCCTGCATCCCTTCTGAAAGTCTGGACTTTAGTGCTGACGGAGGAGGTTGTGAAGGATATCCTGTTCTTTCCAGACCTGTTATAGCTGGCAAACAGCAGTGCAAGAGGGGAGGCCTAATCATCTGGCTCAGAGGGTTTGATTCCTCATTCCCTAGAGCCTGGGTGCATTTGGTCATTGATTTCAGGGATGGTTGGACCTAGTCCCAGATCAGTATATCCTTACCTTTCAGCATGTGCTTAAGAGCTTTGGACCATCTATACACGTGCTCCAGGGTGGGGTGAGGGCATTTTAATTAGAGGGGTTCTAATTAAAATGCCCTCAGCATCACAAGTATTCAGCATCCCGCAGCGAATACACTTGTTCAATGAGCTTTAGTTAAAGTCCCCCTGCTGCCATTTTGAAATGAGGGGATGCTGAATACAAATGACAGCAAGGCTGCTGGAGCAGTCTAATTAGTCTGCTTCAGCAGACTCAATTAATCGATTAATCAAGTCTCCTCTGATGCATTCAAATTGGTCTCCTGGTGGTGCCAGACCCAAGGCTGGATTAATGCGTAGGCAAACTAGGTGCATGCCTAGGGCCCTGCAGGGCGTCTGCATCTTTTTTCACTGCAGTCACTAACTGAGCTTTTTGTTTGCTGTTCTGTGTCCCTGACATCCTCTTCTTAGGTACTTGCAATATTTTCACAGCTGGTGAAAATTAAAACAAGTGTCCCAGCACACATACACCCTTTCAAATTCTGACATATGCTTGCATACCTTGGCACATGCTTGTACATACTGGCACACACTTGCACACACTGGCACACGCTTGAAAGGGTGATGGCCAGTGAAAATTAAAATAAGTGTCCCAGCTGTGGCCCTGCTTCTGCTGCTACCACCATTGCCAAGCAGCTGCTACCAATCCATGCCCCCTTTCCCCCCATGGTGCAGCTCTGGTATGTATTACTATTCAGGCAGCTAAGTGAGTTAATGGCCTCCTAATGACACATTGTTCTTCACTTCACAGGTGTTAACATTCATCTCCCATAGCTACCTAAATAGTAATACCAGAGCTGCACCAAGCTGCCCTGCCTCTGCCTGAATTGCTGCATAGTGCTGTCAGCACCCCGCTGACTAGTGTGCTTGGAAACTTACCGATGCTGCCCACCCTTAAGGCTGGCTCTGATTAGTGATAGAGTTGAGGTGTGCTCCATTCCCTGGGTTAGTCTAATCTCCAAATGCTGTGGAGTCACAAAGATACAACGGTAGAGTACTGAATTTGGGCTTAGATGAAGTCAGTGAAAACACCAAAGCCTAAGGCATTGCTACCATTGCATGAAATATATATGGATGCTGGAACTAGTGATGTAACAGGGAAAATGCATGCTAAATGTTAGATCTCCAGGAATTATTTAGCATGCAGAGTTGCTGCCCAGGAAAAATTACATTTCCTCACCTAAATAACATCTCTCTTCCCTATGTTGCTAATTTTGCCAGTCTTTTATGTGCCAGTCCCATGATTCTTTTAAATATTTTTGTATTAATGTTGAAATTATCCATCTGGGTGGTTTTGGCATCTGCTTGAGCGTTTTGTTTTATTTTATTTTATTTTATTTTTGGCTATGTGCATATGTTCAGGGGGTAAATGCTAGGGGGAGGTTAGATTGCTTTAAAAGTGCTGGAGGAAGTTACCCAGAGAGGTTGTGTAATCTCCATCCTGGGAGATTTTTAAGACCTGACTAGGCAAAGCTTTGGCTGGGCTGATCTAGCTGTGGATGGTCTTGCTATGAGCAAGGGATTAGACTAGATGTGACCTCCTGAGGTCCTTTCCAACCCTAATTTTCTATGATTCTATCTCACCTGCCTCCCCTAGTCTTCTCGTGAATGCTGCCTGCATCCCCGGTCCCTTCAATCACTCCCATGAATCCTACCAGACCCCCCACCATTCTCCTGATCCCTCCTACAGATCCCACCTGCACCCCTGATCCCCCAACTCCCCCCCCCAGACCCTTGATCCCCACTGTCACAGGGTCACACAGGTGCCCTGTTCCTAGGAAGGAATAAGGGCAGCTGCCCATCACAAGGGCAGCTCAGGTGATGGTTGCTGGGGCAACCGTGCTGGTCAGGTGACCAGAAGGGGGCGGGGCTGGGCCTTTATAAACAGCCCAGGCCGGAGGTAGTTAGTAGTTCCCATCTGGCAGTTTGAGGTGCAGGAGCTCTGCAGCAGAGCAGAGCAGAGCACACAAGGGGCTGCACTATGGTGAGGGTGGAGAGAACCCTGACTGGGAGGCCATTGCTAGAGAGCCAAGTGAGCTTAGATCCCATGTTATAGCCAGGAGGCTTGTTGTGTTACAGCCATTTAGCTTATGGTTCTGTTTCATTACTGTTACACGGGAGGACTGGGTGAGACTATAAGGGGATGGAGGAGGCCTCACTTAGGAGCGCCCCGGTAGAGTGGGGGTGCTCCCAGCACCGGAGTGTGGTGCTATATTGCGGGGTGTACTACCCCAGCCCTGGGGAGGGGCACAGTGCCAGTGAGGGCACCATAGTTGGGGTATAAGACCCCAGCCCTGAGAAGGGCAAAGAGGATTTTGGGACCAGGCACGGCTGAGGCCACCTGAGCCCCACTGGTAAGGAGCACCAGTGAGAAGCCCCCAGGGGCTCGTGTTAGGCTCCAAGGGAGAGCCACACGAAGAGAAGCCCAGGGTGGGTGCTACTAGAGAGATGAGCCCGGAGAGGGCGAGTCCGTGATTACAGAGAGCCCAGAGAGGCCAATTCTCCACGTTCTTCTAGATTCAAGAATCAAGTAAAGTGCTACAGCAATCCATTTTTGTACCTCCTAGGGAGGAATTCTCAGCTGCAAAATTATTCTGCTCACTGACAAGGGAGTGTCAATTTTTAAAGTGCCATTCTGGATTTATAAAGGATGTTAGAGAAATAAATGACTACACATCTTAATCAGCATGGGCTGATGCTGTGTCCATCTTGGCAAGTGGGTACAGAGAGAAGCCCCGGTGAGGGCAAGTATTGAGCGAAGCCCCAGGAGGGGGCGTATACTATTGATAGAAACACCAGTAGGGGTGTGGACTGAGAAGGATCCCAGAGGGGCTCCCCAGTGGTGGGGACCCCGAAGGGTCAAAGGGGCCAGGTAAGGCTCAGGCCACCTGAGCCCAACTGGGAATTGATAGAAACCCCAGTAGGGGTGTGGACTGGAAAGGGTCCCAGAGGGGCTCCCCAGTGGTGGGGACCCTGAAGAGTCAAAGGGGCCAGGTAAGGCTCAGGCTGCCTGAGCCCAACTGGGAATTGATAGAAACCCCAGTAGGGGTGCGGACTGGAAAGGGTCCCAGAGGGGCTCCACAGTGGTGGGGAGGGGCCAGGTAAGGCTCAGGCCACCTGAGCCCAACTGGGAAGAGTACTGTCAGTAAGCCCGAGAGGGCTAATGGGTAGAAGGGGTGCCGGTTGCGTGACAAGCTCAGGGGTGCCAGAGAAGGGGCGCCGGTTGTGTGACAGCCCAGAGGCGCCGAGGGCGTGACAAGCCCAAGGGCGCTAGGCAGGGCGCAGAAAGGAAAAGGACCTGATAACGTCCGGAAGAGCTGCGAGGCTTGGGGCGTGCTAAAGGGGAGGTAGGAGGCACGCATAGCCCATAAGGCTGGGGTGCACCGAGTCACCCCATATGGAACAGGGGATAGTTTCAGCATAACACCGTGTACAAAGGGATCAAAGGCAGCCTCCCATAGAAACTTATATATGCCAACAAGATGTGGCGGGCGAGAAAAGAGGGTGCTGGATCGCCTACTTGACATGGTAGGGGGCGCTAGAGGGATCACGGCCGCCCCTAGGCCCTACTCTGTGACACCCACCTCAGCCTGTTTACTCACTTTTCCCAAAATCCCTGCTAGCCCCTCCCATTCTGACTTACCTTAGATTGGGTGGCCATTTTTAATGTGATATAACCTCCCCAAATGTCTGTGCTTAACCTTTGGCTCTCTCTCCATTAATATAAGACATGTTATACTAGGGAGGCAATTATGCAAGCAGTAAAAGCCCCACAAAAGCACTGCAAACACAGTCTTTGGAAAGCTCTTCTGACAGCAATGCATTGGGAAATTTTTATTTGCTCTTAGAAAAGGAAACTTTTTAGGTGAGTTTCTTCCATCAACATAGTCATGAAATTGAAGCTGTCTTAGCTCGTAGTAAGCCAGCCTACTTCTGAGATCTGTTCCACTGAACCAGCTTTCTTGCATAACCCAGTGGGATTTGGTTTTGGACAGCTAAAGCTTTTGTCTGCACTGTGTATTTTCTTACCTGCTGTTCTCAATGAATAGTGCTATCTGTACCCAATACTAGGATGTGCTAGTGATAGAGCAAATTCATTTGCCTGCCTGCTGTGGTGTTTGAGCTCTTCCAATTGTATTTTATTAACATCTTTATGAGTAGAGAAACTGAGGGGCAGGATAAATAAAGAGAATTGTCAAAGAGCATGGAAGAAATTTATGGCTGATCACAGAATAGAACCAAGGGCTCAAGACTCCAATCCAGCGTCCTAGTTGCAGGATCATTCCCCCTACCTTTTTCCCCCTTATAGGCAAGGTTAGACAACACTTACCTTGTATTGTCCTTAATACTAGCATGGCTACAGGTGTCAGCACTAGCGCATGGGCTAATGCATTGAATTGAAAACATCGGCCAAAATTTGAATTTTATTTCAGAGCTAGCACAAAAATGATCTGAAGCTTTGCATAAAGGAAAGTGTTAGAGAAAAGTCTTTGATTTCATATGGAAGAGCAGGGTCCTGTAGGATTTGAGAGGCTCAGATTATATTCCCTGATCCATGCATCCTTAAACAGTGGTGCATTTAAATATAGATTTGGACCAACTTTTGCAATGTGGAGTGATTTCTAGCAGTAATGACTGCAAATCATTTACTCATTAAAATCAGCACAACACTGAAGATGTCTAGGTTGTGTCTGATAACTAACATATTTTATGAAATGTTGATGGGTACATAAGACTTTATTAGTAATCCCAGTAATACCAGCAGCAATCACTCTGAAGTGTTGATGCCTATTGGTGATTGAATTCTGGAATGGCGTTCCTTTTGATTTTTGCATTTAAAAAATGAATTTTGTTTGAACATAGGAGACCTCAGGATGATCAAATAAATAAATAACTTTCTCTCTCTCGTCCAGTCTTAATTGCACTTGGACACAAATGGTTTATGTTCACAGTTTATAGAGATTAAGGCCAACAGGGATGATTAGATCTAGGCCATTAAATACCACTTTGCTGTTGACTCTGATAACATGCATTTAGCTAAAGCAAAACTTCCAGAAAGGCATCTCGCCTTCATTTGAAGACATTAAGACCAGGAGGATCTACCATGTTCCATTGTGACTTGTCTCTATGGTTAATCAAAATATGTATATGACAGATTTATGCCTTATTTCTAATTTAAATGTCCATCTTCAGCTCCTAGCTATTGGTCCTTGCTTTTCTCTACTAAATTAAAGTACCCACCAATTTCTCTGTAGGAAGGTACTGTAATTAAGATACTTCTCACTACTTTTTCTTTTTTTCCCCTAAAACAAATGGATCAAAAAATTCACATTCTTGCTGGCAGGCAAGTTCTGTCCGTAGCTCTTTTCTACCCCTTCTCCAACTTGTCCGTGTCCTTTTATGCGGACATAAGAACTGCGGACATCAGAACTGTACGCGTTATTGGAGTGTTGGTCTCACTACTGCCAGGTCTAAAGGTAAAATCTCAAATTCTGGGTTTTGGAATAGATGTTGACATCTAAACTCATAGGAGAATTCATAGAGAAAAGCACCATTCAGTAGAGGTTCAAAATCTGGCCCTTAGTGCATTTTATAGGATAAGTGGCCTTTCTTATATCTACTGCTGTTGCCAGAGAGAGGTCAGAATCAAAGGATATAAAGACACTGACATTTAGATCAATATTCATATTCTGACTTTGCAAAATTGGTCCGTTTCTAATGGTTTGAAAGCAAGGCTTGAAGTTGAGCATTCATGAGCCTAATTCAAGCACAGACTGTCACACAAACTGTGGGAGCTCTTTTTTCTTTCTTTCAGACAGCCTGAACCTTTGGTTTTTGGTTTATTCCACGTCTGAGTAGGTGTTGACATTATAACCAATAATGAGAGCCAAAAAATCTGCCTGTTTAGATGTCTTTTAAAATAGCACAAACACTACCCAGGAGAGCAGTATTTTTAGTAGACTGATACTGTATAAACTAACATTACACCTAATTCAAAATATATGCTCCACTGCCAGTGTTTGAAATAAGTTCATGTGCTGAGTTCTGCTTCAAAAGAAATCATCATAGGAAATGACGTAGTTTGTGTTGCTCTTCGCTTGCTGTGCCATTTAGAATCAGGCATTTGATGTTTCTAAAGCCAATTCTAGAGCTAATGGTGGTGCCAGGTGGAAAATTACTCTCAGCTTCTACAAAGTGATGCCACATCTGTTTCATTAAGCACCTTGTCCTTGTGAACTGAATGTCCAACATGGAGTAAGCTACAGTTTGAGGCTATGGTTCTGCCTTGGGGATCCCTATACTGTGCCTATGCTGACCCTAAATGCAGGATCAGGGCCTAGCTGTGTTCATTCACTGGAAGTTTATTTTTACTTGTATTTAATTTACTGTGCGTGCATCTGTGGCACTACCTTTACCTGAGCAGAATCAAGCAGGATCCCAGAAAATGAGGGCTGGAAGGGACCTCAGGAGGTCACATCTAGTTCAACCTCTGCTCAAAGCAGGACCAGCCCCAACTAGATCATCCTACTACATCTCTGCCATGTGTCACAAACCCTGCCCCAGTAACGGACACTTCCTTGGTTGTACCTATGATCTTTCACGGCTTAGGCCTCCTATGGTCTGAACACCCATGCTTTTTCCCATGGCATTCACCATGCAAAATGGTAATGATTGACAAGGAGGCCATGAAGCAGCAGAAGTAACATTATTATTATTATTATTATTTTTTGGCTCATGGTGAAGTCACAGCCCCTCTCTAACATTACTGCCGGGCAGTTCTCATAGCAGTGTGTAAGGTGTAGAGAGCCGGAGAAGTCAAGGTCTGGCCCATAAGTATGCAAAATATGTGGATCTGCTAGCTAAAATGTGTGGGTAAGGAACCAAAAGCTTTCCACTGTCCTTCATGAAGCCTGGGGACAGCAACCCAGAGTGCCTGCGCAGGTGCTTCTCACCCTGAGTCCAGGTGTGTCGAGGAGGAAGTATTTCTCCCTATCTCCTGGATCCCCGTGCATGAATCCTATTTGCATGGGAGGTGGAAACTTTGCTCAGGGGGCACAAGACACATGAAGGAGTCCACTTGTTGGTAGCAATGAAATGAGTTGAAGGAACCAAGCATGTTACCCCTCATAAAGTTATAGAAAGAAAGGAAGAGGCATTTTGGTTTCATAATGGTACCAGAAGGTCTGCTGCATCGGAAGCAAGCAATGCAACTTTCTTGGCAGTAATTGAGGGAGGATGTGAAGAAAGACTTTATTCTTTCCTGTAGCCCATTTAATGAGGATCACTAAGAATTGATTTTCTGAAATCAAAAGGCTGTTTATGGTTTCAGTTGCTTCTGCAATGCCTGGTCCATGTGATGGGACTTACCTTGGAGCCGGCATTCACAGGCAGCTCGCATTCCTGTCTCACACTGCCACTGCCCTTTGTTCGTTCAAAGTCTCCTATGGAAACACCCCAGTGAACGTTCAGCGTATGTAAGTGACTCAGTGCAGCAGCGTAGCGCTCTCCTTAAACACATCAGACATCTAGGAGCCTCAGCGCTTTTGTGGGTTTTTTGTTTTGTTTTTATTCAAAGCAGCGTTTCTCAAGGAAAATAAATTTTCCAAGGTGAGTTTTGATATGATTTTGCTGGCTGCTATGCTATTTGTGTATCAAAGAGCAGTTCAGTTCTGAAAAGTGACTTTGTAAAACTGGCATCATCCTTAATATCCAGTTAAACAGAAATTGTTCATTGGGTATTGATCTGCCAAGAGTGAAATCTCTACATAGGATCAAAGAGTCGAGCAGAGTTGGGGTTTTTTTTTTTTTTTTTTTTACTTCTCATCTTTTGCCAATATTAATATTCTGCTGGTCAGACTGGGGTCTGCAGGCAATGTGCATCATTGTCACGAGACTGTATGCTCATTGGCACCTGGCATCTTCCTGACTGGGGAAGATTTTCTGGCTGTGTAGATTGTCACAGCCCCATTAACCTCGAGGGAGGGTACTTAGGACAACTGGCAAAAGCTGAGGACCTGCCTCCTTTGCTTTGCATGGGCTGGTACAAGTGGAACTGGGCATGCACCTTACAGACTAGATATGGTCAAGGCTGATATGCACCTTATAGATTAACTAAATAAGATATATAGAGAGCGCACACTCATGAACTCGAGTTCACTTCATCAGGTGGAACTGATCAATATTTGCTAACCCAACCCATCCATCGGTGACTGATTACATAGGACTGGAGCACACTTACTTTCTGCTGCATTGGTTTACAGGAGTGATAGGAATAAGATACAGTACTCAGTGCCAACAATTTTTCCCCCTAAGCAAATATTGAACAACATGTTCACACGTGGTTACTTTGGAGTAGACTCATATTTTAAAATGCTCCTGCACTTGGTCAGCCCAAACCTTTTGCTGCTACTTTCCTACCCTGGAAGGACAGATATCTGAAGGGTATTAACATCTGCACATCCAATTTTGCACAAGGCAGCTATGTCTTTATAAAATACCCATCTCAAGTTTGTCTTGGGGAAAAGTAGAGGTGAAGTGTTGTTTTAGGTGATGGCTCAGAAAACATGCAAGGAACAAGGGTTTTTTGTGGGGGGTTTATTGAACCAGCTGAATTGTTGCAGGAAAAGATGGTTCTTCTTCCTGAGCAGCTGTTCATCCATCCCTCTGAGTGACAGATTTTATAAGGACATATCAATCTGCTCAGTACCACTGTACCTTCTGTGGCCTTATTGCCATTGCTCTATGATGACCTATTGGCAATAAATGTGAGGATCTGCCTTGTCTCATCACGAGACTGAACTTCTTTTAAGAAACCCTTGGCTTGTCACGTATTTAAAAAAACTTAGCAGCCAGTGTCAGTCCAATTTGACCACGGCAGAGTGTTGTTAGTAATCAAAAGCTACGTTGTAATAACTATTACAATGGCACCACAGAAGCCCTTAAAAGCTTGGAAGTCAGAAGCTACGAGAGGTCTCCTGTATTCCTTGTCCCATTCACATTGCTTACAACACTATCAACAACATACTTCAGTGCTCCATAGGGTTTCTACTTCCAACTTCAGTGGGTACCAAAAAGCATTATGCACCCCAGCTTCATCAACCTTACACTGTCACACAAACATTCACAGTGACCCCACACATTCCTATGTCCACAGATCAGCATATCCCTATTGCACATTCAAGGACTTATTCTGCCTTAACATAGCTAAGTTCAGTGCAATTTTATGCTCAGAACTAGTTTATCAAAGTGGCTTTGAAGCAAACCCAGCTGCAGGTTCAAACATTACCCTTGCATATGCCAACAGGCATTGGTATGCACTGCTCAGATCTATATTTGCATGTCTAACTATCAGACTGGGAAATGCAAACGTGCATTTTGTGCTCACAGCTGGATGTGCTAGCAAATTTTGCACTTGCAGGCCTCAGAGTCTCTTTGAGAGCTGGCTTGTATGTAAGAAAGCAGGGCAGCATTAGAGATTTTAGTCTGTGTGTTTGCATACCGAATCCCTTTTGGTTAAGTAAAAAATGCTAGTCTCTAGTTTCTGCCTTTTTATTTACATATTGTAACATTTGATATAGCTGCAGCATTTTATTAATAGTTCACTCAAGCCAATTATTTTAATCTAAAGGGTTATTCACTGTAAATTCATCATGCCTTCACTTGTCTTTGAAGGACTGATATTGATGTCTTCTGAAGATGGGAAAATAAATACTATACTGCTTTACATCTAAGCTGTAAGCAAGGGTTTATTTCAGAATCAAGGGTCCAAGGTGACATTTGCAAAGAGTTGTGTTTCCCATGCATCAGTAATTTGGACCAGAGTATTGCATTTCTCAGAAAAAAAGCGGTGTTTTCTTTTCCTTCTTCCTTGGGTGCATAGGAAGCTGTTTCAAACTCTTTGATTTAAATTTAGAAGGCTTCTGTGTGGGCTTAATTTAATTTGTGTAGGGATGGGAGGGAAGGAAAAAAAAAACCCCAGACAGCTCTGAGTAGCAGAGGCCTTGCTAGAAAGACTAGGTCTGTAGTAAGAATGACAAGGATGTTTATTGTGCCAGAACTCCTCCGATGGTGTGGCTTCCACTTACAGCTTTGCAAGAGTTTCCTTGTGTGACCTTGGTCAAGTCACTTAGTCTCTCTTTGCTATTAGTTTTTCCTCTGTGAGGTGTGAAACTAATCCCTTCTCCCAACCTACAGATCTCTCATCTAGTTAGAATATGCTGTATGGGGCAGGGGGGGACTCATATTTTACAGTGCCTAGCACAGTAAAAAAACTTTTATCTTGATTAAGGCTTCCAGACAGAACTGTAGGAGTACTGTTCTGCATAGAGGAAATGAGACCAAGCATAGAAATGCTGCCATTTAGAATATGACCATAATGGTTGTATTTAGTTTCCTTAGAAGATCCTAACAAAGTGATAGCACTGTGCAGTGTGCCCTGTAGTACAAAGTGATATATGGTCTTGATTCTCAAAAATGCCCTGGATCCTCAGTTCCTGTTGACTTAGCTGGTATGTGTGGGCTCTGCCCCCCCCTTGCAGGATTGAGTTGTGTATCAGCAGATTATTACAGTTGCCGTATATATTATGGTGGCAACAACAGGGCCAACAGAAATCCAGGACTCTCTAGTGCTAGTAACTGTACATGTGCTTAGTATGGACTGATCCTTACCTGCAAGTTGCTATGCATACAAAGCATGTGAGGGGAAATACATGTGTTAGTAGCCCAGTGGCAAAGCTGGGCTCTAGATCTTTGCCTCTTGACACACAAGCCTGTGTTGCAGCCATTGCTTCTCTGAGATGTCAGGACCAAGTTTTTGTTTCATTAGAAATTATCTTTGTATTTGGGTTCTTTATAGAGTAGCTTTTATTAGATATACTACTAACTTGTATCTATATGGTGGGTTTACATGAAAAAATGGCATGGTGCAGTTTAAAAAATAAATAAATAAATGGCATTGTCTTTGAGAATTCTGAGAGTTTTTTTCAATGATGGATTCTCAGATTTGCCTAAAATCTCATGTCCTGACCACTAGTTAAATTATAGCAGTGCTTGTGGCTAATGTCTCCTGGTGATTGGTGATTTGGGACCACAAGGGACAGTATTCCCAGTGCAAAGAGCTAAGATCCTGAAACATTGTTATGTAGAGCAGCATTGATTGATTTTCTTGTTCAAATTATTTTCAAGCTTAGTCAGTGTTTTTGTAGTCAATAATTTCCCTGAAGCTTGGGAGCTGCCATATTATGGTTCATAACATTTTAACCCGGGTGGATTATTATGCAATCAATTGTGCATTATTGTATTGCTCTTAAAAGTTGGTTGATGACAATTCTTTTGGTGTTACATTCAGGTTAACTTAAGTTACAAAAGGAAGGGTTTAATGATGACACATTCCAAGAAGAATTCATGACTTGATGGAAGAAAGCACTTTGGGTTTATTTTGGCCCAATTAAAGTCACATGTTTCACTGCTTTGAAATCCCAGGGCTCCTATACATGTGCAGGGAGCCGGCTCTGATGCTTTGGAAATCCAGCACATTGGAGCAGACTCAGAGCATGGAAATAAATGCACTCCAGCAAACTCTGGCATCACATGTATCAACATCCCCGTGCCAAGAAATGGCGGTGGGGTGCTTCAAACTAAAGCTTGTCTGATGAGCTTTAGTTCAAAGTGCCCTACCGCCATTTTTCAACATAGTGGGTGCTGATACATGTACCGTTGGGCACTTTTAATTAGCATGGCTCGTCTTTCTTCCACAAATACCAGCTGTTATTGCAATCATCCTCTGTACTGCCTTTTTTTTTTTAGTTAGGACCGTCAATTCAGTAGTGTTCCCTGCATGTTGCATGGTTTTACTTTATGCAACAGCAGCTACAAGCATTGGATGAGGCATTTCCCTCATACTGCTGTCCTGTCAGGAGAAGTCCTTTGATATACAAGCAGGTCATATATTACAGCAGCCTGCTTGCAGAAGGCAAAACATTTGCTTATCAAAGTGACCTCTTTGTTTTCCCTAGGTCACAAGGGCAGCTTTTCCCAGGGGAAGAAGGAACGATTTCTAGTTAACTTCTTGCGAGCTAGGTAACATCAACACTAGTGTCAGAGCGGAGATTAGCAGGAAGTTGATTTTATTGATGGGTTGTTACAGCATGTTCTCATCCAGCAGCATTGTGTTTGTGATGCTCCAGGTAGAGGTTAATTGTCCTTTCCAGTAGGCAAGTATTTATTTCACAGATGCTTGGTGAGCAAGTTCCTAATGCGCTTGGCTTTATGTTTATTAAAATAGCCTAAATTGATTATGATGGATTCTGTTTTTAGCTCTAAAGGTGCCAGAAATAAGCATATGTTCTCTTTGGATATGAAAAAAGTGTTTTTTTCCCTATTTCAACTAGGTATCTGATCTGGGGGAATACATACAGGAGAAAAAATGTATTATGGAATCATTTGGATGTTCTGTTGCTTTTTTGGCATGTGTTTTATACCCAGAAGGACAGATCTGCAGCTGCTCCCCAAGCAGACATCAAAGAGAAATCTGCACATGAAATGGTCACACAATCAGGCTCATGGGAAGTACTTCAAGGTAGTTAAATAAATGAGACTGCTTTGACCCACTTGGGGCTTGATCATTTTCCTCACCTCATCTCAGTTTCCAATAGACAGTGCAAGGGGAAATGAGGAGGACAGAAATCAGTTTCTCTGATTGGAGCATGACCAGGATGCCAGCACGAGCACTTATGTTCTTGGGCTAGGTACAGACAGTCAAAAAACCTGAGGCTGAATCGATTCAATTTTTGCAAGTTAGACTAAACTGCATAGATTGAACTGATACATGAGTGAACACACATTCACTTTTGATTCCAGAAATGAAGTCATGTGCCCTCAATGGTCCAGGCCAGAAGCTGGAGGGGGAGGGCAGGGAAGTGCTAGAGCCTGCCTCCCTGCTTGGCTGGAGCAGACAGTTTGGGCCAAGCCCAGCCTGCCCACCTTGCCAGGGAGGATTTGCAGGGGAGGTACAAAGCACCCTGGGATGCTGGGGGACTGTGAATTAACTTGAATCTGGAGGGGATGTGGGACAGAAGTTTAGTAAACTGATTTAACCTAAATCAGTTTAGTCTGATACTATATCCAGGTCTATCTTAAACTGGTTTCAGCCATTTTGAAAGTTGTTCATGTACACTGAACTTCTAGGCTAGGGACAGAAATTATACATAAACCGGTTAGAGTCATCAGAAACTGGTTTACACCTGTAATAGAACAGAAGCTTAGTTCACATGAATGAGTTTGAAAATGGCTGAAACTGGTTTAAGATAAATCTTGTTGAATGTAGTATCAGACTTAACTGATTTGGGTAAAAACCGGTTTATCACATTTCTGTCCCAGAGCCCTTGCTGGTTCAAGTTAAATCACAGTCCCCCAGGTTTCCCAGCATGCTTTCCAGCCCTGTGTTGGGCTGTGCTTCCTGTTCCAGCAGAGGGGGGATGGGCGGAAAGGCAGGGACTGCCCTCCCAGGCAAACCCCAGCTGGGGTCAGGGACGGGGGGGTTAAACCCACCTTCCCCCAAGTACAGAGTGGCCTTGCTGCTAAACTTACTGAAACTTGCTGCTGGCTGTGAATGTGGACTACAAATCCCAGAGGCACCTGGAAGCAGGAAGGGGAAGTGATGAGCAGCCCTGGAGAGTCTTGCTGCTATGATTCTGGACTGCAAATCTCAGCGACTTAAGGGGAAGCAGGAAGAGGAAGCAAACATACAGCCCATGATGACTACATGCCAGAGAGGTGTGCTCTAGCACCCTTCAGCTTCTGGCTTGAGCCACTGCAGACATGTGCCTTAGTTTCCTGAATCAAAAGTAAATGTGTGTCCACTTGTTTTTCAATTTAATATCTGCAGTTTAGATTAACCTGCAATGACTGAAATGATTCAGCCTTGGGCTTTTTGACTGTCTGTACTTAGCTCTATTGTGTTACAGATTTGAACTGGTTTCTGATCACTTCTACCAGTTTATGTTTAATTTATGCCCCTAGCTTTGTAGCCATACATTGCATCTGGATCATTCCAGGTGGGGCCAGTTCAAATCCCACTGGATACAACAGAAGGACTCTTACGGAGTTGAACAGAAATTGTTATCATGTGATCAGTAATTTGGCTCAACGTCTCCTTTGAAGGCAGCAGAAAGCCTTCTGACACTTTTAGAAGCAACACAATTTAATACTGACTCATACTGAATCTCTATCACTTCCATGTACAGCATTTTTGCTTTCTTTAGAGGTCTCCCATCCAAAAAATGGTTGGTTTATATTGCTTAGATTGTGAGATTTGATAAGTTCATGGCCTGAAGTGCTTTGCCTATAGAGACTTTTCTTTTCATGGAGACATTATACAGTTTATTTACAATGTAATGTATGCATCTGTTTCCATTTGTGCAACCTCCGGAGGGAAAGTCAGAATCTACATCTAAATGGAGGCACTTTGAAAATCTGTGGAATTTTGAAGCCTAAAGGCATTTTTATAGCAGGCTGCTGCTTGTTAAGTGTTTGAGCCTACACATTGTGGCAGGTAAACCTCATTCTCAATGCAGCTGCCTGAGCTACGGCTTTGGTAAATATCTCTGACTCGTTTGCATTGTTTACTTATGACATGATTCTTGATATGGTTGAAACGAGGGAAAACAAACCTCTTAATGCATGGAGGTATATTTCTCCACAGCCCAGGGATTAAGGCTTTTCTTAATATAAATAATCTATCAGTGCCTTTTGTCAGAAGACAATGATATTGTAGCCATGTGTGTAGTGTAGCAAGATTGCTGAAAGAGAAGAATTACATCTCTGCGTCCTCTGTGTTAGGAGGTGGAAGAGCAGCATAAGTAACAGAGCTGCATCCAGGCAAGTTTAAATTGGTATGAAATCCATACTTGGTTGAATTTCTCCTTTGCATTTCAGAGAGAAATATATTCTTTGCAGGGGAGAACTCTGAAATGATGAATTTTGATTCTCCACGATAGTTTCAAATGGTCCTTAGGCAATATGTTTGATTTGTAATGGCAGCAACTTAATTCTTCTTTCTTGTTTTGTTTTTTTTTTAGTTGGTCACCATATTCTAATTTACTTCTGATCATTTTAATTTTGAACAACCAAAATAAACTTTAACCAATGGTAATGCAGGATAAAGTTGCATATAAATTCTAGCTGGAGTGCAAGCCGTGTGTGTGCATATTCAGAACTCACTGGAGTAGCTTTTGTTTGGTGCCCCTTTAAGCTCATTAGATCAGCTTCGATTTTTACAGCACAGGGAGCTCACTTTAACCACCATTATACATGTCAGCAGAAAAATGGAAATTTAAAAATGCAGTGAACAACATAACTGAACTTTCCTCGAATTTAGCAGAGGCAAAGCCGTAGGCAAGTTATCTCAGTTCACCACTAGTACATATTACTCATTATAGTGACATGTGCCTTTGGTATCTATAAAGCTAGAGATATAGTGTACATAGTCTTAGTTAGAAATGGTAGATTCCCTTAGGCAATTTATTCTGCTTGTGTTTAAAGTTGAGACTGTGAGCCTTCATTGTATGGACCTTACAAATGCTAGCCACCGACTTGACCCGATGAACAGCTTTTGGCACATTTTTGCAGTAAAATGTAATTAAATCACATTGTAAAAAGCTGGGACATAGCTTTTGTTCTTGGGATGCTAAATTTTCTTGACAGTCTTGCAAAGCTGGACTACATTAAAACTACTTTGGAGACAGCAGAATTACTCTTTCAAATCATTTTCTTTTAATGCAAAAAGACCATTTGAAATCAGTGCTGCCAAAAATGCACCTTGTAGGGCGTGAAAAAGAATAAGAGGACATTTTAATAAGTTACTGTGGCATTGTGTGTTAAAACCCATGCTCTTTTGTTATACTGTAGTCATGTTTATTCCTCTGTAAAGTGCTCTGTGGTGAATAATACGATATAGGAACTAATTATCAGTATTCCCGGACAGTGCCTCCATGCTGCAGGGTCTCGCTGTTTCTCTCCAATGTACTTTCAACATCTGAGTAGGAACTCTAGAAGCTGGTCTATGCCAAGGGGAAAACTTAGATGATTTCACAAACTTAGAAAATGGGTCAGCATTTTCCTGCACTACCATCTGCATGAGATTCCCAGCCAGAAGAGATGTAAAAACTGGTCTAATTTGGTCTCTCAGCAAAAAGCAAAACTGACCCAAAAATATAATTGTAAAAAGTTTGCCATTTGTTTCTCTTCTCTGGGCTGCTTCTCTTAGCTAACTCTGTTCCTCTCTCCTGACAGCCTTGGCTACCTCTGCAAGACCCAATTCATTAAACTGCAAGTTCACAGTAAACATCTCAATAGCCGTGCCCTGCTGGTGCTGGCTGAAATCTGCTAACGGTTCAAAACCTCCTGAGTTTATAGAGCAGTTTTGCTTGTGTAATACATTCTGCCTGGACCTTAAGTAGAGTTCAGATTTATGCCAACATATGGTCATTTGGAAAGCAGCTTTTTGATCATACAAGTCTTCAATTGGAGCTCGGAATGGGGAATTTTTGCAAGACTGATGCTGACACATGCACATAATCACAAGCATTCTCAAGTCCAAGGTGTGCTAAAAAGAAAGTCTTGCATAAGGGTCTCATTTATAATGCTTTTTAACCGGTTCCATCGCCAACTCTTCTCTGTGTAAGCTCTGTTCCCTCAGAAGGACTAACAAGTGTTTAAGTTCAAGTGAAACAAAGGCTAAGAATAAAGCACTGGATAGAAATGATGATCCATGGGCCATAAACTGATTATTACTTGCCCATAATAAACGTACACATGATGAACTTTCTACATAATCAACTTTACATGTTTAAGAAATAGTTTCTTGTTATGACCCCAAGTCATCACATACTTGTAAATACACCATGGTAAAATGTAGGCATTCAATATGCCATGAAGTATCCCAAGGAAATGATGATGTCAGAATAGATGTATATTTGAACAGGAAGGTTTCAGTGGCAGTGGGGAAAGTGAGGAGGAAAAAATGCACTGGCAGCTCAGAAAGACAGCGGTCGCAAGATCCTCTTTGGAAGTAGGCCTTTCCCACCTTTTCCCTAACCTGTCCTAATTAGACTATTTAGATTATTATTGGGGAAGGGGAAGAGGAGGAGAAACGCAGCACTGGTCTCTTATTGTGGTGGGCACAGCTGTAAGCATGTTATTTTTTTGTGGTGTGTGCGTGCACGTGGGCATGCTTTAAATACAAATTTAAGAGCAGTGAGTCTGTTTAAATCCTACCATGTTCCAACAATAGCCAGAGTCACCCATGCCTAGCAAACTGCATGCTGAAGAGGAACATAATGAAATGTAACGATGAATTTTACAACGGCCTGCTGGCAGTCAAATCTGCTCTATTTTTGCCTGTGCCATCCACAACAAAATAATAAAGCGCTGCAGTAATCTTGGTCTAGCGATGTGGCTTTCGTAACGGGCGCGCTGTCAGGTGCGAGGTGCAGAAGTCTGTTGCAGTTGCCAGAGGCATGATTATAAACTGCTGAGGCAAGGAGAATGCCTCTAGGGGCTTCAGGGAAGTGTGCTCCAGAGTGGCATGGGCTACTGTCCATCCAGGTTGTTGTCAGGGAAGGAGACAGAGGGGAAGGGTTCTTGATATGCTTGTGCCCTCTCTAACTACACATCTTTTGAGGTACAGAATGACGTAGTCTGTATTCAGCTGCCTCCTCCCCCAGCCCCCTAAACTACTTGGGGGTGCAGAAAGCATAAGATTAAATGCAGCTTGTGTCCTTTGCTCCTCCCCTGCATGCCTACTTCTCCTCACATTTGCACCAGAAATTGCATAGCAATTTCAAATGAAGTTTTGTTCTACCTCTAATTAAAACCACCTATGTTAAGGATCTAGCTCTTCTGCTGGTGCTTTGGGTTGTCACTGATGCTGAGTTACACTTTATTCTGCTGCTGCTATATACTATAATGTGTCACTTTGGACAGCATGTGGCATTTAATTTGCTGCTGTACAACATTCCTCCAACTAAAATACTTATGTAGGGATTTTTTTGACATAGCAATGGTGCTGATTCAGTCTTTATGTGGTCAAGGGAAGGCCCCTGTTTTTTAAATTCAGAATAGAAGGAAGAAGAGGTTGCAGAGAGGAATTTCATGGTATCATAGTGCTTAGGGTCAGAAGGGGCCTAAACACATCATCAGGGCCGACCCCCATGTCAGTGGAGCACAGAACGTGTAAGTAGAACGGGACTAGATAAACTGCTAGGAAATACCCAGTAGGTGACAAGCAGATAGTGGCAGAGGTATAGAAAAAAATATGATGGACATTTTCCCTTGTAATTTCTATAAGTCCTTTGGGAGGCTACATTATTAGTAGCTTGAAAGTTAACATGTTATTTTAACGCCCTTAAAATTACCCTTTTACATTGGAGTATATCCTGTGCAACAATAACAATAGATGGCTATGGAATGACCTCTCCCATGGGGCTTTGTAGCCATTCATAAATCTTTTGAATTTCGCTTTTGCAGCTTATGACATCCTTAGAACCCCTTGAGTAAATTACAGATTTGCACTAATTCCCTACATTTTCCTATATACACATGCTGTGGTAATTGGTTCTGCTTTAATTTAGGGCTATTGAATGCCTCAAAAGAACTAGAGGATTCTAAATCCACTACATTTTGGAAGCAGGCCAGGGAGTACATTTTTTTTCTTTGGTGTCCCTTCTCCCCCAGGAATTCACATTCAATGTGCTACATGGGTATCAGTGCATATATATTGAGTATCCAAAAGACAGTCAATTCTGCATTTCTGCTATGTTGTTATCTTTTCTGAGCTTGTTGGATTTCAACATTCTGACAAGCTTCTCTTAGTCACTGCAAACTATTGGATGCCCCTTTTATCCAACATAATACCTGTCATTTCTGTGAAGCTTTGAATCCCTTTTGACTTCTTTTTGTGCTCATTCTCTATCACCTTCATAATTAAAAGTGTTTACACTTGCCAAGATGGACACAGCATCAGCCCATGCTGATTAAGATGTGTAGTCATTTATTTCTCTAACATGCTGTATCCTTTATAAATCCAGAATGGCACTTTAAAAATTGACACTCCCTTGTCAGTGAGCAGAATAATTTTGCAGCTGGGAATTCCTCCCAGGTACAAAAATGGATTGCTGTAGCACTTTACTTGATTCTTGAATCTAGAAGAATGTGGAGAATTGGCCTGGTGCATGAAGAAGCTAGCTAGATCCCAGAAACATGTTCCTTAAAGGATATGCTATGAAACAAGGCTAATGAGAGCCAGGCCTCAGTTTATTAAAAAGTCACAGGATTTTTGTGGGTGATATCTCTTATTGGACCAACTGTATAGTTGGAAAGGACATAGGTGAACTGTACCTATCTTCAGGTCTCCTAAAATGTCACAGTATTTTTAATGGGATAGCTAGTGCAAAGCTTCAGGTTCTGATTTGATTCGGAGGAGATTCGGCCTGATTTGGCAGCCAAATCTCCAAATCCAAATGAAATCAGGAGACCAGTTAAAAGGTCCAAATCAATTTGAAGCTCTCCAAGTCGATTTGGAAAAGATTCGGAGAGCTTCAGAGATTTGGGCAGTCCCTGCTTACTGCAGCAGGGAGCTGGACCCAGACCCCATGCTGGTAAGTAGGGGGTGGGGAAGAGGGGCTGAAGGAGGTGGCAGGTGACCATGGGGGGACCTGTGCCAGGCCCCATCCCCTGCCTGCTCCCCTAGTGCTCCCTGACCACCACCTGCTCTCCGAGCCCCCCCATGGCTGCCCCGCTCACACCTGCTCCCGGCCCTTTAAAAAAGAACCCCCCGCCCCGCCCAGACTCACCAGCTGCTGCAGTGACTTTGGGGCTTCTGGGGGCTCATGGCAGAGCCCCCCCACACAACATGGGTTAGTGGGAATTGCCCCCCCCCCAGCAGGAGCTGGTGAATTGGGGCTTTTTTCCCCAAAGCGCCAGGAGCTGGGAGAGCAGGTGGGGCAGCCATTGAGAGCAGATGGGGGATGGGGCCAATTCCAAGATTTGGCCAATTTGGCTGCAGCCGAATCAGATTCAGCTGAATTGATTCAGGACAGTGATTCGAATCGCCATCCCTTGAATCGACCGAATCCAAAGCAAACACTAGCTGTTTCGCACAGCCTTACTAGACAGGGAATTTATGGAATTGAAATCAGCAAGCCTATGTAAGGTAAGTAAATAGAGCAGGAATGTCATATTGTATGCATGACATTTTAGACACGGTACAGAACATGCCTCATGTTAAATCCCTTGCTTTCTGAGTTGGAAGTTGAAGATAAAGGCACACCTTATGTTTTTCTATTGCAGTTCCCTCTGACTCTGCGGGAAACAGCATCCAGCCCTTCTCATGGAGAAGGAAGTTTGCCACAACTTAGACGGTCTTTGAAAGGTATCTTTGAAAGGCACTTGAAAAAAAGAGACTGACTCTTGCATTGGTAGATGCAAACCAGAGTTTTGTTCACTTTGCCAGCTGCGGTATCGTATTGGTGGCTCATATTCATCTTGTGGTCAATCATGATCCCCAAGTCTCTTTGAAAGGAGGGGAAAGGGGGATTTCTAGTATCCCTATAGAACACATTTTTCACTCTCTTTTTCACATTGGACAGGGTGACTTATTTTCCGTAGATTTTCAGTGGCCTTCGTGCTGGTGGAAGTGACAGACTGACTGCTCCGGAGTTTATATTCTAGTCATCACTCTAACATGTGAGCGCCTTCAAGCAGTGCATTAGTAACATGACTAAAATCTCTCATGTGAAGCATGTTATTCCTCTCATCCTTTCCCCAGGGGGGAGAGGGGGGAAACTGTACTTCAGTCAAGTGTTTTGTTTTAATAGGGTTTTGTCTGAGGGGATATTTTTGATGCCCCTATGTATCTTCCTCTGTCCTCAGGCATTTGAGCACTGGGAAAAAAGAGACCGACTCTTAACCTTCTCTAGAGAGCCAGTATAGCATAAGATCAGCAGTGCCGACTACCTTTTACTGCCATCCTGGTGTGTCTCAAACTGAAAAAGGCATTTTGCCTTTTTTACTCATGATGCCAACAAAGTGGGTCCTACTGGTGGATTAAAAAAAATAAGACTACCCCATGCACTTTGACATTGTCCATTGAACAGTCCAATGGTTGCACTTTGTCTACCAAAATGGTCTGATTTCAAATTAGTAATCTAGAAAGGCTGTGTGAGTGTCTGCCGTATAGAGAAATGTCATCCTGAAACTGAGGTTGATAAATATTCCTCGTTGCAAGGTCAGTTTTCCATTGCCAAAGTGAAGTCAATCTTTATTGTTCTTTCTGAAGTAAATGTAATAATAGACTAAAATGAATGGAGAAGAAATATTGGGAGACAAATGTGTTGTAATAGGATGAAATTGTCACATTTTCTGGGCAAGGTCTGGGAACAGAGAGTGTAGCATACAATAAGAAAGAGCACTCAATAGAAGGATTTTTTTTTTCTTCCCCAAGCAGGGACTATTTGTTAAGAAAAATATAAGCAGTGTAAAAAAGTGGAAGCAGAAATGCGGTATAGCCAATCCGAAAGTTAAAAAAACATGCCATTCCCCAGCACCGCAGCATCAGGTAAAATTTGCAAGATTGTATTTTGTTTGCTTTCTGTTTTTTTAAAACTTGAATGAAGTCATCAAATATCACAAGGCTCCTGATAAAACCAGGGCAATGGTAGAATGGGAAATGTCAGTTTTTCTTGTCCTGTCAGACACAGGTGATATAATCAAGCACTGTGTGTGAGAGAGAGAAGGAGCCACCAGGCTCCAAGACTTATGGGCCAATCAAAGGTTTAGCGGCCCCGGGTCCGCAGCTCCAAGGAGCCTGGCAGAGATTCCCCTTACCCAGGTGTGTCGGGAAGGGAGGGGCCGATAATTTCCCCGCCAGTATAAAGAAGAGCCTGGAACAGGCAGGAAGCAACAATGCAGAACAGAAAAGAGGAGGAGGAGGTGGAGGTGGAGCACGCTGGCACACGCAGGGAACTCTAAAAGCAACACTGAGTGCTGGTAGGAGCCTCTGGCAGAGAGCAAAACCCCGGTGGGGTTTTGGAACCCAGTTTGCTGGTCCCTGTGGGGTGTAGATCTGTTTGTTTACCCGCAGGGAGCTGGCTGAGCCAGAGAAGGGTACCGTAATAACCGTAATAGAGGGGCATTATTGACTTTGGGGCACCGTAGTACGTGCAATAGTGGCACAAGCCAATAATATAGACTTAAGTTGTTTAGAGAAATCGTGGCAAGCTCTACAAGGGGCTCTCAGAGAAAGAGAGAGAGCCAACAAGAGAGATTGACCCGACGAAGGTCAGGTTTGATTTCGAGCGTGGCTGCAGACAGCCGGAGCAGCGACACAGGCCAGGGGAGCCTCCTCTGTTTTCGTGTTTTCTTTTTGACCTTTCTTTTGTTGTTTGTTCGAGAGGAACTGAGGACACGTGGCTGGACCAATTGGCTGGCCACTGCCCGGTGGAACGGGCGAGGGTGTAGGGGTAGCGGAGCCCTCAGAAACTCGGGACCTCGTGGGACGCCGGTGAGACTAATAATTGGACTGCACGTGAAGTATCTGAACCAACTCCATTAACATCAAGTCACGGCAGGCGAAACATACGCATGTAAGATCCCCAGTTATAGCTGATAACACCCTAGGCAGTGTCTGTCAGGTCCACAGGGGACAGCGATACTTGACACACTGAAAGACAGAAGGGGCCATATTCTGCCCTCAGTAGTGCTAGTGATTGTGGAAAGCAAGGCTGTAAGCATCAATGGGAATTCTTTACACCAGTGTAACTTGATGGAAGTTGGTCAGATTCGACCCTGTTTTTAGTCTGGTGCAGTTGTGTGTGATTCCAATGTCATTTCACCCACCTGAAATGGGACCGTAGAGTTCTGCTCAGATTATTTGAAGAAGAAAATGGGATGAAAGACAGACCTCCTCTTTAAGGCATCTCGCTGTGTTAGCAACTTAGTATTATGTATGTGTACTGTTAACTTAGGAGTCCCAATCATGACCAGCCACCCTCTTGTTCTAGGCTATATAGAAAGGATGGTTGGATGGTTAGCATCTCAGATTACTTATAATGTAATTTCTTATGGCAGACTGGTGGGTTGTCTCACCATCCAGGGCATTAAAACCCTCATCAGTCCTTTAAAGCCCTTCTCTAGGCCTTATTTTATTAACCACTGAAGTGGTTATGAAACAAAAGCAAACCAACTGAAAAGTGCCAGTAAATGAAATCAATCTGCTCTCTTACATTTGTGTGCCTAATTTTGAACAAAAACATTTCCTGTCCCAGTCAGACCCTCTTGAAGCTGCTACGACTGCTACATTTGGAAATAAGAGTCCATAACAATAGAATATTTTGTGTCATAATGTGACCCATTGTGTTAAGATGTGCCATGGCCTGATGTGATGTGTACTTCTGCTGCTAACCTGTTATGAAGTGATTTAAACATGGTAAAGGATGATATTTAAGGATGAAAGAACACAGAGTCACTTTCAAAAGAGAATTTAATTGTGAGACAAAGCTTGGAGGAGTTAGTGAAATTAAGTTTTCCAAAAATGCAAAAACAAAACAAACAAAAAAGCAAGGAAAAACATCTCTGGAAAGTTCTTTTTTAATTGGAAATTTTCGCCCCCCCCCCTTTTTTTTTTGTAGCTTAACTGAAGTAGGACTTTTTTAATGAAAAATAGTTAACAATTTTGTCAACCATTTTTTGCTATCCCTTCCTCTCTGTTCTGTATACTTAAGTATTTCAGCTGTACATTTGTAGGGCAATTCTAGTAATCAGTGTGTGCAGATGGACACCAGAATGCATCTCTGTTCTTAGAGATTCTACCTGAGTCCCAATGTGGTTTCAGGCCATTCAGAAGTAGATTAGACATGCATATTTTTTGTTGCTGGGCAGCTGCAGGAGAAGTGCTATGAGCAATCCAGAAATCTTTATGTGGCCTTCATTGACCTGATTAAGGCCTCTGATTCAATCAACAGAGAAGCCCTGTGGAAGATCCTGATGAGATTTAGATTCCTACCAATACTTGTTACCATCATCAGACTTCATGATGACATGACAGCAACTATCCTAAGCAGTTGCTCAGAAGTGGATCCCTTTACCATTAGAACTGAAGTCAAGCAAGGATGCGTGATTGCACTGAGACTTTTTTTCCCATCTGTACTGCAGCTATTCTGTATCTCATTGCATATAGACTTCCATCTGTAGTTAACATTCTGTATTGCATGGATAGGAATCTCTTTAATATTAACGGATTACATTCCAAATCCAAGATAACCAACACTTCCATTACTGATCTTCAGCACTCTGATGATTGTGTCGCGTGTCTAGTCAACTGAGGTAGACAAGGTTCTTTGGGTAGATGTGATATCTTTTATTAGACCAAATAAATAGTGGGAAAAAGTGTTCTCTGCAAGCTTTTGGGCACAAATGCCCTTCAAGCATACGTGTTTAGACCAACATGGATATGACCAGCATGGATACAACCAATGCCCCTCCATTCAGCTCCAGGTCACTCTCAAGTGTTTTTGTGAAGTATACAAAATGCTTAGCCTCACTGTCAACTTCATGAAAACCAAACTACTTTACCAGTCTACCCCAAACCATCAATTAATGGGCAATCATTGGAGAATGTTGAGTATTACAGTTAAAGGGCGGTTGTTGGAGAACGTTGAGCATTTCTACTCCCTGGGCAGTCACCTTTCCCAAAATGTAGACATACATGATGATATTCATCACTGAATAAAATATTCTACGCTACCTTTGGACATGTCCAAACTCTTGTCTTGAATGATCAAACCAAACTTCTCATGTACCAGGCTGTTGTCATCCCTACCCTGCTGTATTGGTATGAAGCCTGAATAACATATCAGAAACACCCGAAAGCCTTGGAGTGTTACCGTCAGCAATGCCTTTGGAAAATCTATATGAGTTGGAAAGACAGAAGAATGAATGCCAGTTTTCTGGCTTAAGTTAACACCCCAAGTGTTGGAGCTGTGTTTATACAGCACTAGCTCTGTTGAATAGGATGTCATAAGAATGTTTGACAAACAGATCCTGTACTCCCAACACACCCATACATGGTACCTGCTCTAGAGGGGAGCAAAAGAAGAGATTTAAGGACACCCTGAAGAAGGCCAGTCTGAAGAAATACAATATTAATGCCAGTACCTGGGAGACTCAAGCATTAAATCATCCCCAGTGACAGCATGAAACACAATAAGGCCTTGACTGTTTTAAGGAACCTCGCCTCACGGTGGAGGCAAAGAGGTGAGTGAGACAAAGGGAAAAGGCTGTGACATAACACCAAAATCCACTCCTTCCTCCCCAAACTTTATACCATATCTGCAGCTGAACATGGAGTTCTTGGTGTGGCCTCTTCAGTTATCTCTGGGTTCATGATGACTTCCCTATCTACTGGAAGACTGTCATCCTTATATCGAGGGATTGCTGATGACACAATGTACCTTAGTTGGCAACTGCGTCATAAGCATAACTAATAACCAGGGATCCTAGTTTTCTGTTTGTCATGGAAAACTGCAGAATCCATGTTGTTCCAAGACCTACTGAAAACATAACGGTATTGCACTGCAAGTGGCACCGTTTCTGCTCTCTCTTATTTTTGCTGCTGTTTTTGCCTCTCAGCCAATAAGCAGTGGGTGGGGTAGGAGGAGGAATCAAGGAGACAGGTGGTTGGCCAAGACGCAAAAACCATGGCAAAAATAAGAGAGCAGAAATGGCACAGCTCTCCATGGGTCACCACCATGCTTTCAGCAGGTCATGGATAAACGTGGACTTTTGTGTTTTTTAAACTGAGGTATTTAATTTTTTTTCCTGCAGAGAACTAGGATCCCTGCTAATAACAACATACAGCGACGGAAGAGAGCTGCTAGGTTCATCATCATTCTCCACTGCCAAACAGGCACTGCACAATGGTACCAGCCACATTAAATCATCGTGTTTCACAGCAGAGCCAAGAAAGCCATTTTTAAATATATCATCAGTTCCTTCTGGTTAAATAAATTAATTAACTTCCTGTGAAATGTATTAACATATCTAAGAATGAGTTTGCTTCCTGCAGTATTGGCATATACAGAAATTCACTGTGGGGAGTCAGTGGAGTTCTGGCCAACTGAGGATTTATTATTTATATACTTTTTTTTGGTGAAGATTTTCATCTTTTTTTGGATCCTGTAGCAAGCTGGGGTTACAACATTTAAGTTCACTTTATAATTAAAGCAGAGAACATTAAAGTTGCGGCATTAAATGACCTTTTGCTTAGTTTCCATTGCGTTAAGGAGATATTTCTTTTCCCTTTCTGATTCAGGCTTTGCTTTGTATAAAGTGATAAAAATATTCTGATTTTTTTAATCTTTAGACAGCACGTCACAGTCACAGTGTCATTTGAAGGGAGTTTGAAGTAACAGTTTGATTGATGCTCCACTTTAAAAATGTGTCTGGATTTGTCATCTGCAAGTTATTCTAAACAGGAATGGTGCTGTCTGTCTAGTTCCTACTGCCTCAACTCTGAACACCTTACAATCAGGAATGGATTCCAGCTTCCTAACTCCCCTGTGAGACAAAGAAATACTATCCTTATTTTAGAGAAGGGGAGTTAAGGCACAGGAGAGATTAAGGGTGCCTATACACAAGCTGGGAGGCTGCTCAGATGTGCTGTAATTACATCACATTGGAGCAGAGTCGATTAATCGCTGGTAATTTCCGCACTCCAGCCAGCCTCTGCGCCTTGTGTATCAGCGTCTCTGTGCTTCAAAATGGCAATGGGGGTGCTTTAACTAATGCTTGTTTGCTGGAGCATGTGTAAAAATGCCCTAAGAGACTAGCCCAGGATCACTCGGGAATGCTCTGTTTGGAACTGAACTGAGGTTTCTTTTGTCCCGGTTCGGTGTCCTGTTCTTTAACACATGCTTCCTACTGGGTTGGGTTGAACTGCAAATTGAGTTATGAGCATTCGTGTTATATGCTTCTATTGGAGGGCTACTGCACAGACAGCCAGAAAGGCTGAAGACAAGTGCGTGAGAGAAAAGAAAGTGAAGGGTCCATGGAGGGAAGCTGAGAGGGCATCGGGCAGGATGTGGGTATCTGGCATGCTAGCGGTTAAGGTGGGTAGGAGAGGTATTTGCACATAGCAAAGAATGGGAGCAGGTAATTATTTCAAAGTGGCTTGTGTCAAGAGTGTTTAATGTTGTTTGGGTGCTGCACTTCACGGTCGTCATATAATGCATGTGGTTTACTGCAGATCTTGACAAGTCGGCATAAGTGGTAGGATGTTAAAGGATGCAGCACAGGCGTGCATCTGAGAAATTAGATGGCACAGGAGTAATAGTTTGTTTTCACACTCATCTTTTCACTGAAGATTTCTGGAAAAGCTGAAAGCATTTCTGTGAGCATTCAGAATGGCCGAGGTTCTCTAAGGCGGCATTTGCTGCATTACTTGATCTAGCTCAGCTCCACAGTGCAGTTTGTCTGAATGTTCCTGTTTCTGTAAAAATCATTCTGGGCTGCTAATCAATTGATTTATGGGCTCCAGGCAGTTTATATTTCTTTTCTATTAAATCTGGGACACCTCAAGTTCAATATGTGGGCTACCAAAATTTGCACTGGAGACTGGGATGAATTAATTGCCAGCATTAGCAAACAGAGCTATCCAGCCATACCAATGGAACTTGTAGCCAAGGCCACAAGCTGATTCCCTCAGGAGGTCAAAAAGAAATGCTGCTACCCACATACTGTATTGTTCAATTGACTGTCTCTAGCTGTTCCCCAAGGTACACAGATGAATTTTAATCATTAGGGCACCTATACACATGCCTGACACCTGCTTCAACACATGCTGGATGCCTGCTCCAACCAAATAGCAGGATATGGTCTGAGAAGCTGCCAGTTTGCACGCTCCAGCAGCCTCAGCATCACATGTATTCACTGTCCCTGCATTTCAAAATGGCAGCAGGGTGCTTTAACTAAAGCTTGTTGAGTGAGCTTTAGGTAAAGTACCTCTGCTGCCAGTTTGAAGCACGTGGTGCTGAGTACACAAGACACTGAAGGTGCTTTAATTAGAGCAGATCTCTAATTGAAGCGCCCACCCCCCACTGCAGAACGTGTAAAGACACCCTGGGATGTGAAGGTTGAAATACAACAATAGTATTCAGGGTTGTTAGTGAACTGCACATACTGTATCCCCAGTCTCTTTCCGCTCCCCCCATTATGAGCTATGAGGCACTTATAGACTTTCCATCATGCTGCTTTATCATTTTCTGATGAGTGCCTCAGATTACCTGAGATCTGAATGTCCACTTCTTATCTTGTGACGTACGACATACACAGAGTAGTCTGTATATAGAACTAACCCATTAGCATGCAGCTCACAAGTGAAGATATTTTTGGGGAGAGTCAGAAATCTGAAGGCATAAAATATAACACAGATTTATCATTGGTAAGTATGTAAATATAAATGAAATGGGAGTATGGACAATAGATAACTGAATCTTGTCTATTAGGGAAAGGCATAGCACATTGATTTATAGCTTCTATAACCATTTGATTTTTGCCCAGTGGATTTTCTACTGATCTTTTAGAATCTTATACTAGGACACAGAGGATTTGGGGATTTTTTTTAAAGATAATGAACAGTTAAGGATTAGAGCGTTTCTAGGAAAAGCAAAAATCCTTGAGAGAGCTTCCATAGGTATAATTGGTACGTGACCAGTCCCAGACAGTAATTTATATCTTTGCTGCTGTAAAAGGCCTAATTTACAAAAGCCAGGAAAAGTCAATGGGTGAATAGCCTGTTGTCTGTGGACTGACTTTGTCCTGGTAAGAATTCAAGAGGACATTAATGTAAAGAGACTCCAGTCTTCATTTAGTATGTTTTTTGTAAAAGATTTTCTGTATATGGACTGAGAAGCTGCTTAATGGGCACGTCTTTGAATACATCTGCTGTAGATCACTGTTCAGCAGCATGTTAGAAAGTCCATAAACAGTGATTGCTGTATACTGAATGAAAATATCTAAGGACAGACAGATCCAGGGGGGGTGCATTGGTGCACTTGTACCCCACCTCTCTTTGACTCCTGGTCCATCTAAAGGTTAAAACCAGGTGCCTGGCAGTTGCTGCAGCATTTCTAGACAGCAATTCTATTTTATTTTTTTTTGCTGCGGGATTCAGTTAGCTTCATGGTTCACTATAATCTACCTGATCCCCACCAAACTCTTCATTCTACAGGTGTCAATGACCCTCTCTTCTTTTCAATGGTCTTGATGTTCTTCCAATCAGGATGTCCTTTGTTCTGCAATCCTGCTGTCTGTTAGCTGCTCCTGGTAATGAAGCTCCTATTTCACAGGCCTGCTGATGGTTTCTAACTCATTCCACTGAAGTTATATTTGTCTTTGCTTCAATCTTAAACAGCCCTGGGCCTGTAGCGTATTAGTAAAGCTTTTAGTTTATTTTAACTGGAGAAAAGTATGTGTTGTTTTATCTGTGATGATGCACCTCGCCACCTGCACCTCCCCTCCTTCCCCCTTTCAAAATCCTAGATCTGCCCATGCCCAAGGATCGACTGCTAGGAAAATAGGGCTGGTCCATCACCTCCCAAATGCACCTTTGTTTCTTAAAAGTGGTCTTTAAAATTCTCCTTAGGTCAAGTATCAAAACATTTTAACATACAAGTGCCTTATGGGACATTGTTCACCTTTATAAACCTTGCCTACAATCAAAGATTATTTCTAACATTTCCTTTTCAGTTTGAGAGAAGCCTGGTACGATAGTCTTCTTTAAAATTCTTATAATGTTTAAGCATGCAAAGTATAATTATTGCTTTTCAGATCTTCATCCCCCTGCAGACAGGATGATGTGAAAGCACTGAAAAATGTTGAGCTGAGGCAGTTGTGCAGTATGTATTACAAATACTAATCTTGCCCCATACAGAAGTAATCTCTTTGACTGCAGCCATTGGAAGCCTCTGTTCTATTCTGGACAAGAGCTTGATCAGAGCATAATGCTTGCTAACAGCTTAGCTCAGGATACTGTTGCTATGGTAAGCCCTCAAAATACCTTAGAAGAAAGAAGTGCCCTAACCAGGATTTCTCATAAAACACCAACACCACCCATCTTCTAAGTCATATTCCCATCAGTACTCAAAAGTGATGTCAAACATTCAGTCTGTAAACTGTGTCCTCCATATTTTGGCAATGCAGATGCATTGCTTGTAGGGGCTGTGAAACAAGATGTGTGATTCTACTTGATGCATGAATTGAAACAGTCTGAAAGTAGAGTAGCTTACTTTTGGACTATCATGTCATTTTACTGAACTTTTTGAAAAGCAGCAGCTCATATGAAATGTTACTGGCTCAATACTCTAGCTAGGGACAGGCATTCAAAAAGCCTGAGCCTGAATTGAATCAATCTTTGCAGATTAGTCTAACCTGGCTAGGCTGAATCAGTTTGTAACTGGACATACATCCCAGACATAGGCACATGCCTGCAGTGGCTCAGGCTAGAAGCCATGGGGCATTAGAGCAGCCCTCCCTTCCCTTCCTCAGTGCTGAGCTAAGGGGGGCATGGCCAGGCCCCGACAGGATGCTCTGATTAGACAGGAGTCCCCATCCCACCAGCCCAGCAGGGAATTGATAATGCAGTGTTTATCACCCCTAGCTCAGTGTTTATCAACCCATATAGAAAAAAACAGTGGGACATTACCAGTTATCTCTTGATTCTGCCTTTGCCAGTCTCCGACAGCACAGATCTTAGCCAGCATGTGGCCTGCTAGCTATTGCTGAGAGATGTACAGACAGAGGGGATGAGGCAATCCCTGCTGAGCAGGAGTGGGGAGGGGAAGTGGGGACCAGGTGGAAGGCAGGCAGATGCCTGAAGTCTCTGTGGAGCAGAGGGGAGGGGCCAGCTCTGCTGCAGAGCAGAGAGCCCTACCCAGACCAAAGAGGATACTGGGATGCTGGGGGAATCTGGTTTAACTTAAACCAGCAAGGGGTCTGGGACAGATATTGCATAAACTGGTTTGAGCCAAATCAGTTAAGCCTGATACTACATTCAACCAGGTTTTATCTCAAACAAATCAGGCCATTTTCAGACTGATTTATGTGTGCTAAACATCTGTTCCACTATAGGTTTAAACCAGTTTCTGATCACTCAAACCAGTTTATGTGTAATATCTGTTCCTAGCCATTATGTCTATTTCAGCAAAGGAACACCAGAAGGGATGCTTTTAAGTACACCCTTTTGCCACTGTTTTCCGTTACGAAGACGATACGAATGCAGAAAGCAGGTTAAATATGCACCCTATAGACCAACTAAATCAGAGATTTATATCATAAACTTTTGTGGGCTGAGCTCATTTCATCAGATGCAGATATGCAGATGCAGTCATTCAATTACAAGGAGAAAATACAGCACACGTATGCCACAGCATGGCATTTTGCTACCAAGTAAGAAAGGCCCACAAAAGAGGAATGATAACTAGAAAATAATGTAGTAACAAATAGATGGTAAAGACATGAATGAGAGAAGCTTCAACTATGAGGACACATTTCTCAGAGAAGCATATCTCACTTTTAGACATGAAGTAATTTTGTGCTGAGGGGAGCTAACAGTTTTTTAGAACAGAAACTATACTGATGAATTCCAGAGAGCGAGTTGCTGTTGTTATTGCACTGATAATTTATGTTACATCGATTTTGGATTGTTCAGTGTTTGGAATTTGTAGCAAGTCTAACAAAGAAAGATTTTAGACTTCCCTTAATTTTATATAGCATCACAATAAGAATTATTCCTGTGGTCATTATTCAAGGAGGTCAGATGGCAGGAATAAAAATACAATGCACAAAGTCCAATTTAATGCTAGCTCTAGCTTTGAAGGGAAGCACAGAAACTTGCTGACAAATGATTTACTATTATTTGCGTAAACAATGGCTGAATTAAAAGTAGCTATTCTTGCTTATAGTTTCATAGTTGGTAGGGTCGCAATGGACCTGAGCAGATCATCAAGTCTGACCCTCTGCCATGGGCAGGAAAGGATGCTGGGGTCAAATGACCCTGACTAGGTGATTATCCAGCCTCCTTCTGAAGACCCCCAGGGCAGGAGCCTGCACCACTTCCCTTGGAAGTTGGTTCCAGATCCTAGCCTCCCTGACTGTGAAGTAGGGCCTCCGGATGTCTAGCCTGAGTCTACTCTCTGTCAACTTATGGCCATTATTCCTTGTTACTCCCGGTAGTGCTTGGGGGAACAGGGACTCTCCCATTGCCTGCTGGTCCCCCATGGCCAGTTTATAGATGGTCAGCAGATCCCCTCACAGCCTTCTCTTGTGGAGGCTGAACAGGTTCAGGTCCCGTAGCCTCTCTTCATAGGGTCTGCCCTGCTGTCCCCGATCATGCGAGTGGCCTCCTCTGGACCCTCTCCATGCTGTCCACATCCCTCCTGAAGTGTGGTGCCCAGAACTGGACACAGTACTCCAACTGCAGCCTGACCACTGTTGCATAGAGGGGGAGGATCACCTCCTTGGACCTGCTCGAGATGCATCTGTGGATTCATGACAAGGTGTGGTTAGCCTTCCTGACCGTGTCCTCACATTGGCGGCCCATTTTCATCTTGGCATCAATGATAACTCCAAGATCCTTTTCTGCCTTTGTGCTGATGAGAAGCGAGTTCCCCCAGCATATAGGTATGCTGCTGGTTCTTCCTCCCCAGGTGCAGTACCTTGCATTTGTCAGTATTGAAACCCATCCTATTCTCATCTGCCCACCCCTGTAACCTGTCCAGATCTAGTTGTAGCCTGTCCCTCTCTTCTAGTGTGCCTACTTCTCCCCACATCTTAGTGTCATCCATGAATTTGAACAAGGTGCTTTTTACCCCCTCGTCCACAAGTCACTGATGAAGATGTTGAACAGGTTGGGCCCAAGGATCGAGCCCTGGGGAACCCTACTGCCCACATCCCTCCAGGTCAAAAATGACCCGTCCTCCACCACTCTCTGGGTGCAGCCCTCCAGCCAATTTGTGACCCATCTGACTATGTAGGCATCGACACCACAGTCACCTAATTTTTTAATGAGAATGGGATGAAAGACAGTGTCGAAGGCCTTCCTAAAGTCCAGAAACACTATGTCCACCGCGACACCTGCGTCTAAGGATTTTGTGACCTGGTTGTAGAAGGCCACCAGGTTGGTCTGACAGGACCTGCCTCTAATGAACCCACGTTGATTGCCCCTAAGCGTAATCTCCCCTGCTGGTCCCTTGCAGATGTGCTCCTGGATAATTTTCTCAAAGAGCTTCCCCAGAACCAAGGTAAGACTAATGAGCCTATAGTTTCCTGGGTCCTCCTTCCTCCCTTTTATTGAAAATGGGAAGCATGTTGGCCCTTTTCCAGTCCTCTGGCACCTCACCAGAGCACCATGAGTGCTTGTAAAGCTGTGCCAGGGGTCCCACAATGACCTCTGCTAATTCCCTCAGCACTCTGGGGTGGAGATCATCAGGACCTGCTGATTTGAACATGTCTAGTCCCATCAGAAGTTCCCTGACTAGGTCTTCACTGACCTTGGGCCTGGCTGCGCCTCTCCTGGGTCCATCCAGGATTCTGGTGGGGAGGGATGTCCCGGTCCCTGCTCAGAAAAATGGAGGCAAAGAATTTGTTAAAGTCAGATGGCAGGGAGAAAAACACAATGCATAAAGTCCAATTTAATGCTAGCTGTAGCCTTGAGGGGAAGCGCAGAAACTTGCTGATAAATGATTTAATATTATTTGAATAAACAATGGTTGAATTAAAAGCAGCTATTCTTGCTTATACATCTAAGCAAGGAATTTTGGTGATTAAAAGATTGTACAGAGGATAAAAACATCTTTGAAGTTGTTTAATGTCTTTCCTTTCAATTAATGTAATCTGCTTTCTTACATAAAATGAAAATGTTCCTAAGCCCAATACAAGAAATATGAGCACAACAGAAACTGGAAAAAGAACAGGACAATCATACAAATGCTGTGTCAGTTTTAAGCAGTGTGAATCCATGACTAAAGCCATCTAATTGGGAGGTTCTGTTGATGGGAAGATATTGCTTGCGAAGTATAAATTATGGGTTTTGGTTTAACTGCTAGTAAGGTAAGTAGAAAAGCATTCAGTAATTTCAGTGGAAGATGGGTCAGGCCTGTAATATATTTAAATACATCTTGCTTTACATTTTCAAAGAAAACTATATTACTTTTAAATTCAGGGCTGAACAGCTCCTTGACAATTTTGAGTGCCTCCAACACCTTTGAGAAGCAAGACCTGCCTGCCTTCCTCCCTTGCTTCCTTCCATTTCTGTGAAATCTTCCAGGCACAAAGTACGCAAAGATCTCAGACCTGAGGAAGGGCACTTTGTGCTCAAAAGCTGGTCTAACATTTCTCCCAATTATACAAGCAGAAAAGCGACCTTATTTTCTTGTAACAACCATTACTGTACCATTGTACTCCTCTACCTGTTTCTAGGTCTTGCCTTGTACTTGTGTAGTAGGTTGCTTGGGAGAGTGACTGTCTCCATTTTCTGTTTGAATAACTTGTAGCACAGTATATTGCTGTGCATGCTACTAGTTATGATCTGCAAAAGGTATTATTACAGCATTCTTTGGAAGGCATGTGTAGTCCTGCAAACTTGATTTAAAAACCAAACCAAACCATGTGTTAATTTACACCTGACTATATTTTTATTGCACTACCTCAGCCAAGCATGGCTAATCAAGCGATCAGTGGAGGGACTCTTGACAGAATCAGGACGCCCATTTCAGAATAACACCCTATTTTTTCTCATTATTTATGCTATTTGGCCTTTCAGAATAAACCTTCTAGTAGGTGTCTTCTTGCCAACCATTTAAACAGCTCTGTGACAATGTGTGTATTTCCCAACCACCCCATAACAAAACACGTTATTTGTTAGAACTTCCCGATCAGTTCCATCTTCCCAACTTGTTTATCTTGTCTACTTTGCTTAGCTAATATTTTTTACTTCACTTCTAATTGCCTTTCCAAGCCAGCCTTGCCTAACTTGTTTTATTAACCTAAATCCTTAGCTTTACCTAAAAGTCATGTTCTAGAAGGAGCTATTTAATTCCCTTAGGCCACATATAAGAAAGGCTTAAAAACCATGACATTTTTTTTTCTAAAAATGGCTTCTGGTTCCTTTCAATGGATTTTGAAAGTTGTCATCTTTAATGGTCATTTTTCAAGCCTTTCTGTACAACCAGGAGAATTATGAGTTTATTTCTTTTGAAAGTAAAGACTAAACTTCTTGTGTTAATGCCTTCTTATGTACTCACCAAATATTGAGATCCTCTTCATAAAAAATTCTCATTTCTTGTTACTGAAATCCCCCTTCCCTCCCCCCAAACAACCCAAACCTTAATAAGATTGGATGGAGTTGGATAAACAAACAATAAATCCAGCATTTCCCATGGTCTGAGACCTTCCTGGCTGTTCGCCGTCTTTCTGGATGTTGCATTGTTGTCCTATGAATCATGCTGTCTTCCTTGCTGTAAGTCTCAGTAGACTGACTGCTGCCACCATGTCTCATGTCTGTGTGCTGAGTGCTTTACAATTCAAAGAGGACCCTTCCTATCTATAAGAACTATGTACAGAGTTGCTGCAACTGCAGCCAGTAGTCGGGCCCTTCAAACCCAGGCTGACATCCTGATATTACTCTTCTTCTGCCCTACCTCCCTCCCCGACCCCCGTGTCTTATATTACAGGTATCCTACTATTTATTCATCCCATTCCGACCTCTGAACTCTCTTCCTCAGACCCAACTTGAATTAACCATCTTCTCAAAAGCCTGGGAGAAAGGACAGACCTTACATCTTGTCTGGTTACTTCTGGAATCTATCCCTAGCTTGCAAACATGTCTGTGACTCCAATATTACTTATATGTAAAAAGTTACATAGGAAATATATTGAATCATGAAGCTAGCCTGAACTTTAGAACCATGTGCTGTCAATTGTGAGTCAAAATTCACAGCACACCATTATGAAGCTTTGCCTGGCATTGGGGTGTTAATGAACTTTTAAAGGAAGTTATATGTCATTTTTATCTGGAAACTACTGCAGAAACTCTTGGCTGGCCTTCATTTGTGTCATGTAATGTCCCATCACTCTCCTTACAAAGACTCACCTAACATTGTAGAATGCCACATACTACATGACACTGCTTGTGACAAAGCGTATTTCATTTTACTCAGTTTATAAGTAGCTTCTTCTGTTTATTGATGGGTTTTACATGATGGCTTGGTGCTTTAGTGAGAGATATGGTCTCTCGTAACAGAGGCTATTTTATATGTCTGTTTTTGAGCTATGGAATATCAATATAAATTTCATCCACAAATCAGAGTCTTTCAGTTCATTCTGCATGTTCTTTTAGTTATTTATCTGGTTTGTAGCTGACAGGTTTCTATTCATTCAGGTCTGTTAGGGAAGCAAGTGAAGTATTTTCAAGGAAGCTAATGAGATTCAGTGTTTGAATACAGATCAACTGCAAGCACCCACAGTTAAGCTGAGCATGGTTCCAGTCTATTACATCTTTTAACCATTTCAGATGTAGGTGTCTATGCTTAGCTGGCCAGTGGAACTAGTTGACAGCCTTTTGCTTAACTGAGATAGGACCACTGCCTATCTGGAAACTGGATGTTTCTATTTCCTTTTTTCCTTTCCTTGTGCTTATTCTGTATGGATTCTGAGAGTTACGCTACACTGGGAATCCTCAATCTTGAAATAATAATATTTGCTCTGACTCATTGGGCATGTCTACAGGTGCTTTTACGTGCACCTAAACTTCATGTGCATTTGCCTAATGCACATTAAGGTGATTTAGGCATGCATCTACACATATACAAGCTAAGGTGCGTTAACACCGTGTGTGGACTGACTTGGAACTAAAGTTAGCCCCAAATCAGTTGACATATGGAGTATTAATGTGCTTTAGGGTGTCTACACATTGCAGGTATCAAATTTAGGTGCGAAAAGCCTACAATCACTATTTTTAAAGGCACATTAAGGCCGTGCATGTGTAGACCCATGGCCTTAATGTGCCTTAAATATGGATAATTCACCTTAAATTGGCACCTGTAGATGTGCCCATTAAAGTGTAGAACTGTCCAGAGAAGAAACTAAAAATACTTTCAAGCATTATTGAATTTGGGTACAGTGTATATGCCCATGATGTTTCTTCTTTCTTAGATCTCCATGTCTGCATTCTCATTTTACAGTCTGTATTTATTTTTCACTATATCAACTTTCTCTTCTGTTTTTATCACTTCAGTTTAGCCTTCCTACCCCTTGCTTGGCTCCATCTCAACCTATGCTTCCTGTAGATCAGAATGGGAAACCAATCATGTTCATGTCTGAGTCAAAGCTTTTAACCTATAATATTTGATTTTATTTGAAATTAGGGCAAATTTAATTTCCCAGCTTTAAAAGTATATATACACATGTGTGTGCGTGAATATATAATTTTAAATGTACTCAGACTAGGTTTATGTGTATCCTGGAAGACTACTTGGACAAAGTCCATTAAATTAAACTGGCAACATTTTGAAGAGGCCTGTTTTAAATTGCAGCTTGGAATTAAAATAAAGTGATGGCTAGTTTAAAAGAAAGGATTTGTAATTTAAGTTTCCTCACTGTAGTTGTAAGTCATAGGGTAATTGAGATCATTAAAACAATATTGTACAAAATGGACATTTTCATTCCAGTGATGATCTTGTGAAATGAATCAATGAATTTAAAGTTTAATTATGTCATTATAGTGGCTGAGCATGCACTCTTTTTCTGGCAATGGAGTGTGGTCCGAATATAAAGTTGCTTTAAGTCACAGTTGATTTGGACTAATACACAATCATTCAGTTGAAAATGCTCTAGTAATTGATATCACTTTTGCTTGAAATGAGTACAAGCTCAACTGAAAGAGAGCGAATTTAAGAGTGATTGTAATAACACATGCCAAAAACATTTTTCTTCAGGCTCTGGCACTGAGTGTACAGGTACAGTTCATCAAAAATAAAATGGTTTTGGATTTAAGTTATGAGAAACAACCAAATGGTTGCCAGTTTTTCAGAGAAGATTTAAAATCTGGCAACCTGTATTTTAAAAACTGCCTCACACCAGATGAAGTCTTGCATTCCTTGAAGTTAGGAAACAGCATACCAAATCGTGACTTTATGAAATCCCAAACATGTACAACAAGGGTTTTGGTTGTAGCCATGTTAATCTAAGGACATAGGCAGGCAAGCTTCTCTGGGTAGATGCGATATCTTTTATCAACTTAGAGGTTGAAAAAAAGTTATTTGCAAGCTTTCAGACACAAGCACCCTTCTTCAGGCATAGGGGGTCTCTGTTCTGTTCTGCAGCTGTATTGCACTTTAGGGGCCCATGTGTGAAGTTATGCTTGTGCAGGGTTTATTTATTCTACTTCTATAGAACAGGCCTGCAGTACAATGTAGGTAGATTTGTCTTTTTGTAAGAGTGAAAAAACACTCTGTGCTCTCAAAGAAAGCATGTGTTTAGGGGGCGTGTGTGTTTTCTTTTTGGGCATTGAACTGATAAAAAATATGCCATATGCAGCCTATAAAGATAACATATGTAGGGTTGATGGCATGTAAAACTAAGGCAGACTACAGTATCTAGTTTCATTTGGCTAAATGGGCAGGTTGGTACTTCATTAGAAGTTTTAAGCAGAGCAGGCTTCATTCACTGGAATACAGGGCCATCAAAATGAATGGCAATCTCAATGAGCCATGTAGATCCCAATAAAAAATGGTAAAAGTTGAGTCCAAAGTGCCTGAGATCTTTGAGGAGACGTTCCTATCCCTCCTCCCTGTGCTTGCCCTTGTCAGAAAAAGCTATGCAACTACCTATGATGTCATATATCTATTTGTCCACTTCTTGAGTAGCACAAAATACTCATCCATTCTATAGCGTATTTCTGTGTAGATTTATATATGCTTTCCATTCGAACCCAAATGGAAATTAGACAAGGCTTCGTGATTATGTCTCTTCTTTCTGTATGAATACTAGTAACCATTGCTGCACACCTTCTTTGTCATACTGACATCTGTAACAGGAGTAACGTGTTCTCCTGTTTGGACATCCTGTGTCACCTTCTCCTCCTGATGTATTACTTGCTGAAAAAATATAGTGTGGGAGGCTGCTTTAGGTATGCGGCCCTGATGTCAGGGTCTAATTACACAGCTCCACCATCCCCTACACTGTCTCCATCTCCACCCCCAGATCTTAACAGCACTGGTCAGTCAACAGATCTTTTAGTTAGGGCTTCTGGTGGTCTTGTTTGCCCTCTGAACTTGGGTGCTCAGTCAAGAATGATTACCAGTCCTTTGGTCTCATTCTCAACTTTTATTAAGTTGCCAATGGAAATAGTAACTTAAAGTAAAGAGTTATCACTTGTCATAATGGCAAACCAAAATAGTAATGTATAGTAAGGAGTCAGTATCCTTCTACCAACCTTCCTTTTTCTGGGATTCCCCTTTACAGGATGGCTTCTGGTGGCCCTGCGTCCAGTGTCCCGAGGTCTCTTAGCTACAATCCAGACTGTAGCAAGCTGAAAAATCACTGGCCACCCTTAGCCACCTGGTTATTCCCCTGGTATGGTTGCTTCCTTCAGAGTTGTCGTCTTATGTTGTTATTGCTCACAACATGGGGCCAATCCCACCTCTGCCAGCAATTGAATTCCCTGTGTGCCCAAGGGCTACTGCTGCTTGCAAGGTACAGTCCTCCCCCAGCTGGGATCCTCACCACCTGGGTCACATCTTGCTCCATGTTCAGAGCTTAGCTCCTTACTCCTGGTTTCTGCCTGAAACCGCCTTGTTCAATTTCTTTCTAGCTCTTCTTCCGCAGGTCCAGAGAATCTCACATTGTCAGTGTCCTCAGAAGCTCCAGTAAACCATCCTGGCCCGGCATTGCCTGTCAAGCTTGCTGCTCTGGTGTTTGCCTACCAGTGCCTCCATGCCAGCACTGGTAAGTACTGTCCCCCAGTCCTGATCCCTATCCCAGGGTCCATCCTCTACTTCCTGTGGTTTGGAGTCTTCCTCCCTTCCCTGGAGTCTCATAATCCCTATTAAGCTTTGCGCACTCCTGACATCATTCTCCTGCATCAAGTTTAAAGGGGCTATGCTTACATTTACTCTCATCTCGCCACTTCCTTCCTGGAGTCGGCTCATCCACAAGGTAAGTGTAGCAGGAGTGAACTCTGACTCGCTGGTACAGCACCATTTTGATCTTTTTAAAAAAATAATTCAGTTCTGAACCATAGATATGACCATACTGGGCAAGACTATAATGAGCATTACCACTGTATTTGCCAAAGACAGATTGTATTGTCATAGATTCCTAGGCAACCTGACACACAAAGATTCCAAACATGTATGACACTGATAAGAATGGGGCCTTCAGAAAGAAATCACAAATATGTCTGTTGTTAATATGAGGGAGAAGGGAGGGAACCTTTAAAATCCTCTTGACTATACACTGCTTCCACAGATTGTCTATTTCAGAGATATCTCCTAGTTTACTGACTCTCTGAAATCTTCTTTTTGCCCTTGAATCAGCACTGGATTGTGACACTTCCCTAACAGGAAATACTCATACGTAAGTGTGAAGAAAGACAGCACCCAATAACTATTGCTGTGTACTTTTCATGGGGTGCTTACACAAGTTACATTTTTCATGCAATTGGGCCCCAGAAAAAATTCTACAGCCATGTTGTAACACATGTGCACAGCTTCAGAGTGCTTTTAAAATGGCTGATTGTATGACACATTTAACCCTGGTCAAATCAGGCAATACATTAACTCACTCTAAGCAGAGCAACTTAGGGAACACGTGTTCCCTCCGGGGTTAATTTTTCCTGCTTTGCAGGACTGGGCTGATGCTCGCACTGGTGAGCACCAGCCCAGCCCCACTCCCAAGGCTGTTGGCGGGGGAGGGAGTGGGGAGGGAGGAGCTAGTAAGGAGCTGCCTGCTGTTTTGCCACAGCTGGAGCTAGAGCTGAAACTGGAGTTGGAGGGTGCCTGACAGGGTGAAACAGAGCCCCCTTGCCTCATGGCTCACCCTGCATATAACCTGGCTGGTGTATTGTGGGGGTCAGGTCTGTGAGTCTGTGCCCCATGTGCCCTCCCTCCCCCCCAGTTCTGGCCACAGCAATGCAGCTAGCAGCTCCATGCTGCTGCCACTGTCAAGAGGCCTGGGTTGGGGATAGGAGAAGAGAGCCCCACCTCACTTTATGGGCCCAGCCTGGCTGCCCCCCAGTAGCTGAGCTCAGGTAGCTGTGGGGGGGGAGGGGGCACAAGGTGATGGGGGCTCCTTTCCCTCATCCCCTGCCTAGGCTTCTTGACAGTGGCAGCAGCTGCTTTGCCATGATCAGAGCTGAGGTGGAGGGAGCCTCGAACAGAGTCCCCTCGCCTCACAGGCCCAGCCTGGCTCCCCCCAATAGCTCAGTTGAGATAGTTGGTGGGGGGAGGCTGTGAGGCAAGGAGGCTCTGTCCCACCCTGCCTTCCCCCTCTGGCCAATGCAAAGCAGCCCACAACTGTGTGCTGGCTGCTCCCTCCATCTCCCATTTCTTCCTCTGCTCCTGCCACCCTTTGCTGCGGTGGGGCAGGGGGTGATGCGGGGGAGAGGGGCAGTTTGACAGTCTTTTCAGAGGCTGCTGGAATACCCCTGCCTACTAGCCAGGGCTGGTGCAGACAGGCTCCAGCCCCACCCTGACCCAACGTCTGTTGGGTTGGACAGGCTCTAACTCATGGTGCTTTATGTAAAACACCATGAGTTAGAGTGGGGTCCTAAACATCTGTAGGTACTCACTGTGGTTGAGTGTGAGCCATGTGCATGAATTTGAATAGTTCACTGTTTGGTTCTTACCCCCATAGGTTTTGAATGAAAACTGGTACCTTGAGTACTTTATCACATACAAAAGGAAGAGGACAGAAAATAGAGAACAGGACAATCACTGTTAAAAGGATACTACAGTAGGGAAGGTCAACAACATTAAAAGGCACCCACTTCCCATCCCTGGTGCTTCCCTTTCCTTCTCCCAATACTAAGACTTACTGACTTGTCTTGGCTAAATGTTGACTGGCAGAAGATGTAGCTTTTTTCCTATCCTGCTACCTGCTAAAGTAAGAAGTGATTTATTTTATACAATCTATAAATATGTGTTTAAATAATAGTTTACATAACCTTCTTTATGAGCTTGTATTCCCCATGAATGTTCAAGTGAGAACTTAGGGCTGAAATGCCTGTGAACAGCTATCTTTAAATTAGTGCTTGTGGTGTGCCCTTGAATAATTTAGCTAGTCAAAAACCACTTGGTTTTGTAAATATTCAGTCATATTCTAGATTTAAAAAAAAATAAAGGAAGCTATTGAATTAAATTTTGTCACTAAAATTAAAAAACAAGAAAACTGCAATTTATGGACATCTTGTGAGTAGGAAAAAAGGCAGCATGTGTTGCTTTGAGTTGTTTATTATGAAGTTTCAGCTGTAGTTGGTAAAGGACTTGCAATAATTTGCTACCTTTTTCTGCATTTCTTTGTTTCTTCTGTGGATATTACATTAAAATCTTTATATACAGTAAATACTGTTTCTTATTGCAGGCATCTATCTTAAAAGCAGAAGTTTCTTTTTTAAGAAAAGAAAGAAAATACCCCATGAAGATTGATTTCTTTTTATGTTTATTGAGTTTAAACTTGCAGACTTGAAAAGAATTGAACTGGGGTCTCATTTATCATCAGTTTTGGCTACATCTTTAAATAACATCCCCGTTTTTATCGAAATATGTTCACAACATAATTTATGACAGCAGCAGCTTGGCAGATAAAACTATTTTTTTTCTTCATTGAACCTCTCTTCTCCCTGATTTAATATTTTAATAACTAAACCATATCTGCTACTGAACTAGATAGAAGTAACAACTCTTCTATGTAGTCTGATCAGGGAGGAAAATTCTGCAGGCAGAAAATATCTTAGATGTTGTTAAACTATTCACTTATTTTCCACTTGGAAATCATCATAATAGTTGAACCAGCCTTGAATTAGCACATGTGAATTAGTGTTCTAAATTTTTCTTTCTAAATATGTGTGCAGGCAGCTGAAGAGAGTTCTGCACTTTTTAAAGAAAGGTATTTCTAGAGCAGAAGAGCAAATTAGCAATCTTTTTTCAGTTTTGAAAGCTTTATAACATACTGTGATTTAAAAAAAACCCAACAAACCATGGGTAAGGCCCTGATTCATCAGATTGCTTAACCATATTTCTAAATTTAAACACACAAAGTTTTATTAGCTTCTGTGAGACTGGTTACATGCTTAAAGTCATTTTCAGAAGCCAAAAGTGATCCTATTTTATAAAGAGGATAGTGAAACAGGGAAAAAAGTAGGGTTCAAAACGTGATAGTATGATGTCCTTTGTGATAGTATGTTGTCCAACTCTGCAGACAGCAGCATTTCCTATAAAAGAGCCACAAGAGCTATGTGCTGAAGGATGAAATGAGAAATGATTAGTGCTTGCAGCTAACCCCGATGGAAACTTTATGGTGGTTTCAAAGAGTTCCAGCCATTTCCATGATTTGTAATTTCTGTATGTCTCTGTACTTTCCACCGGTACAGTCCTTACAGTCTGGACTGTTACCAGGCATGCTTTTTAAGGAGTGCTTGGGTATCAGAGTAATATGTTACACACACTTAAGACACATGGACTAAACAAAATGGGAGATGATTTTCTTTTGCTATTTTTACCTTGCTGTGTGTGCACCAGCTGTTAGGGCATAGCTTTATATTTGTGGTCCTGGTTGTGGAAGTGGTCTTAAAAGTTAAACTTTCAACCTCCAGGCATGCATGTTCAAAATTGCATATGCCCTTTTCGCCCCTCCTGGCAATTTGTAGGTGCACACAATTTTGGAGTCAGTTGAATGTACATGTAGTATGCCTACTGGGTGTAAATATACCTCCTCCTAGTGCCTGGCCCTAGCAACCATGCAACAGGCTTCTAGATTTACAGCTAAAGAAGCCGAGGCCTGGGCTTTAGCAGTGTTTTGATGTGGGATAGAAGGGCAGAGGGTCATTACATATACAAATGTACAGGCTGTTTTCCAGTTGCAAATATTAACACCTGTATTCATGCTAGACTTATTATAAGACACACAAAAGGATTATTGTTTGCACAGGAGCTGACTCAAAGGGCAGGCATCAGTGTATACAATTTAGCACTGATAAGTGAAAGCCTCTGGTTGAAAACCTGGCCTCTAAAAGGATGAAAAATGCTGGACTTGCAGGCCAACTCTGCAGCTCTCAACCATTCATTGAGTGCATATTATGCTTTGTGAGAGCTGGAAATGCAAAGCAGCCTGCCTCATACCAGCTGAAACGGGAATTCTGTCCTTTACATGCATGAATAATCCTTTGAGCAATAGGAGCCCGTTAATGACTTTGTGCTGCTGCAGAAGGGTTTTGGGGAGAGGGTCATTCTGTTTCAAACACCTGCTCAGTGAGGTCGTATGGTACTTGTATCCTGTTCCCATGAAACTAATATTGGCCAAAACATCTCTCATTCCCTTTAAGAATAAAGAAGTGATGCATTAAAGACAACTTGGAAGCCATTTAGTGAATTTGTCCTTTAGTTTCTCTCTCCAATGCTATAAGAAAAATCAAAACTACATTATGAATACCAAGTGCTCAGAAAAGCATTATTGCCCCAAATCCCTTCATTTCATTCTTGAATGACATCTTGCATTCTGTTGTGGGGTAACATGAATTTTTTTTGCAATGATCCAAAGAAAGAGATGGGAGCATTTGGTAAGAGGAAAAACGCTGTTGCTGGGATAGCTGTATAAGCTGCTTGCTCTTCCTTGACCAAAGAACGTTTGGGCTTTTGAGTAGTATTTTAGCTAACCCAGTCCTTTTATTTAAAGGCTCCAATTCAGTATTCATTTCTCTTAAGATTTCCATCTACTTAAATTTCTCTTCCGCCTGCAGACTCCTTGTTGATCGACATTTCACTGTACTAGTT
>NW_017728917.1:4625340-4649409 GCF_001723895.1 Crocodylus porosus
GCTGGTTTGCAGGCTTGGTATAAATACTGGGTGCAATCCAAATAAAGAGCCACTTAGAACTGTCGTGGTAAGGGGCAAAAATCCTTCAGCCAAATGAAAGCTAAAGGTGGGGGCGGGACAGGGAAGGAAGGGCTACTTCTACATGGGTGTTGATTACTGTCAACAAGCGCGTAGGGAATTGATTTTCTGATTCCCTTCATTCCTCTTCTCATTGCACCATTTCATCGATTGTTCTCTTCCTCTCTGCTGCTATGTAGCATCTTCTCTCAGGCCTGAAGGGCAAGAGAATTGCTTCTCCATCTTAGTTTCTTGGCTGTCTGGAAGCAAATACCCTTGCCCAGGGTGACAGATTCCATTATCATGTGTAGTCACTGAATGCCTCACTTCTGTGACCTGCTTAGTGTCTTCTAGTCAGTGACTAAGCAACACACACCTTTCCCCTAGCTCATACCATGCATGGGTCAGCTACACAAATCATATCATAATTTGCTTTCATAAATCTTAACTAGGCGATTCAAGAAGGTGGGGGTGATGATTTTCCAACAATCATTTATTCTCATGCCATACCAAGTGACAGTGGCTTGTACTCAGGCTCAAGTCCTAATAGATAAGCACAGTTCTATTTAAACAATGGCAGAACTAGCAAGCTATCCCTTGGAAGATCTAAAGAATAATTAACTGGCCATTTAAAACATGTGTTAATTAAATGAAGTAGCCATTTTACACTGTGCAGTATATTGTATTTACATAGCTGCCTTGGCAGGGACAGGCTCTCAGTCACTTTAAAAGGGAACAGAGGGACCTTATGTGAAAGAGAGCTGCTGAAATAGGCCCTTCAGATTGGACTTAATTTAAAGAGCAAATACAAAGTTTGGTGAAATGACAATACCATTAGATTAAACCATACAGACAAATACATTGGTGTTATTGTAAACACCTCTGGGTAACTCTGACCTGCGGCCTCTTTGGAGTGAAGCCTTAATCAGTGGTTTATGAACTTTCCACTGGGATCTATGCTAAGAGCCATACACATTTCTTTTTTACATTTTACTTGTGCCTTAAACCCAGGAACTGCACTGATCTTTGTAGGGTTGGAGAAGAGAGAGTTCAAATGCCAGAAGCATTTCTTCATGCTGTTCTCAGTGATCAGCAGTATTGAAGTAACCTAATGCCACAAAATCTTTTGTTCCTCAAGCTATGGGATGCTCACAGGAGCATATTCATGAAACCAAGAACTGCTGCCATTCATCATACTCCTTTTTGACGCACTTGAGACAAGGGATACCTCTACTGACAGCAAACGGTCTTTCTAGGCGTAACTGAGCAGAGGCCAAGTTTAGCTCAGGAACTCCAAGACAACACCTAGCTTCTGCTATTATAATGAGCATTTTCAGGATCATTATGGGAAACGGTAGTAATGATTTATGCTACATATTTATTTTTACGGAATGAAGCTGAAGGAAGAAATGTGTTATGTGAAAATAAGCACAACCAGATTGGAGTATTGTGCTGATCACAGGAGAGGGGGGAAAAAATAAATTACATTAGTTATGCATTGTTATAAAGCACTTGGGTGTGATTTAGCTTCTCCGGCAGAGAATTAAAAACCATCATAATATGGATGGTATCCGTAAAAGCAATTGAATAGGATTCCTCTTTCCGCACTCAGGGGACATGATTTACCCTGGGTAGGTGCCAGTTAGACTCCACTAGCATCGCTGGAATTACGCCTGATTTACAGTGTGTAAATGAGATCAGAATCTGGTTGTATCCCTGCTGTCTAGTTGCTGAAGCAGTAGCAGTCCCATTAATTATGCAAATGGACTGTGCATAACTTTGGTTTTTAATGTGGTTAAATTATAGTAATAGGCCTATGCTTTGTTCCAGTAGCTGGACTGTGCAAACAGTGAAAAACAGAGGATGTTTTATTTTCCAGTACATGCCAGTGTAACCTGAGAGAGTGTGGCAGTTCAAAAGGCAGTACGAGTAAATGGCATGTCAGGGTTGCTCGTGTCAGAGTAACAAACTGAGCAGTACTGTAATACCCACAGAGCCCACTGGGGCTTGTCTTGCTGTGAGATGTGGCATACAGAAGGGTGTCACTCTATGGCTAGGTACAGACATTCAAAAAAGGCCAAGGCGGAAATGGTCTAAGTTGCATGGTTTTCTGTAAGCGGCGTAGGTTAGGTCTGTAGAGAACAGGACGCATGTTTGCTCTTTGGTGGTAGGGAGCGAGCATGAAGGCTGCCTGCACTGGCAGAGACCGGCAGGTTGCAGGTACTCTTGCACTACTCCCAGCATGCTCTGCAGGCTTCCCAGGCTGCTGAGCACAGCCAAGTGCCTGGGCCACCCCTGATTGGCTGCTGGGCATGGAGGAACACGCCCCCTGCATACCCACCCAGGGACGCTTTAGAGCAAGCGCAGCCCCATGGAGCCTGATCAGGCTGCCAGGCAAGGGTGAGAATTGACCCTCTGCTCCCTGCCACGTCATCTCTCAGCCATGGGCATCTGTCAGCTTCCAGCAGGCAGTGGAGTGCTGCAGGGGGGATGCTCCCCCGTGCCCAGCAGCCAGTCAGGGGTGGCCCAGGCACTTGGCTGCACTTGGCAGTCTCAAGGAGACAGGATTGGGCTCCGTGGGGCTGCCCCTGCTCACAGGGGTTGTCCTGGGCTGAGTGTCCATGTGTACATCATAGGGTGTTTTGTGACAGGGTTTGTGCAGGGACACATAATGCCTCCCTGCTCCCCACCCCCACAGTTGCTTGACTGGGACCGACAGCTGGCCAGAGGTGGGAGATAGGGCTGCAGAAAGGGTCTGTGCTGACTTGGCTCTGTGACAGATTGGGGCTGCAGCCTGTTGGGTGCTTGGCTGAAGCAGAGAAGTGCACAACAAGTGTTAACGAGCTTCCCAGGGATGTGGGGGGGAGGCGGGGGTTTGGGTGGGAGCCGCAAAGGAGCCTGGGATACCAGTGGACAGTGAGCTAACTTGACTTGGTAGGGAATCTGGTACTGCAGTTCCATGCACTGCTCTAACCTGAATTGATTAAGTTTGAGCATGCATCGATCCAGGTCTGTCTTCTGCCATTTAGACCAGTCTACGTGCACCAACCTTCTGTTTCGTTACAGGTTTCGACCAGTTTCCAATCACATAGACTGGTAAAAGTGTAATGTCTTCACCTGGCCTGCGAGAAGATTATGGTGCTGTAGCATTGTCTCACATGCTCTTCTTCATGTGTTCCTTTGGTCCCTGAGCAGATTTCTCTCTCTCTTTCTCTGTGCCTCTCCCCTTTCCATGCGCAACACTGAAGTTAAAGCAAATAAGGAGAGGAAGAGAGGATAAAAATTCTATGTCAAGTCACAAAAAGGCCCTAAAGGAGGATGCCCTGAATTTTGTGCCTTTTTTTAAATTTTGCTCCCTCTCACCCATCACCTTAATCTGATTCTTAATGTGAAGTGTTAATTTTTAGAATAGATTTGTGGCATGTGACACACTTCAGGCTCACAGCCCTGGAGACTAGCTCATCCACAGGACAGGCAAGTCTATGCTGGTTTTCCTATGATACCCTTCAGCACTGAGATGCCCAGGAAAGGGACACTGTGGGTAACTTTGGTAAATGGGCAAGGTGAGACCCTGACCCTGACCTCAGAGAGCATTTCAGGACAGATGAAGTAGTTCATCCTCTGTGATCCCGCAGCTGCAGTTCTGTGGCAGACTAGGGAGCGTCTTATGCAAACTCCTGGACAAGCCTGATCCTGATCTCCTGCTAGTGTAAAGTAGGCGTTTATCTGCATTGAAATCAGGGGAATTACATTAGTTTAAAATTAGCGCAAGTGAGAGACCAGTCAAGCCCAGCTGTGTTTCTTCCATTTCCCTTAGGACAGTGGTGAAGGAGGACTGAAAAAAAACAGGCATATAAATGGAAGACAGGACAACAAGTTTAGTGAAATTCAGTCTTCTAGGATCCCTCAGACCGCCTATTGGGGCATGACAGCTGACAATGCCACACGGTTTATTTTAGCGTACCAAGGAATGTGCTACATTTCTCAACAAATAGCTCTCCCAAGAATCCTAGGACAGGTGAAAAATATAATCCATGAACCAAACAGCCAAACAAGATATCTGTTCAGGGAAAGCTTAAAATAAATCTGTTACTTGGAAGAAATAAAAGCTTAACATCGGCAAAGTGTAGCAAGACTTGTAATATGTAATTAAAGTCAAATTTATCAAGGCTAGCATTCATTAAATGGATTCTTTCTAAACCCCAGGAACTATGAAGTTCTTTGAGAAGTGATCAATAACCCATTACGATAGTGACACCAACTCTCAACCTAATTACTAGCATCAGAGCAGTGGAGCCTACCTAATGAGTTATAAGCATTATTTGGATAAGTGAAAGTATGTGGGGTTAATATCCTCTCGCTTATATATTTTTATCTATATACCTTGATCTCTCAAGTGCTGCAGAGCTCAGGCTGAAAAGGATGCTAATTAGACCTCTTGTCTTTTCTCCAGCCTTGGATTACAATTGCTGTGTCTATTGTTCAGATGCCTGATGAAAGTCCGTATTTCTGGAATGAAAAAATCAAGACTTTTTTCATTAATAGCATGGCTCTGGAAACCTTATGCATGAAAGATTTAATGTTCTTTCTTCCTTAAAGAGACCCTTTTCTATAGTACCTTTTTCTCTTTCATTAAAGCTGGTATATGCTGCCTGCTAAAATTCAGAAGCTCCAACATTAAGACCTGAGAAACTCCCCTTGGCTTTTACGGCTTTTGGATCAGACTCAATATCCATCCAAAGCAAATGGGATAAGTGGAGAGGCCCCCTCTCGTTTTGCAACTGAAAGCATGACATTTTCTATATGCCTTGTGGAATTCCAGGTAACTGCAAATATTTGCTTGTAGGAGTCAGAGAGAACTCATGTTAGTGAATCTGATCTTTCACGCCTAGTTACTTGTTGTATAGACATTGAACATTTCCATTGCATTCCTTTCTAGGAATGCCCTGCCTATCATTGTCTTCTCTTATTGCAGCGTTTTTAAATGTATGAAGGCTAAAGATCTCTGATCAACAAGTATAATAAACACAATTTAAGATCCACTGTGGCTTGCTGGTATAAGTCCAGTTATGATGAGTTCCTGGCTTGGAATAGCTTGGTTCTGATTTGCAGATGGCAGTGTTGAGAGCAGTTTGGTATAATAAAAACCTGTGGCATTATGAGACTTAGCTTACAAATCAAAGATGCACGCATGGAGATTTTCTTATAATTGAATCCATTAGAACAAGCGAATGGAAAGAGCATCTTAAATGATTTCCTGTGAATATTGCCTTAAATCTGGTAGGTGTGCATGGAAGGGAAGTAGCTAAGTATATGCTACTCCACTCTGCATTTATCCACAGAAATAGTGGATACATGCACATGTAGCTTTTGAAAATTGGCTTTAATACATGTTTAAATTGCTTACTATGTTTATGGAGAGAACCTCTCAAATTTTGGAGTCAACGCCTCCCTGTAGCCCTTCTCTTTTCAGAATTCTTCTTCATTTCCTCTCTCTCTCCTCAGAGATAGCTCTTCATAAGTTTGGGTATATGTGATGCCAACACAGAGTTAATAAGGCAGCAGAAGTTGCTAGGATCAGCATCCTGACTCTCCAAGTCAGGCAATGGAAATTTTGTTGATGTAATGACTCTTTCTTGTGCTTCATGGGGTGTGGATATCTAGTGCTCTTGCTCTGGTCATTGTCTGGATGAAGTCCTTTAAGAATAGCTCTGAAAAGGAATTTATTTTTCTCCTCTTCAGCCTATTTAAGCAGTTTCAGTTGGGCTCAGCTGTATTTACATCTGAGTTAAGGCTGGTTCTGTTTTTCTACCTTTTTTGTATTCTAATTATAAAATAGTTGCTCCACAGCATAGGGTTATAGAAATAAGAACTGAAAGGGACCTCAAAAGTCATTTTGCTCATTGCCTGTACTGGGCTGTTTGTTATAGTATATTTTCCAGCACTTTGTCCAGCTTGCTTTTAAACAAGGTATCCTGTGGGTGATGCTTTACTTAGGAGACCAGTCTACAGTCTCACAAATTTCCTTAGGCGAACTGACTTCCTCACATCCTGCCTACCTTTGCCTTTCCCCTATTTCATCCTGTTACTTTCCATCTTGTTGGGCTATGTTTTATTTTGCAATCATTTGTCTAGCTGCACTGGTCAGGAGCATGTTGAGATATGATCCCTGACTGACATATATAGCTGTGCCAGCAGAACCAGACTGGTAGATGCAGTTATATCATCAAACTTGTGTTTTTACCAGTTTAGCTTGTTTTGCTCATGACAGTTGGCTCAGGTTTGTTCTTTAAAAAAAACAGATTTCCTACTATAGCTAGGTGCACCTTGGGATAGCATCCTGGTATTACGGTATACATTAAATGCTCCTGAACTTGAGATGTGGCCTTTGGCACGGCACTAAATGCCACCCTAAATAATTTTTCTCTTTTGTTTTCACCATACATAATTCCTCAGATTTTGGGGCTAGCACTCTCAGTAGAGGTAGCCACTAAGGGCTGCAAGCAGAGGATCTCAAGAGAAACTATAAATGTAGAAGTGCTAAGTGGGTCTAACATTTCTATGTTGATAATTAGAGTGTGCAATATTTACCTGTAAATGTGTTGACTTTTAATTATTACACACTGTGTTCCCTGAGCAACACCAAACTAGAGCTCTTAAATGGATCAAGACCCTTTGCTGGAATCAGATCGAATGGTTACACAGGTGCTTTTATGTCAGACCTCTGTTTAATGTTACAGTTTTATATATTCAGTCCTAGTCTAATTATAAACAGCTTCCTCACTAATGCAAATGCAAGAATACTGACTATTGGAAAAGATGACAGCAGTGTGATTGATGTGTACTGGAGTCTTCTGCTGCTTCTAATTAGGATTTTCTCTGCACTAGTCATCTCAATAACTAACTAGTTATTTGTGGAAAATGCTGATAAATCAGCATTTTGTCTGAAACGGCTTTTTTTTTTTTATGGAAAGTTTCAAGCAGGGCTGAGTGACCCATTTGCCTGAGATGGCACTGCGAAGGAAGTCAGCCAAAGAGGGGTAGCAGAATTCGGCAGAGGGTGGGGGGTGGGTACTATATTTGGGATTGCAGAGAACACGTTTGGTAAAAGAGGGTTTTTCATTAGGTTTCTCTGAAAGCAGCACAGTCTTAAAACAGTATGTCATGAGCATATAGTTACAGTGCATTGCCTTGGAGACCCTAAGATGTTAGGGCCCTACCCCTGGCAGATGGTAATCCGCAGGAAGGCCCGCTTTTGAGGGTCCATATATATGCACTCCAGGGTTTTGATGGAAGGAGCTCTTCTCCCAAAGTATTGGAGTTAGCAGGCAAAGCCAAAAAGTGGTGGGTAAGCAAGTGTGGTGACTTCTGAAACTCAAGGATAAGAGAATTCTCTTTTCCCCAATCAGATGAGGGGAGCAAAAGCATCACAACTGCCACTTTTCATTTCACTTTTCAAATACAATGTCTCACCCATTGTCTGAGGGTCACAATATTCCATTAAAATATCAAGACAAGGGTTTCAGTCAATCGCTTTCCAACCCCAAATCATGCCCCCTGGGTCCTAGGAGGTGTCCTCTGGGATTCTTGGTATGCATCTGACTCTACATTTCCTTGGCCTAGGAGTCTTTCTGCTAGCCAGGATTCTGGTGGTTGTTCTCTGACACTAATCTGCACCTGCATTCATTGATTTTTAAGACTGAAAAAGGACCTTTAGGTCATTTTGCTTGTATGTCACATGCCTTTACATTTGCCAAGTTAACCTCCCTGCAGTAGTCATTACTAGTTCAGTAACTTATGTTTGACTGAAGCATGCCTTCCACAATGATGCCCAGTCTGGAGCTAAAGCCATTAAGAGATAGAGAATCCATAGTTTCCTATTGCACCTTGTTCATGGGTTTCTCACATTGAAATCCATGCCTTATTTCCAACCGGAGCTTTTTGACTTCAGTTTCTACTGCTTGGTTCTTGTGACACTTCTCTCTCTCTTAAAGTCCTTTATTAGCCACTATTTTTTCCCATTAAGAACCTTATACATTGTAATCTAGTTACTTTTCTCTTGCTCTCAGTCTACCAACTAGATGGAGGTTTTTCACAGTGTCAGACACGTCCTTCAGCCCCTGAATACTTTTTTGTGCCTGTCTTCTGCACCCTCCATAGTTTTGCAGCATCCTTTTACAAATGTGAGAAGAACTATACGCTGCAGTATTGTCTCACCATTGCCGTACTAAATTCACGTTTGCATGTAATAAAACACGTTGTGGGTGCAAACACCTGATGTCTTAATTCTAGAGTAATTTCCCTTGGGTTTTATTTATTTTAAATAAATAAATAAGTGCAAACATGAACAGCTCTCACAAGTTGGCCGCCCAGAGTAAACTCTGTTTACTCCTTCACTACCTTGGGGCCAGGTGCTACTAATATAGGCTAACATAGCACCTGGCCCCAAGGTGGTGAAGGAGCTGGTATACATTGAGCAAACGGCTACTCCTAGTGTGAAACGAAAAGTGGTAGAAGACACATGGCATGTACACCAGGATAACATTCTTAGGTGTAAATTTACTTTTGATGTCCTCGGAAGAAACTTGCCATTGGAGAACAGCACTTTTTTGGAGCGAATGCTGTGTTGTGAGTCCACTCTGCTTTTCCTCAAGAGTAAATTGAGTAGGCTTCAGAATAAATGTGTTGTAAATTGGATCCTGTGGTTGCTATGAAGCAATTTCTTTGAATAGGTTCAAATTATTGAGAGATCCAGATTGCTTTGTTTGACTGTTCTACCCTTATCATTATTGTATCACCAGTGATTATTATTTTTTTGTAATACTTCCAGATCACTGATAGAAAACTGAATCCTTCAGGGTATAGTACCTATCCCTACAACCCTTTTAGAAACACCAATTCAGTGATGACTTCTCGGAGACGACTAATTTTTTTTTTTTTAGATCTGTCACTCAGCCAGCCCTTAATCCATTTAATGTGTCATAAATAGGTAGCATGGTGGGACTGTGAATTGAGGTCTGACATTCCTCAGTCTGAATCTGCCTGACCTGATAACAGTGGGGGAAGTTTGTGAGCCTGTATTATACAAACTTGAGAATGCATCAAGTTTGTGCCCATTGTGTAGAGATCCTGCTATTCAAAACTCCTGGGCATTTGGCTGCAGATATAACCAAAAGAGTTAAAGAAAAGCTACATAAAGATTAAAGATGCAGATTCTAACTTCCTACTCCAATTGCCCTGTTTTTCCCTTCAGTGCTGAGCCTGGTTTAATTTGTTAATTTAAGGTGAGTGCCTTTACAGATTGAGGGCAGCATGAGTCACAGTCAGTGGAATCTTAAATGTCAATAGGTTTTTTTTTTGGGGGGTGGGGTGGGGTTTGCTGAATAATATTTTATATTAGGGAATTTTATTTAAATACACTGTTTTTTTAAAGAAGCGCTTATGCAAGGTTTAACTAGTCAATGCATTTTTCTTGTCAAAAGCAGCCAGAGCATCAACCTATGTTGTGCCCCTTTGTGATATCTGAGTGGGGCAAAAATGGGTGGAGAACCTAGCCACCTCTAACCTATTGGAAATACCCTGCTTCAATGGACTGCTGAACTGCCTCCTGTGTTAATATGCTTCCCATGGATATAGATGAAGAGTATATTGAGCTGTAGGAGCAGTATGGAGCTTCACTAACCCAGTTCTTAGGTGCTGTGTGGGTTCTTAGGGACCACAGCCAGCTGTCCAGATTTAGAGCAACCCTTAAAATTGCTATGACATGTCAAAGCTGACAGCTTGGGAACTAGGGAGATGTATCCAACTGGAATTTCCTTCTCCTCCTCCTCCTCTCCTGTCTTCTGTGCCAAGTATAATGTGGTACAAAGAAACAGTCCTCGGATTTCTGTATGGTATATAGGATGCAGACTCCTTCTGCTGCTTTTCCTTAATCTGGTATTTTACAGCTATTTTAGGAGGGAAACCGGACTAATATAAAATTCCCATTTTTGTTGTTGGTAGTTTTACATGCAATATAAAATATTATATTTATTTAATGGCTTTAAAGTCTACATAAATAATTGAGTTCTCACAGTAAGATGGACCCAAAAATCAATTGGGAAAAAAAAAACCAGCATAAAAAATCTGTAATTCCCAAGGGAGAAAAAACACACACATAATACTGTCCCATGATGAAGACAGTAAGGTTCAATTTTAACAGGTGGGCCTTCGGTACAGATCTGATTTCTTTAACACTGCTGCCCCCAATGAGCCATTCTGATTTTGTCATTCTTAGCAGTTTGTAATACCCAGATCTCTTCCACTGAAAGCAACTGGGACCACCTGCATAGTACTGTCAAATGTGAGTTATGTGACAGCATAAGACACTACCAGGCTTTTAGTTCAAAGAATTAAGCAGATAGAGTCATGATAAAGTGAAGATCTAAAATGATCTGTCTGGAAGATGGAACTTTATACTGTAGCTGGTTTAAAAGAAAAGTATCCCCTAGAAGACATTCTTGCTTTAAGAAATAGATATATTAGACAATACACACATACCCATTGAATGTGTAGAGGGATGAGCGAGATTTATCTATCTGGGGAATTAAAATGACAGGTAATGCATTTTTTAACTAAATAACCTCATAAAGTGTAGTAATAGGAAATCTTCATAACTGTATCTGTTTCTGCTGAGGAATTGTAGGGCATGTATTTATAAAAAAAATGCTAAAAAAGGCCGCCCACATTTTAGCTAACAAAGCTGATTTTGGCTTCTAAGGTTCATTTAATCACTACAATGGCTTAGTTAGAGAGAATGCTGCAGAAGGGTAATTTATCTTTATTTGTCAGCTCCCCAGGGTTGAGTTCTTTTGAAGGGCACAAGTGAATAGGAGGTAAGAATAAAATGCAGGCTGCCTAATTCTGACCTGCGATTTCTTTCAGATGTGGGGCAGGGAGTTGTCTTACACTTACCATCTCAAGCCATCCAGAGACGCCTACATGATGCCAGTGCCCATTGATAATTTGGTGAAGATTAAAATGCTGTGGCAGTTTATACCTTTTAAGTAAAAGAAAAACATGTTGAGTTTTTAATGGAATAAACAAGTGCCCAACTCCCATTTGATGCCTTCTGTTCCTTATGGCTAGGGACAGAAGTTAAACATAAACCAGTTTGTGATCAGAAACTGGTTCAAACCTGTAGCAGACTAGAAGTTCAGTGCACATAAATCAGTTTCAAAATGGCCGAAACCGGTTTAAGATAAACCTGGTTGGATGTAGTATCAGACTTAACTGATTGTGGTCAAGCTTCTATCCCAGATTCTTCCTGGTTTAAGTTAAATCAGAGTCCCTCAGCATCCCATAGGTGTGGGAAGCAGTTTGGCGGGGAAGCAGAGCAGTGCAGTGTGCCAGGAAGGCATGAGGGTAGGCAGGCACTACTGCTGCCTGCCTGCCTGCCTGGTGTTGCTGTGGAGCAGCACCATGCTTTTCTGCCTCCACCTCTCCCTGCAGCAGTGGCCCAGGCTACAAGCTGGGGTGTGCTAGAGTGAGCCCTCCCATCCCTTCAGGCTGAAGAGAAGCTGTGTTTGTGGGGTGGGTGTGGCCAGACCCCAGCAGGCCTGAGTATGACTGGGAAGGGATTTAAATCCCGACTCTGGCCTGCAGGAACCCCTGCCAGGGTCTGCATGGCTTTTCCCCCCTTGCTTGTGGCTCAGCATGGCCCAGGACCCCCACAGCCCTCTTCCTTTCAACCACCCTGACATCTCATGGGAAGAGCATTCAGTCAAATCTGATCAATAGCAAAGCTTCCTCACTTGCATTGATGAGCTCTATTTGATTCAAGAACTCTATGAGCTGACAAGAGGTAAGGTGTTCCTGGATCTGGTACTGGCTAAAGGGGATAATCTAGTCAGCGACCTGAGGATCGAAGTGAAGCTGGGTGATGGTGATCATGAGTTGATCACTTTCTCTGTCCATTGTAAAGCTGGCAAATCTGTCAGCTTTGCAGAAATCCTCAACTTTAGGAAAGTGGACTTTTACAAACTCAGAAGGTTGGTGGTAGAGGCTCTAAGAGACCATGATCAGACAGGGAGTAGAGTCCATGATGAGTGGTCACTCCTTAGGGATGCGATCCTAAAAGCACAAAGGAAGTCCATTCTGGCCCATAGGAAAGGTAGCAAAAGAGCTTGGAGACCCCCTTGGCTCAGTAGTGAACTCATGAAGCTCCTGAATCTGAAAAGAGAAGCTTATAAGGGATGGAAGTTGGGAAATACCACTAAGGAGCATTATGCAGCACTGGCCTGCACCTGTAGGGAGTGGACCAGAAAAGCTAAGGCTGAAACTGAACTCAAACTGGCTACGGGCATCAAGGACAATAAAAAGTCCTTCTTCAGATGCATGGAAAGTCAGGAAAAAAAACAAGGGCAACATTGGACCCTTGCTGAACCAAATGGGGTAGCTGACATCCGACACCCAGGAAAAAGCTAATCTCCTCAATGATTGCTTTGAGTTGGTTTTCCATCATCCCAAGGGGATCACCCTGCCTGACAGCATGCAGGACTACCTTGGTACGGGTGAACAGACAGCTGTAATTGGTGAAGATCTTGTGAGGGAACAGCTTGAGAGGCTGGCATCATAGCACAACCAATGGTGAGGATATTTGAGAACTCATGGTACTCGGGAGAGCTTCCTGAAGATTGGAAGAGGGCCAATGTACCTATCTTCAAGAAAGAAAGGAAAGAAGATTCAGGGAACTACAGGCCAATCAGTTGACCTCAATCCCTGGAAAGAACCCATCAACAACAGGCTAACGAACAGCAATGTTTTGAGAGATAGCCAACATGGCTTTGTTGTGGGTAGGCCTTGCTTGACAAACCTCATTTCCTTCTATGACCAGGTGACCTATCACCTGGACAAGGGAGAATAGGTTAATGTCATATATTTGGATTTCAAAAAAGCCTTTGATGTGGTCTCCCATGATGTCCTTATGGCAAAATTGGGGGACTGTGGCCTCGACAACCTTGCGGTCTGATGGCTCCGTGGTCAGACCCAGAGAGTGATAGTTGATGGAACCGAGTCGACATGGCACATGGTGACCAGTGGCATCCCCCAGGGTTCAGTACTTGGACCAGTACTCTTCAGTATATTCATTAACTATCTTGATTTTGGTGTCAGAAGTGGACTGGCTAAGATCACAGATGACACAAATTATGGGGAAGTGCAGTCATGCTAAAGGATAGGCTGGTGATTCAGGGCAACTTAGGCTCACAAGGTGGGTGGATCAAAACCTAATGGCGTTCAACACAGAGAAATGTAGGGCGAAAAACCCACATCATACTTATAGGCTCAGCAGTGCTATACTCACTAGCACCATTACCAAAAGAGACTTGGGAGGTCATGATTGGCCACAAGATGAACATGAGCCACCAATGTGATGCTACAGCCAGAAAAGTAAATAAACCTCTGGCTTGCATCTACTGAGCCATCTCAAGCAAGACCCAAGAAATTATCCTCCAGCTTTACTCGGCCTTGGTGAGGCCACAGCTGGAGTACTGCATCCAGTTCTGGGCTCCATGCTTTAGAAGGGATGTAGAGAAGCTTGAGAGAGTCCAGAGTGGAGCCACATGCATGATCAGAGGTCAAGAGAGCAGGCCTTATGAGGAGAGGCTGAGAAGCATGGGACTCTTCAACCTGGAGCAATGAATCTCAGGGGTGACTTGGTGGCAGCTTCTAAGTATATAAGGGAGAATACTTATAAGGCATCAGGAACTTGGAGAATATCTGTTCACCAGGGCACCACAAGAGAAGACAAGGTGTGCAGTCACAAACTGCTGGAAGACCATTTTAGACTCAGCATAAGGAAAAACTTCTTTACCATCCGAGTCTCCAGAGTCCAGAATAGACTCCCTCCAGAAGTGGTGCAAGCATCTACTCTGGATCCCTTTAAGAAATGCCTGGATGCTGATCTTGCTGGGGAGATCTGACCCCAACTGACTTCCTGCCCCTTGGGTAGGGGGCTGGACCCAATGATCTCACAAGGTCCCTTCCAGCCCTAATGTCTATGAAATCTGTGGAAATGGGGCAGTGTCCCAGATGTCTTGGATGTCCTTATGGTCACCCTTCTCATATTGCACTAATAGCCCCGCTCTACATGTTACAGGTATCATGCAATTAACTGGTTAATTGAACAATTACCTGGGGACAAGCTACATGTGCAAAGTAGCTATTACACAATAAGAAGCTCCAACCAGCTATAAATGTATATAGTTAGACCTTGAAAATGTGTACTAACTTTATAGCTAGTTGCTGTTGACTTAAATTTGCATGTGTAGCAGGATCTCTCCTTCAGCTAGAAGCCCTGTCAGCTGATGAGGCTGTCAGCTGCAGGGGTGCACCATGCCCAGTGTAAAACCTCTGAACCCTGGGATCATGGTAGCTGTGATCTCCAGGATTTGGAGCTTTCATGCACCCCAAAGCCTTAGGGATTGTAGCAGCCATGATCCTCAGGGCCCTGGGTTTCCTGCACCCCCAGGGTAGGAAGATCACTGCAGTGGGGATCCTCTAGCTCCAGGATGCAATGAGCACTTCTGCAGCTTGGGAGCCTCTCAACTGGGCTGTGTGGGGCTCCCAGCTGTGGGATCTTGCTTCTTGCCAGAGCAGGGAGAACCCAGGATCAGGTTCTGCTTGCACCAGCAATAAGGCATAATGGGATCTGATGTATGATCCCACAGTTGTGCTTCTTGCCATGCACATGTGGCGTGTCAGGAGGTGTGATTGCGTGAAGTATGCATTAGATCCCATCGTACCTTTACCTGCTCATGTAAAGGGGGTCATACTTTTTGCATAGGTGAAGCGAGGTAGTTGGGCCATGTTAGTGTGAAATCAGGCAGAAGGCTGATAGTGCCCAGGCACGGGGCTGGGCTGGTACTCAGGGTCACACCACAGCTCAATCCAGTACACAGGGCTGTTCTGGTGCACCAGATCACATCTGTAGACTGACCCCATGTGCTGATCCCACACTGAATCCATTCTGCAGACTGATTTCATGCCACTCATCCTACCTGTGGGACACAAAGGTTCAGCACCACTGTGCTATGGCAGACATGTTGGGTTAAGTTATGCTAATATACAGAGATCCACAGAAAAGTCTCACCTGGAAACTTAAGTCAGGACCTGTCTGTGTGTGTCTTCCACAGTTATCTCTGACTGACCATGACCAGGGAACCCTTTGTCTGGTTGTGTTCTTGCTTTTAATTTCTGTGTTCTTTATAGTAAGAACAAGAGTGCACACCAGCGATCTTGTATTCTGGTGCAGACAGTACACAGGTTAGACTCTCACTCGTGTAGCTTGGTGAGGTCAATCACAGGCAGGGGAAGTGTTGTGCTGCTGACCCACCCTATGAACCGTAAAAACTACCTTACTTGATTCCATTAACTGATATTCATTATTTTATTTTGACACAAGCAAAACAAAATGAAACTGTACAAAACAAGCCTACAACTCCCCCCGCCCTCTTTTGATGGTGAAGACACAACATAGGCTTCAAAATCTCATACAGTCCTATCTCAGTCAAATCTCATCTCTGATTCTACCTAGTACAGGAAATCAAAAAATTTCTTCAAAGGACTGATTGGACTGAGCTGTAATATTTACAGTTTGGTTTTCAGTTTTGATTGGGATTTTGGGGGAAGGGTGTTATTTAAAGCTCTGAGATGGCGTTTGTTTTAAAACAGCTGGGAGAGTGTGTATAGGCTTGACCAGAGATCTAGATGTAAGCATATTTGTGAAAAGTTTGATTAGGTTTTAGGTTTATAAGCCCTGTGAAAATAATGTGCTTTGAACTGGCAGTTTATAACAAAACTCTTGTTAAATTTAAATTCTTAACTTTACTTCTTTCCATGACTGTTGTGGGTCCCGTACTTAGCACGTGCTTAGCTGACTGCAAGAAGTATTGTGTTACAAATCCAATACTTGCACAAAATGTGTCTTTCAGAACAGGATAATAATCACCATTTTGTAATAATCATTGCACAGAACAAGATTGTTAGATTTTAATGTAATTGAATATTCTTAGTTAGGCTTTGCACGTATAGGTTTTCATCACTTGTGATACTACTAGCATTCTTTTATATTCTGTAACTTTATCATTTATTTCTGAACGCTATTTGGGTTAACAAAATCTGAGTGTAAACAAGATGGCTCAGAGAAAAAGAAGTCATGACAACGGTAGGGTCTATGGGCATGGCTACACAGTAGAAGGGAGGACTTCAATGATGCAGGGCACACCCGCTCTCCTTTCCCCCACCAAAGGATATGAGGTACCAGTCTTTACTGCGGTATTGAGCATGTGCCAAGAGCTGCATCAGTGAGATGTACTCATTTGCCTTTACCCAATGTCATTCTAAGGGCGTTCTCCTCCATCCTTAGGGAGTTCATGTGTGCGTACAACATGCATGCCATGCTTCACTAATGAAGTCTAGTGAAGTCCCTCGATAGTGTAGACATGCCCTATATGGCTAAGAAAACTGTTATATGTCATCTTATACATAATATACATCTGTGTCCTACACCTGCATCTAGCTACTTATTGATCTGGACGGCATCTTCTATGTGCATTTCTGGCTTCCCTCCTTTGTTACTAAACATACAATTCCCTCAATATCGCCTTCTTTTTCAGCCTTTCTACATTTATTTAATTTCTGGTCTCTATATCTGGTTTCATGTTATCAGATTCAGTAAGGGACATATTTGAAGCCGCTTATGTTTTGACCTTGCCGTTAGCATGAGAACAGATCCAGACAGAATGTTCCTAGCAGGTAACCAGCTGAAGTTTATGATCAGCACTCATTTTTTACATTGCTCATTAAAAACAAAATTTTTCCATGCTGTTGAGCAAAAAAGCCTGCACAAACAATTCCTGCTTAACAAGGTTTTACCGCCTTCTGTTTCTGTTCTTTCTACTGTGAGGTCTGAAACAAGCGGCAAGCAGATGCAGTGACTGCAAGAGGGAGCTGAGAAGCAATCAGCTAACCTGGAATAACTTTGAAAATCGAGGCTGGCTGATTTATTTTGTCATCACATCTCTTGCAATGTGTGCCTGTGTGTGCATGCATGTCTGTGCATGCGTGTGTGTGCGCGTACGTGTCTTCCTGGAATAATATAAATATAGGAAAGGCGGAATGATTTTTTCAAAAACAAACAAACAAAAAACGCTTTCCTCCACCCAGCTTCAGAGAAAAGCTTGGAAAAAATTATGAGCACATCCTTGAGGCTCAGAAACCAGAAGGCCAAAAGGACCACAAGCTGCATTTTGTTCTTAATGTCACAACTTTTAAGCCTCCTCCTGAATGCATGATGAGATGATAAAGCTCCAGTCCTCAAGGAGGCACCTTTACCAGTGAGGCAAGGGTATAATGAGGATGTGTATGGGATGTGAGCTTTCTTTCAGCTTTGGTTGAAGCTTGCACTGTGATTCCTGTTCACGTTGTGTCCTTTCCTGGAACTTAATAACCTTATCACTGTCTGGAAGAAATCTCTTTCCATACACATCCTCATTATGTTATTGCACAGCTGGTAAAGGTTCTTTTTTCTTTTGTAAGGAGTGGAAACTCATCTTAAGCAGCATCTAGCATGAGGCGTGATCCTACACTAAATCAGCTATTCCTGTATGCTCTCAAGGCAGTTCCTTTGTTGTTACTAAGCTGATCTAAAGCATTATTACTGTTAATGATTGGAAAATATACACCTTGGGACCCCAGCTATCTCAACTTGATATATATCCTGCCCCCAACAAAGCCAGTTAAATCAGGAGTCTGCCCATGCATCCTTTAATTGCTAATTGATTAATTAATTAAAAAGAGGTTGTTCTGTTTCTGTTTTTTTCTGGGATTTGTTGCATCTTCCTCAGAAGTATCTGGTGCTTGTTGCTGTCCCAAATGGACCACAGATGTGACCTGCTGTAGTGACTCATTTGGGTTTGAAATCTTTACCAACATTTCTCACTTTTCCTTTGTTGGTAAGGTTGTATTTGGTTTCAGTTACTTCTTATAAGGCTCTATAGCAAAGTGGCACCTTGAAAATAGACATAAAACATTCTTGTAGATGCTTGCTTCTCATGTACTCTGTAAAGTATCTCTAGAGATCAGGGACCTGTATGCACAGACAATAAAATATATTTAATTCAATTTCTCAGTTTATATTGTGTGCATCTACATGTGTGCTTTACTGCAGAATTGACTAATCAGCTCCACAGTAAAGTGTCATGGTCTACATGTGCAGCAATATTGGAGTGTAGGAAATTAATTAACTCTGCGGTACTGTCCCCGACAGGGCTATTCTATGGTGGAGTATTTACATGTGCTAAAACGCACATGTAGATGGTGACAAGGGGCTGGCTGGGGCACAAGGGTGCTAAAGTGTGAGGGTTGTCTGTCGTGTAGCCCCACACTGTAGCACCTTTGTGTTCCAGCCAGTCCCTCTGCCACCCGGAGCCTGAGGCTGACCCCCTGGCCTGACAGCTTGAGGCAGCTCCGCCTCAGCTCCAAGTGCTGCAGCCCTGAGCGCATGTGCAGACACTACACCCGGGATTAGATGACTCTGGCATGTAATGCATCTAAGTTCACTGTGTCGCAGTCATAGCTTGTGTAGATGCACACATTGATTATTAGATGTTACTTTTCTTGGAGTGCAAAGAAAAAAAAGGACTAGTGCCACACACATTCTCGTGTGCATGTAGCTACTAGCATAACTAATCTGATAGATCTGATCTTCTAGGATTAGGCAGCAGAAGTGAAAGTTGGATTATGGGCCACAGCAATTAGTTTCACCATCTGGGATGTGCTAATTGGAGAAGAAAAAAACTGTGCATTGTCTCTGACAGTAAAATCTTGAGGAGCTGGATAAGGTTTTAGATGCAAAATCTTTCAGATCTCCAGTGTGCCCCATGCAGCTCTTCCTGAACCCCTGGGCTAAAGCTCTGTAAAGTACACAAGAGATGTCAATGGGGTGTATGTGTGTGGGGGGAGAAAGGTATAGTTTAACAACCTCCTTCATGAAATTAGGGGGAGTATGTCTTCTCTCAGCACAGCTCATATCATTATCAGGCTGGCTATGGCCTCATGTGGTTGAAGCTTTGACATTTGAGAAGCATCTGTGATAAGTGAAGGAAAAGAACTTGAAAAATGGAATTAAAAATAGGTACCCTAGAAATGGTTTTTTGTTGTCAACTGCCTCAGGGCAGTAATGAACCTCATCAGCTTTCTGATGTGGGATGCTAGATAGCCTTTTCTGAAAATGAAAACAATGTAAGTAAAATGAATGACCTGGCCTTCTCAAGATCTGAGCAGTTTTGGAGTCTGTCCCAAATCAGCTCTATAGGAGAACTGGAGACCTCAGGAGACATGCCCTTAAGGATAAAAGCTTTCTGAAAAATCATATATTTATAAATGTCAAGTCCAATGTGATTTTTTTTTTTTTAAATTTACCACTACCCTCCCTTCCTCCTCACTGCCCCCCAAAAAAGCCAATTGGCCTTTGCTTTCTTCAACAGCTTTCACAAAGCTATAGTAAACTAACTGGTGCAGAGTAACAAAATAATGCTGTTAATGGCTTTTTTATTAAGATTTCTTTTGCTTTCTTGGATTAAAGAATCCAATTTTTAGGTGAGGAATTCAACAAGTGTTGAAAAGCTGTAGATAAAAATCCAGGAAGATTGACCAGTCTGAGTAAAATCAGTATATGATGTAGGGAACCTAATATAGTTGAACAGTTTAGTCCTCTTCACCAACTAGCTGTTAAACTCTTCCAAAAATAAAGCTTTCTTCCAAACACCATTCAGGGTTGCTAGGTGACAAAAAACATGCTTGCCTTTTTCTTTACATACTTAAGCCAATGCATTAAAAATGAGAAAATAAATAGTTAAAGGCCTCATGAAATGTACACTGCCCACATAATAAACACGTTATTCTTGCCACCACTGAAAAAATGCACATTTCAGCATCCATAACCGTGCAGATTCTCATCCAAGCCTAGGAAGTATTTGATGTAATGAGGTGTAATCTTTGGATACTTTAGATGGTGTTGCCCAATCTGAGACACGAACGTGTTGAACATGCTCCCAGTGCTAAGTGGTTAGTTTAGTTTGATTGCTGGATGATGACCCATTTTGCCCAGATCCTCAAGGTACCTTCGTCTTTTGAGAAGCAGACCCGCTTGGCTCAGAGACTGATGGCAAAAATATCCCCCCACACACCCACCAGATAGTCATATTCTTCTCCAACAGTTTAACAGAGAATCATGTATTGGTTACAAATAGATATTTTTAAAAACATTTTACTAAATTTTCCCTTAGAACGCGTCTTAATGTGAAAATAGGTATTTTTGGTCTTGTGCTCTCATTTGGTATTGCTTGGGCACAAAGGCAGTTTTTAAGAAATGATAAACATTTAAAAAAGAATTCAAGTTAATGCGAATAGCCTAGACTCAGAGCTGCTTTAAGCAAAGGGAGTCCACTCACCTCTGAATATAAAAAATATACTAGCTGAGGGCTGAACTGTAGCTTGGGCTATGCTCTTAAAATACAAGCTCCCTCAAGCAGCCATGTCTTGACATTGCCTCTGTGAGCAGTGGAGAAGGTGTGGGGTTCCACGATGTGCCCAGTGGTGGTGTGTGGAGAGCATTCGTCATACTATCTGCACACCCACAATAGGAGATTTCTTTCCTAGAGGACCTGAGAGACATGGAGGGGGAGTGTGTGATTCCCTAAGTCACAATCTGTATCTTAAGTTACTCCTTGAATAAACAAGGAAAGAGCTGCCCCTAACATGGGGTTCATGGCAAGGCCAAGCACGAGTCTCTTCTTTGATGAAAACTTTCAGAAAACATTCTAGTTATTAATGCAACCTCTGGAAACTCCTCTCTCTGGGAATCATAAAGGATATCAGTTATGCAGTAAGAGAAATATGATTTAGCTTTAGTTAGGGAGAGAATCATCTCTCTTTATAGTAAGATGTTCTGATCAGATAGGGCTAACATTAGGAGTCTCTAGTGGTTGACTTAAAGAAACATCTCCTGTTCTTTCTATGATAAAACACACCAAAAGACAGCAACGAATGCACCCAAATACTAACCTGAATGGCAACTAGCTTAATGAGACTCAGGAAATAGAATTGGACTGCAAATCAGACACATTACAATATGCATATGATTACAAAAATCATTACAATATTTCTTAATAGCATGAGTTTTCAAGCAGACTTAAAAATACCCAGTTTGAACGGGTTGTAACAAGCCAATACCGAGCTAAAGAGAGACAAATGTCGGATGAAAAGAATTATTGTTCAAAGCAAGTTAATTTTGAATGGACTGGCACTCAGAGACCAAGTATCATTGAGCTATATTGAAATGTCTCCCTTTGTCTTCCACAGAAAAGTGGCAATCTTCATGCTGTTTTCCAAGCCAGCCTCATAAGAGCAGTAAGATAGGATTTCATAATGAAAGCTTGTTAACTTAACTGTCCTCTGGTTGCTGGTTGAAATGTTACCTTTGAGCAATAGGTACCTTGCATGATAAGAAAAGCTAGCTACTGTTCATTCAAAAGCAAACAAAAAAAATTGTACCGAGTGTGTCAGTATATTGTGATGGGGAAATTACCAGATATCTACAAGCAGCAATTGTTGGATTTTGGGAGTTTTTCTTTAGCTGTGATGACCCTATTAGGGGACCTGTTAGGCTGCCTGCCGTCCAAAAAGAATTCTAAAAAAAGTCCATCATTTTTATCATCCCAAATCAACGAAGTTTGTGAAGGGATTTCTGAACGAAATTGTAAGTAAAAGGAAGAAATCAATGTTTTGTAGTATCTCTCCAGACATAACGCGTGATGCCAATAAGAGAAACCAGGGCTAATTCATTTTCCTTTATTACTACAAATGGAGCAATAAAAAAGTGGATATGGCTGATAACCGCAGCCTTAGTTGGTGAATCATTGCACAGTTAGGCTGAAAGCTGTTGTCAGACACACAGATTTAAAGGTAATAATGCCAGGAAACAAATTCATGCTTTGCAAGGCCTGCAAAATATTGAGAGCATCCCCATTAGGAAAATACTCTGATACTTCTTTAATTCAGGTTTTAGGCCACCTCTCATTAGACATGTGTTCTTGCACTCTTCATTAGGTGCACTGTGCCTGCAAAATGTGTACAAATGACAATCCTGTGAGTTCAGTAGCTGGTAAATTGTTCTGTGTCAGTTCCCACAAGATTAAAGAGTTTGTTGTTGGCATGTGGCTCTAAAAAGGTAGATAATCATTGATGACTGAGTTCTATGCAAGAGATTTTCTGCTTACAACCTGGCTCATTAAATTGCTTAAAATATTCATAGGTCACGGTATTCATTAAGGGGTGTGAACTAGATAACTTCAAGTATTATAACTAATCCTCTTTAAAAGGCTGCTTTTAAACAAATACTTCTAGACTTATTAAATGTTTTTCAGTTATCTAAACCCAAAGAAAAAAAAGACCCATGGTAAAAAGGCTAACATAAATGTTGAAGATGTATTTTGAAGAGTCCGCTTGGGTTGTAAGCAGTATTACAAACTGTGCTGCTTTAAATCCATGTGGCAGAAACAATGGGAATCTTCAAAATGTCCTGAAGCCCATTCAGAAATAATAGAAAGTGAACTGTAACTTTAAATAACACAGGTATTTTAGCTGTGGCTCTAATCTATTGTGCTGTACCTGATGCGGTAATGGCTACGATTACAGAGCATTTTAATTTCAGTAATGAGTCAAGTTTTGTACATTTAATGAGAGCTTCTGAATTAATAGGAGAGAGATTACAGATGCACAGGTATATTCCTTTTATTAATGTTATCTCTTCTTTGTATTTAGCTGTTAATAGAGACAGATAATTGCTGTCACACTACCTCAGGAATATTTTAAAATATCTATTAGAATGTTATCATTATTATGCTAAAAATATCCATGTTTTTCTTATGCATATGGTAGCTTATTTATGGACTTTGATTAACTTTTCCAGTTACAATAGTTCCTTCATATATCAATTCTTTCATCTTAGGAGTTTTCTTTTAAGAAGTAATAGTACAGTGGGTCAGAGAAAAATGTTTGATCAAATGATACTGGGAATTGAGAGTGACAAGACTGCGAATTCAAGTAATGACCTGCTGAACTCTAGTAAGGACTTTTTTTTTAAATATAAGAGATCAGAAAACTTGCAAGAGCCTTCAAAGGAGAAGTTGGAGAACATGAATGTAAACAGACTTCACCGTTCATTTGTTCATATAATACTGTAACAATAGTCTTCTCAATAAATTCTTTACCCTGTCCTTTCTCTAACCAAACAACATAATATAAAATTAGGAGTGCACCGATAGAGATTTGGGAGCTGATACTGATAGCTGATTTTTAAGAAGGTATATCAGCCAATACCAAACAATTTCTGTTACAGCTGCATGCAGCTGGTAAGTCTGTTGTGGTGGAAGGGGAGGGGGAAAGGAAGAGGTGTGGGAAGGGCAGATCAATACCCCCGGCGCTAAGGGAGAGGGCAGGGGCAGGCACTGCCCAGCTCGGGCAGACGGAGCCACGGCTTATTGGGGTGGGGGGCAGCTCCTGCCACTGCTTACACCTTGGAGGGCATGGGGTGGAGGGTGTGTGCCCCTGGATCTGCATAGGATGGGGTGGGCAGGCTGCAGCTGTGGGCTGGAGCTGGGGGTGCACCTGGCTCTTCTTGGTGGGGGCTGGGTTTGGGGTGGGGGCTACAGAGGGGGTTGCAGCCACCCCTAATTTTGCTGCAGCTCCACTCCCAATGCCAACACCTGAATGGTGCAGCTCCTGCTCTTCCTGGTGCGTGGGTGGAGGTGGGGCATTGAGGCGGGCTTGTGGGTGGGGACTGATGCTTGGAGTGGGGCTGCAGTGAAATTTGGGGTGGCTGCAGCCTCCTCCATAGCTCCCACCCTGAGCCCAGACCCCACTGAGAGCCTGGCACAGCCTCAGCTCCAGCACACAGGTCCAGCCCACCCA
>NW_017728917.1:4649509-4655479 GCF_001723895.1 Crocodylus porosus
GGGGCACATGCCTACCCTGTTCCCTCCTGGGGTGCAAGCAGTGGTGGGCACCAGCCTTGCCTGACAAACCATGACTCCATCCCATGCCCTGATATGCCCCTGCCCCCTCCGTCACAGCACGGGTCATTGATCTGCCCCCCCACATCTCTTCCCTCCCCCCCTCCCCTTCCACGACAATGGACTTACCAGCTCTAGGTAGCTCTCCACACTGCCGAACTGTGCTCCTCGCTGCCTGAGTACTGTGCTGTGGCTGCGTGCATGCACAAGCATTTATTGACCAAATTCTTGGCCAAATTGGGCCAATTTCCAATATAGCCGATTTTGTTTAAATCAGTACTGACCCCTGTATCAGTGCATCTCTATATAAAATGATAGCAAAAGTAAATATTTTTTTATACATCAGGAAATCCTTAATGAGGAATATAAAGTTTAAGTTATTTTGGATTCTCTTCTTCAAATTTTCTTCTTCATGGGACATTCTTTGAAGCAATGACATTTTAGTATGTAATATTTGCTTTGTTCCTCTCTGATGTTTGTCTTGGCTCATTGGTCTAGGGTCTATTGATGAAAACCATGCTGAATTCTCTTAAATATGCTCATATCACCTATACAATTATTTAATATCCATCACTCCAAAGAATTACAAACTTATTTCAGATATTTGAGTGCCTTGTTTCACAGTCATACTTAATCAGCAAAAATACTGGTGAAAAAGCAAGTGTGGTTTAGATTCCAAACATGAAATGGAGCAGACTAGTTCACCGGACTCAAGATTCAACATGGGGATGCTCAAAAGTTTGTGGGATTTTGGCAGCCTACTGCTGGTGGCTTCATTGATCCCTAGAAGTTTTTGATGAGCCTTAGAGAGATGGAATCATAGAAAGAATGAGCTGCTTTTATGTTACAAAGGATTGTGATAACTGACATAGTGTCAGTCTTGACTGATGGACCAAGAATGGAGCATCTATTAGGCAGACGGAAAGAACCACAGCAAAGACTTCTTAAAGATAAAAAGATATTTAAATGGGAAGATATTGGATGTGCCACTAAGAGAATAAAAGAAATGATCATCAATAGCCAGAAATGCATGTGCAACAGAGACAATTAGTGGTGCAGCTTGAGATCTGAAGCAGAAATTAGGCAAGCCCATAGTCACGAAATAAGTAATCTAAGTTCACAGAATCAGTCGGTGACAGAGTTGGCAGAACTTGGGTCTCTTGACTTCCACTCTCATATTCTAATTTTCAGATCATGCTGCCACTCGTTATGAAATCATATAGAGAATACACCATCTTTGCATACATTTATCACTTTTATGTTGGTGACCCTTCACATTGCTGTAGATAACAAGTTTCCATGAGACCATGTGCGGCAATGTTGCAAGAGCAATAATAAGGTGGACTTGTGTTGTAAATTGTATGTGGATCAATGAGATGCGATGTGGTTCACCAATCGTGTTTGTTTCTTACACAAGGTTTTAGACTTGGATATTTATTAGCTATGGGAGATCCATGATTGTTCTAAAAGCACACAGTTATTTCTCTTTGTTTCTTTAATATCAAAATCTGGCCAAATGGTGAAGGATTGTCATTACTGATTTTTTTTTTCAATATGTGGTGCAGGTGAGACTAAATAACCAACATTTCCAGCCCAGTCTTTCTCTATGTAAGTCCCTTAGCACTTAAAAACACACCAAAAATTAATATAAAAAGAGAAAATCTATATATTTACTTGAAAAATTAATTACTTGGTCACCCCTATGTTGGACTTGTGTGGACAAAAAAAACCTTTGAGGTGAACACAGAAAAGGATGCACTGATATGTACATGTACAAAGCCAGTGAATCTGAACAGAATCTGTGATGGAAAATATCAAGGTGAATCATGATTGTTATGATAAACAGCTTCCTCATAGCGGGTGGAGTAGTATGATTATGTAAAAGACTCAAAGGACTCTTCTTTTAGAAAGTGTTTCATGAGAGAGGATGGCGTATACAGAGTAAAAGAAATGGAGCTGGAATGTGACACTTTCAAGGTTCTCTCTTTGTGTTCTGGTTTGGAGCAATGGTGGTAATTCTGATGCATGATGAAGCTCCATAACGGTGTTTAATGCCACCGTGACTTATTATGTATTTATGACTTGCTACTCATTGATGTGAGAAATGGTTAAATAGAGCAGATGAGCTATATTTTTTTGAGCATTACTGACTTTATGGGTTTGCTATACGGTCAGAATCTCAATTAATATATTGCAGATGCCCTTTTCCCCTCTAGACCCATGACCATTAATACCACATTTGTAAATGTATAGCACTCACACCAATCCATAGTTTTTCTAGTTAGCTTCTTGTTCAAGACTAACAGACCTGCTTCCTCCTACTTCTTCCTTCCCCCCAGCAAGTTAATGGCAAGGAGTGTCATAGCACCTACTGTGGCAGCTACTCCAAATAACTAGGTTCCATCTGTTTCAAATCCTAGTGTAATTTTCATCTATGTCCAAAACTGATCTAAATTATAGCAACGTTAACATGTTGAGTGTCCAGGCCTGAAGGTTCAATTTGTGCCGTAGAAACTGAAGAACAAAAACCCTACACAATAACTAAATTAATTACCTAGCAATTAAATTACCACTCCTATCAATAGCAATGAGACAAAATTGTCCTTTAAATGTTGCTGAAAGCCATGCATTTTTTTGCTAAGAAATTAACCAACTAGTTGATAAAAAGGATATTCTCTCTCGTGAAATCCATTCTTAGCTAAAAGTCAAATAAATTTTTTTAGCTGCTCATTTCATACTTTGTAGAGAGCATCCTATGCCTCTATGTGTTTATTACAAAGAAAATATCATATTCATAATTCAAGAGTAGAAAAGGACTTGTACTATGAGATTTGTGTATGCAACATTAGTGTTGCTTTGGACTCGGATCCATTTGTATTCACGTAAACTATAGAAGAATATTAAATGATTTTCTTCTGTGTTGTTTCTTGTTTCAGGAGGAATTAAAGATACTTGTATGTTCTGATGAAGTGTTAGTGTTTGTCCATGCTCTGTCTTTCATAGTGTATATTGTGACTATATGCTGGGAGTGTCAGTATTCCTTCTGGCCCTCATTACTTCTCTGAATATAAATCAAACCCTTTGTGATATTAAAAAGTTTAATTTTCAGACTGAGCCAAGCTTCAAAACAAAAAGTGACCATTTAAAGGAAACAATTTATAAATTGTGCTTCATAACTCACAATATTCCTCTGAGGTAGTGGGGAATTTTATATGCAGAATACGAGGCAAAGAAGTTAAATGACTTGCTCAAAGACACAGGGGGAAGTTGACAACAGAGAAACAATTAACACTTTGGTAGTTCCTGGGTCAAAACAATGTGCTTGTAGGGCTGTGCAAAGCTTTAGTAGATGATTCGATTTGGAGGAGATTCGGCCCAATTCAGGGACCAAATCTCCAAATTGGAATCAAATCTGGAGACCAAGTAAAAACTCTAAATTGATTCAAAGCATCCAAATTGATTTGGAAAAGATTCATCTGATTCCGAGATTTGACCATAAACTAGTCCTTGCCACAGGTGACGACGTGGTGAGGGGTCTGCGGGTCTTCATCCACCTGGGTGACGGTGATCATCGCCTGCTGGAATTTACTATCCAGTGCAGGGTGGTGAAAACAAGCAGCAAGGCAGAGGTTCTCAACTTCAGGAGGGCCGACTTCTGTAAACTAAAAAGGTTAGTAGGAGAGGCATTGGGGTCTCAGAGCTTCAGTGAGATGGGAGTCCAAGATAGGTGGTTGTTCCTCTAGGAGACAATCCTCTGAGCCCAAAGGGAGTCAGTCCCAATGTGCACCAAGGAGGGAAGGAGTGCTAAGAAACCCCCATGGCTCAGCAAAGGTATACAGAGATGCCTCAGGGCAAAAAAGGAGGCCTACAAACAGTGGAATCAAGGGGCTATCACCAAGGAGGATTACACCTCCATTGCTCGGGACTGCAGGGAGGCTGTTAGGAAGGCCAAAGCAGAGATCGAGCTAAGGCTAGCAACCAGAATTAAGGATAATAAAAAGTCTTTTTTCAAATACATAGGAAGTAAGAAGAAGGCACTGGGTAATGTGGGGCCCCTACAGGATAGGCTTGGCAATCTGGTGATTGCAGCAAACGAAAAAGCTGACCTCTTTAACAAATTCTTTGCCTCTATTCCTGAATAGGGACCAGGACACCTCCCCCACTAGAATTGGGGACAGAACCAGGGGAAGCACAACCATGCCTAGGGTCAGGGATGACCTAGTTAGGGAACTTTTGGAGGGGCTGGACATGTTTAAATCAGTAGGTCCGAGGGTGCTGAGGGAATTGGTGGGGGCCACAATTGGTGGGGGTCATAGCAGGACTCCTGGCACGGCTCTATGAGTGATTGTGGGGCACTGCCAGGTACCAGAGGATTGGAAAAGGGCCAGTGTGGTCCCCATTTACAAGAAGGGGAGAAAAGAGGACTCCAGCAATTATAGGCCCGTCAATCTTACCTCGGCCCTTGGGAAGACCTTTGAGAAAATTATCAAAGAGCACATCTACAGGGGCCCAGCAGGGGAGGTAATGCTCAGGGGCAACCAACACGGGTTCACTGAGGGCAGGTCCTGCCTGACTAACCTGGTTTCTTTTTATGATCAGGTCACAAAGTCCCTGGACAAGGGTGTCGGGGTGGATGTTGTCTTCCTGGACTTTAAGAAGGCCTTTGACATGGTTTCCCCACCACATTCTCTTAAAAAAAACTTGGTGACTGAGGCATTGATGCCTACACAGTCAGATGGGTGGCAAATTGGCTAGATGGTCACACCCAGAGAGTGGTGGTGGATGGGTCATTTTCGCCCTGGAGGGACGTGGGCAGTGGAGTCCTCTAGGGCTTGGTCCTGGGGCCTGTACTGTTCAACATCTTCATCAGCGACCTGGATGTGGGTGTGGAATGCATGCTGTCCAAAATCGCTGATGACACCTAGTTGTGGGATGAGGTAGGCACGCTGGAGGTGAGGGACAGAATCCAGCTAGATTTAGACAAATTACAGAGGTGGGCGGATGAGAATAGGATATAATTCAATGCAGACAAGTGCAAAGTGCTGCATCTAGGGGGAAGGAACCTGCAACACACCTATAGGCTGGGGAACACCCTTCTTCCCAACAGTGGTAGAAAGGGATGTTGGAGTCATTGTTGACTCCAGGATGAACATAAGCCTCCAATGCGAGGAAGCAGTCAGTAAGGCTAACTGCACCTTGTCATGCATCTACAGATGCCTCACAAGCAGGTCCAGGGAGGTGATCCTTCCTTTCTATGTGGCATTGGTCAGGCCACAGTTGGAGTACTGCAACCAGGTCTGGGTGCCACACTTCAAGAAGGATGTGGCAAGCATTGAGAGGGTCCAAAGGAGGGCCACTCACATGGTCAAGGGGCAGCAGGGAAGGCCCTACAAAGAGAGACTAAAGGGCATGAATCTAGTCAGCCTCCACAAGAGAGGACTGAGAAGGGATCTGTTGACCATTTACGAACTCACCAGGGAAGCCAGTGGTAATTGGGGGAGGCTCTGTTCCCCCCAAGCACCACCCGGGGTTACTAGGAATAACGGTCACAAATTGTTAGAGAGAAGGTTCAGGCTGGACATCAGGAGACGTTACTTTACAGTTAGGGCTCCCAGGTTCTGGAATGGACTCCCAAGGGAGGTGGTGCTCTTTTCTACCTTGGGGGTCTTCAAGAGGAGGCTTGACAGATATTCAGCTGGGGTGACATGATCCCAGCACCCATTCCTGCCTGGGGCAGGGGGTTGGACCTGATGATCTGTTAGGTCCCTTCCAACCCTAAGTACTATGATACTATGATACTAAATGGGCAGCTGACAGCTGTTTCCAGCTGGTAAGTCTTGGGGTTGGGGGAGGAGGAACAGAAGGGGCTTGGGGGAGGGAGGGATTGGGGCTGGGACAAGCTACCCAGATGGG
>NW_017728917.1:4655579-4656649 GCF_001723895.1 Crocodylus porosus
GGGTTCGGCAGCAGGAGTGGGGGCTTTGCCCTGCTGCCACTTACCCACCAGTGTGTGTGTGTGGGAGAGGGCAGGATATGGATGCAGCTAGCTTCAGATGGAAAGGGGCAAGAAGCAGCAGGGCATAAGCCCCACTCCCAGTGCTGCTGTGCCTGCATCCCATGTCCCCCTGCACCAGTTGGCAAGCAACAGCATGGCAGAATCCCCATTCTCAGTTCTGATGCGGGTGCGGCAGCACTGGGAATGGGGGCTAAGCCCTGCTGCCTCCTGGAGCGATCTGCGCCTGCATTGCACTCCCTCCACCATGCCAGTTGAGTGGGTGGCAGCAGGGAAAAGCCCCCACAGTTACCCCCACCCGGGTAGAGGCAGGCACAGCCAGAGAAGCCACAGGATAGGCTCCCATGCCCGGCCCCAGCCTCCCGGCACTTTAAAAAAAAAAAAAGAAAGAAAAAAAGCCCTGCATTCACTGGCTCTCGCAGTGGTGATTGGGGCCTCTGGGCACTTGTGGCAGAGGTCCCCCTGCACAGTGCAGGGCAGTGGGGGATAGTGGGGATTGCCCACCCCATAGTTTCATAGTTTCATAGCTAGTACTATCGGAAGGGACCTGAGCAGATCATCAAGTCCGACCCCCTGCCATGGCAGGAAAGAGTGTTGGGGTCAAACAACCCCAGCAAGGTAATTGTCAAGCTTTGTCTCAAAGACCCCCAGGGTAGGAGCCAGCACCACTTCGCTTGGAGGTTCCAGATCCTAGCCGCCCTGACAGTGAAGTAGCGCCTCCTGATGTCTAAACTGAATCTACCCTCTGCCAGCTTGTGACCGTTATTCCTGGCCACTCCTGGTAGTGCTTGGGGGAACAGGGACTCCCCCAGTGCCTGCTGGTCCCCTCTGACTAGTTTGTAACGAGCCACTAGATCCCCCCTCAGCCTTCTCTTGTGGAGGCTGAATAGATTCAGGTCCCGTAGCCTCTCCTCGTAGGGCCTGCTCCGCTGCCCCCTGATCATGCGAGTGCCCCTCCTCTGGACCCTCTCCATGTTGTCCACATCCCTCTTGAAGTGCGGCGCCCAGAACTG
>NW_017728917.1:4656969-4679760 GCF_001723895.1 Crocodylus porosus
CCGATGAAGATGTTGAACAGTGTGGGCCCGAGGACCGAGCCCTGGGGGACCCCACTGCCCACATCCCTCCAGGTCGAAAATGACCCATCCACCACCACTCTCTGGGTGCAGCCCTCCAGCCAGTTGGCAACCCATTTGACTGTGTGGGTGTCGACACCACAGTCCCCCAGTTTCTTAATGAGAAGAGGGTGAGAGACAGTGTCAAAGGCCTTCCCCCACCTTTCACATCGCACATGCGGCAGGGAGCCACACACTGCCTGGGAGCTGGGGTAGCTCCACATGTCAGCCAGAGCCTGGACCTGCTAAGCCCCAGTGGCCTCAGTTCCCAGACAGTGCACAGCACCCTGCCAAGCTGTGCTGTATCCATGCCATGGGGCAGCTGCTCTGCAGGTGGCAAGTGGGGGGGTGACCCCCACTGTCCCCCCACTGTCCAGTGCTGTTTGTGGGGGGAGGCTGTGCCATGAGCACCCAGAAGCCCCTATTACCACTACCAGAGCTGGTGAGTGTGGGGCTTTTTTTTAAATGATGGGACTAGGCTGGGGATGGGGCCAGTCAGGGCAGCCATGGGGGGCTTCTTCCATGGCTCCCCCCACCAAGGGAGAGGCAGACACAGCTGGAGGAGCCATGGGAGAACCTGCAGCCACTGGGCTGTGCCTGCTTCTCCCCCGGCTGATCTGAATTGCCAAATTATCTGAAGCTGATTCAGCTGAATTGATTCAGGACAGTGATCTGAATCTCCAAATCACTGTCCTCCGAATTGGTCAAATCCAAATCAAAATGGAATACTTCCCTGTTCACACAGGCCTAATGCTTAGGCCATTAAAACTTTTTTGGGGAGGTTTTGATATGGAGTGGTGAGCCCTAATTACCATTTAGAGTACTTCTTAACACTATTCTAGGGCCTAAAGCAAAGCCTTAACATAAATGCAGAAGAACAAAGCAAAGGAACCTGAGTGTACATGAGAGTTAGGTCATAGCTGTTGACCTGGTCCTGATCTCACTCACACCAGTGTAGGCCAGCCATGGGCAGATCTAGAATTTTGAAAAGTGGGGTGCAGATGGTGAGGTGCATCATCACATATAAAACAACACATTTTTCTCCAGTTTAAAATAAACTAGAAGGCTTACTAATATGCTAAGGGCCTGGGGCAATTTAAGATTGAAGCAAAAACCAATACAAGTTCACTGGAAAAAGTTAAAAGCAACCTGCAGGGTTGTGAAATAGGAGCTTCATTACCAGGAGCAGCTACCAGATAGCAGAATTGTCGAACAAAGGATAGCTTAATTGGTGGAATGTCAAGACAATTAAAAAGAAGAGAGGGTTGTTAGCATTTGTGGAATGAAGACAGTAGGGATTAGGGAGCCATGAAGTCAACTGACTTTCTCAGCACTGCCTAACTAGAAATGCTGCTGTCAGTGCCAGGCAGCTGGTTTTAAACTTTGGGTAAAGCAGGAATCAATGGGTGGGGGTTGTAAGTGCTCACCCCCCATCCACCCCTGAGGTCAGTGGACATCACTGGAGATCCATTTGGTTGGCTTCAAAATAGGGTAATGCTCATGTTGATCAGTTCATTTGCTTGTCCAAACTTTAGATATACAGGATTGAGTACTTTGGGGGAGACTGGGGAGGTATCAACGTCCCACTTGGACACATTCTTCTAGGCTGACATTTTCAAACCTGTTCAAGGTATTTGGTACTCAGATTCTATTAAAATTAATATGAACTGAGCATCTTGGGCAGGGGTCTGGACTAGATGACCTTGTGAGGCCCCTTCCAGTCCTACTTTCCTAAAATCCTATGTTTCTATAATCCTGTGATCCTTACTCAAATGCATTTGAAAATTTCAATCATAAAAAGAAAATTAAAGTACTTATGCGAATCATAAGGAAAAATGTCTTGGATTTATTTTATGTTAACCTTTTTTCTCCCTAGAGTGACAATCTCTCCTAAATACCCTCTTGAAAATGTCTTCCCATAAGGTTTAATGGTAGTATGAAAACTCACCATAGTAGTTTGCATTTGTATAAAACCTTTCATTTTGAAAGTTCTCCAGCTGAGTGAGTGAATAGTCTGCATATACAGGGATTGCATCACCTGCTGCTGAGAGAAAATCAGCACCTCTTTGAGTAGTATACCAATTCTATGTAATGTACAGCCTACAACAGCTGCTAGCACAGACAGGCATACAAGACACAGTAATTAAGCAGCCAGAAATGTAATCAGGACACCAACATTCCTATCTGAGGGTCCGAGTCTTTCAAACATTGCCACAAGATTGACAAAGGTCATTAGTACGTATTACTAGGGGTGTGTGAAGCAGGCCCTTTTCAATTTCTATTTCGATTTGGCCCAAATCAGGGAGAGTGATTCTATTAGTTGATTCAGATCACTGTCTCTGCTTTGATTTGGCTGAATCCAAATCTGAAGATTCAATGCTGATTCGGAGAATCAGTGATTTGGCTATAGACACAGCTTTAAATGTTTTTTCTACATATCTCAAGGTACGAGCCACAGCTTGTAATGCTATGATGCTGGGGCAGACGGAGTGTCCCACAGGAGTATACTCCCCGCCCAAACATGCTTGGGAGTGAACCCAGAAGTACTTCTGGTCCACTTCTGGGTCTGCCGGGGAGCATGCTGGGCCCCCCCCATGCCCCTCTGGCTCAGTGATCAGCTGCTGGGGGACCCTGGGTGCCCCCCCCAGACCCAGGAGGCACCAGTTGCCAAGCTGGGGGATGCAGGCTGGGGGGGGTGGGAGGGAACCACCCCACCATACGCTCTCTGGCGGACCTGAAAGTGGACTGGAAGTGCTTCTGGTCCATTTTCGGGTCTGGTGCTGAGAGCGCTGGGGAGCTCCCTGCATTCCTGCGGGAGGCTCCATCCTGGCACCTTGGTGCCTTGAGGTATGTAGAAAAAAATGTAAAGCTGTGTCTATGTCCAAATCACTGAATCTTTCTGAATCTCTCCGAACCGATTCAGAGGGTTCCAATTCACTTTGGAGAGATTAAAGTGTTCTCTGGTTGGATACAGATTTGGATATTCAGCCACTGACTAGGGCTGAATTTCCACTGAATCGATTCGGGGACTGAAGCTTCGCACAGCCCTACATATTACCTGATTTTATACCTCAGTTGAAATACAGAAAATCCAGACAGTCCCTAACTGTATAAAAATATGTAGAATGGGCACATTGGCGTAAACACAGTATTAACAGGAAATCATCGCCATCCACTCCTACTGGTATTGGATGCAAATAATTCATTGCATCTTGTCTGAAAAGTGCTTGAATCTGTCCAATCTAACCTAGCCTCTCCTATCTTTTTGACACAGTCCAATCTAGCTATCATTTTGCATATAATCTTATTTACTCTACCCCATCTAACCCATCCTATTTAATGACATTTTGTCTAACCTGTTAATCCAGAATTTAGCTTAGGTTTCATTTTTGTATTTGGGGGTGAATAAAGAAATGCTCTTCATCCAATGGGCCAAACTCTACATTGCATGTGGTTGCAATGACAAGTGTGAAAACTTGGAATAGCTGCCTTCATTCTTCCTTCATGGGGCTAAGTCTTTTGGTTATTGCCGGCTTGTATTTGCTCCCTAGAATCTTCAGTCAAAACCACACTGGCCTTGAGAAATACTCTGAGGTGCTTTGAAGTGAATCAGAGTACGGCAGTGCTTTTTGACAGCACTCCAAAGCTAATTAAAGCATAGGTTCCTTGCAACCATTAATCAGATAAATTGGTATTTTCTCCATTTGATTCATATGCATGGGTTATGTTAATTATGAGCCCCACGGTAAGTACTTATCTCAATGAGAAAATGTAGAAATTAGAAGAAAATGGAGTTGTTTGCAAATTTTAGCAGTAGTACCTATGGATCAAGGAGAAAATGTATGTGGACTCTGTAAACTGCTAGCACACACATTTTTTTATGGGACCAAAGAAGTTATTACAGCACATCATGTGAATACAGGTTGCTGATCATTATTAAAAACTGAGTTAAATAGTTCAGGCAAAATTAAAAAAACAGCCCTTCCTTTTGGCTGTCTCTGAACTCGCATATATTTGAGGATGAAAAATGTTTCCTTGAGTCATCTCTCTATTCTTCCAACTTAGATCCAAGCATGAGATTTGGCTGAGGTGCAAGATCATTGAGGACAATGAACATATATGTAATGCTCTTATAAGGGTTTGGTATAAAATAGCAATTATTCACCAGTCTCCATTGTTCACCATTGTTACAGGCACTTGGGTGCCCACTTTCCCCTCTCCCTTCCCCAGGAGAAGCAGGCAGGTGGTGACAGCAAGCCAACATTTTGCCTTACATTCTCAGCTATCCTGATATACTTATATCAAGGATGAAGCAGGCTTATTATACCCTAATGTTCAGGAGATTTTCTTTTCCAAGACCTTAAAAATAGGCATGAACATATTTGCTTCCCTGCTTAAATGAGTCATGATTTCAGAGAACAAATCATGAATGTGAAGTTCTAAGAATAAAAGGGTTAATATGTAGAATGGGCGCATAATAATATTCTGTATGATTCTGTATAAATATGAAGGCTATTTCTCTATCTGCACAATATTGCTTTGACTGACATCTGTTCCACAGAGTTATAGTCCTACTTTTTAATCTGGAAGTACAATGACAGTAAGAAATAGATCAAACCTGCAACATTGTTACGAGGCTCTTGCAAACTTTGGACCAGTACAGGTGACTGATTAGCTGATTCACCTGAATGGCCAGCAGATATCAGAGATATAAGAACATGCAATGAGAATCAAGAAGATGCTCCTCCTTATTTTTAGGGTCCTGTCTAGAAAAGTCCCATGGTGCTCAAGATGTGATCGGTCCAACCTGTCTACCTCTTAGGATGACATCACATGATGGCACCGCATACATTACACCCTCAAAAGAAGTGATTTGTCACATTTTTGCTGTTGAAAAATACTAAGGTTTTCACTGAAATTGAAATGTTTTGAAAATAGGTCACCTGTGATGAAGAATTGTTTAGAAAACTCTTTAGAAGACATGTTTTTATTTGCCTTGAAATAAAACCTTTTATTTTTGTGTTTGGACTTCTAAAATGTTTTTTTTACTATATTTTCTGTTACTTTTAAATGTCCTGAATGGAAACAAAATCCAATATAAACTCATTATAGCAAACTCTGTTTATAACCAATCCCTGCTTTTAACCATCTCAACAGCAGGAACTGATGGTTTCCATTATCGTGATGCAGCAAGTTAACTTTACTATAGCAAACACCTTTTAATGAACTGGTCCTGCTGGTGGGGTGTGTTATAATGAACTTGTTTATTGGAATGGAGAATTTCAATCAACTCAGAATGAATTTCTTTTCAAATTTAATTTCACAGGAAATTTTGATTTGTTTTGTTCTGCTTCATTCTGAAATTGAAAAAAAAATGGAATTTTCTGTAAAACAGAAAATCTTATTCCTCCCAGCTGTTATATTATATATATTGTACGTGCTTAAAAAAAATCAAGGAGAGAGAATTGTCCTTGATTGCTGTAGCAATGGAAAAATATATAGCTTTGACATTTTGAATAAAATTATACTAATATGGTTTGTGCATAAGTAAAAGCTCATTGAATAAAAAGTTTTAGTCAATTTTGCTTTTATCTTTGGCTGATACAATGCAAGACCAAAACAAAGGGAGCCAATCAGTTGAACACCTAATCATCTCTCCAGAAAATGTGTAGGTTTTGGTTTATTCTATGATTTGAGCCAAGTATAATGAAATTGCTTCCTGGCTGATGGGTTTTACGCCTCGTTTCAAGACGGAATGAATATTAAATCTGAGTCACAGTATTAACCCCTCATTACAATAGGTCTACTGACAGTGCCATAATCTTAGCAGTGTTGTTTGAGAGCACTATAATTAAAGTGACATTGGGGATAGTAAATAGAAGCTGGCTGCCAGTACATGAAGTCCATAAGTGCTTCTAATTCTTTCTTTCTTTTACAGCCTCCACATTCACTTTTAAAATGGGCTTTCTGATTCCACATCCATGCTTTCCAAAAAACCCTCACACACTCCTATAAAATTAACAAATACATCCAATAATGTGTATCAATCTGTACTGGGTTGTGAAATTGTGGGGCCTATAATTACCGGCTCTGCCTGCTTGGGTATATGTTAAATGGAAGAGTGGATGTGCGAAGGGACATATCCCAGCAGTTATGGTTACTTTATTAGATACATGGTTTTTGGAGTGGATATTACTTACTCTGCTGTATGTTCTTTGAGATTTTTATGGATATTTGTTCTCCGGGTAGAGGACTGTAGATTGTAGGATGGTTTGGATGGAGAAGATCCTGCCTCGGGCAGGAGGTTGGATTAAATGACCTATGCAAGTCCCTGCCAGGCCTACTTCTCTCCAATCTGATTTTGCCTTCCTCTCTAGTTTTTGAGAGGCCTCAGAAGAGGACAAACTGGAGGTTCTTTTTCCAGCTCTGTTACTAACCTCCTTGTAGACAGGTCACTGCATCTCTGTGACCCTATCATTTTATCTTGTCTATTTAGACTATAAGCTCTTTAGTGCAGGGTGTACCTCTCACTATCTGTATGAACAATGCATAAAACAATGGAATCCATTTGTGTGCAGTCTCTTTGGATAGCTGTAAAGCAAAAAGTTTTAAAAATACATTGCTATAATAGAGATATATTTCTATAATAGAGAATTTTGTACACTTGAGATGTATGGGGATGTTTCTTGTATCATTCACAATCAGTTTGCTTGAAGAAAAAATAGGATGAATGAGAGCCATATCACCTTACTGCTTAAAAAACTGACTTTGGCTTTGAGGACATGTTTCAAGAGCCATGTTTGGCTCTTCGGTAACATTGCTGAGGTCTAATGAGATCTCTAAGCTGCTGTGCCACAGGTTGAAGCTGCCTGAGGGCTAGTTCAAAATTTCTAAACCATCTTGGAAAGCAATAGTTACTTTTTGCTTTTCCCTCCCATCTTCCCCCTCTCTTTGGACAAACAGAGCATCTTTTCTATGACTTTTCTGTTACTCCCTGTTATGTATACCAGAGTCCATGTCAGCCTCAAGTTCATGCATTTTGAATGAAACTGGCTTGCAAAGCTTCCCTTCAAAACTAAAGGGAAAACAGATATATGTGAGATACAAATGAGAGCAGCATGCCACAGGTTCCTGTATCTCTTCAGAAGGACAGAGCAAGTTATATTTACATTATGCAATGCATACTCTGACTATAAATATTTTAAAGCTAATTCACAGACATGCTAAATCTCTACCTGAACTTTAGAAAATTGTATATTATTGCACTCGATCTTTTGATTGTCAAAAGGGAAGAAATACATTTCCATAACAATAGCATATAATGACTGGAGTTGGTGAAAATTCAAGGTCTAATTTTATATATGGAAATAAAGATGCAACTTTTCTGCAGGAATATTTGAAACTTGTTTTAAGAAAAGATGTTAGTAGTGAACAGATGGCCGCCTACTCCCATACATATTCATGAGTGCATTTATTTCATTATATCTTCCCCTGGGAAACTCAATGCTTCAGCTTTTATAAGTTTGCATGGCCATCAAATTGAGCAGTCAGGAGCCCTCTGTCAAAAGCTGTGTTGCTGTAGAAAATGAAGGAAAGTATGTGAAAGGCTTAAACACTTTTGTCTTGACTTTTATCACTAAAACACCTGTTATTTTGAGATCTAAGACTGGGATTTTTTTTATCAGGCATAACGCATGTTACGTTTTGATAGATAAAGTGACATGTTTGTTTTATTTGAATTATTTTTATTTTAGTTTGGTGACATCTTTGAGTAGCACTATTTAACAACTTCATAAAAGAATGGGAATAAGACTTGTAACATGCTGTTCAGAACTTTCCATTGCAAACAGTTTTTCCAAAAAAAATTGGAAAAATCTGTAAATTGTGTTCTCTTTGTGGGATTAGTTGTCCGAGATATTATTTTCTGAGGACACCATGCAGGAGTTTTATGTAGAAACAATTATTACAAAACATTTTGCAAAGAAACACAAGCCATAAAAATACAAAGGAAATAAACTGAAACAAGAGAAGCACATTGAATGAAATAATAATACTTTAAAACAGCCAGAAAGATTAACTTTGAGTATGCATATATATCCCAAGTAAAACTCATGTAAAAATTTTAAATTTCAAAAAGTTCCATCACAACGGGGATGCATTTTTCCTTCTGAAATGTTTGTCTGCCTTCAGAAAAGGTCTAAGTGCTAATTGAAGTATTCAAGCCCTATATTGCTTGAAGGCTTGGTGGAGTAGCTTTATTGGGTCATCACACTTCTGATTTAACCACTCCTGAAGTCCATGGGCATATATACACATGCTCTGGAAGTGAAATGGGCTGTGGGGTGGAGTAGGACTCTCAGAGCCGCGCTAATTAAAGCCCCTGGAGCATCTTGTGTATCATTGTTCCCGTGCTTCAAAATGACAATGGGGGTGCTTTATCTAAAGCTCATTGAATGAGCTAGAGATAAAGTGCCCCCGCTACCATTTTGAAGCATGGGGAGCCTGAGGTTTAGTTCTAATGGGTGGGCTAGGTCAGAGAGAACTTCATGGCTTTATGGACTGATTTTTTTTCTTTTTTCATTCTTTTTACCATTTTTTTTTCTTCCTTTCTGGCAGTAAGTATTTTTCTGTGCTCACCAAAGCAGTACAAGTGTTGTTAACACTACACTCCATGGCTAGGGATAGAAATTCCACATAAACTGATATAAGTGATCAGAAACTGGTTCAAATCTGTAACACAACATGCTTCTGGGGTCTGAGAGTCTCCAGGGCAAGGGACAGAAATTATACATAAACCATCATAAGTGATTGGAAACCGGTTCAAATCTGTAGCACAACAGAAGTTCAGTGCACATAAATTGCTTTCAAAATGGCCAAAACCACTTAAAGATAAAGTTGGATGGATGTATTATCAGAGTTAATTGATTTAGGTTAAATCAGTTTGTTGAAATTCTGTCCCAGATCCCCTCCAGATTCAAATTAACTCACAGTCCCCAGTATCCCAGAATGCTTTGAACCTCCCCTGCAAACCTCCCTGTTCCAGAGTGGGTATGCTAGACTTGACCCAAACCATCTGCTCCAGCCTAATAGGAAGGTATTCTCTAGCACCCCCTGGCTTCCAGCCTGCAGTGGATTTTCAGAATCAAAAGTGCATGTCTGTTCATTTGCTTATTGGTTCAGTCTATGCAGCTTAGACTAACCTGCAAAGATTGAACTGATTCAGCCTCAGGCTTTTTGACTGTCTGTACTTAGCCCATAGAAAACAGGAAGCCAATTCATTTAAATGTCCCAATTTAAATTAAGCCTACCACAAATTTGAAAGAAACACTAGAAATTCCATTCAGTGATAAGAGGTTTCCAGGTCAGAGGCTAATCTGACATGAACCAGTTAAAGCACTGAAGTATTCTTTTTGGAGACCTTTGCCTAAACTGAATCTAATCACAACCACTAAAATGTGACAATGCATTTTGCCAGTTGTCTAAATGTAGACAAATTTTTGCCCATGGCAATAAACACTTGGAGGACAAGGTGTTCTATTCTATCCTGTTTACTTTGTTAAAAATAAATAAAATGAGGTTAATGATGCCCCATTTGTCTTAATTGCTGAAGAGTACAGTTTAATTAAATAAAATGTGCATAGCTACATCATTTTTATTTTTATTTTTTTTAGCATTATGGAAATGCCGTCTTAGTCTGCAGTTCCCAAAGGGCATTCAAATGTTCATTTGATTTTAAAATGATGGTAGCTTTGGAATAACTTTAAAGGAAGTGAGACATTTAATCAAAGGCTATAACTGTTAATATACATATAATTTCTTTACACCTACAAATAAGTAGTAAAAGCTTAGATGAATGTACAGAGTCCGCAGGGAAAATTTATAGGACTAAACTTTATTTGTATGTATTTCACTGAGTCTCATGAGAGCTGTGCAGAATCAAGGGCAGAATTTGGCTATTAAGTGTATGCATGCATTATGAAAAAAAGATCTTTTATTTCTGTATATGCTTTTATATGCATATATACTAATGCAACATGCATGCGTGGATGCTTGTAACCTATAGAAATTATACTGAAAGAATGTAATTTAATTTGCTTAAGCGAACACGTTAGCAAATGCCAGAATTATAGTTCCATGTGGAACTTGACTTTTGTCCCCTTTTCTTATCCATTCTGTGAATGTCATCAAAAACTGTCTCATAGTTTGTAAAGAGGCAGAATTAAAGTTGTCTTATTTTGGTATGTCTTAATCTGATGTTTGTAATATAGGTTATGATCTTCTAAAATAGAAGTGCTTTAAATGTAATCTTCCAGATAACTGTTAAAAGACAATAGGTAAAACACATTTTCTATGTGCAAACAAAACAATGCCCCATCATCTATCAAAACCAGGGCTTGGTCCCTAAATTGTCCATATTGCAACTGTCTGTTGTTACCAGATGAATTTCTTAAACTGAATTTAGGAGATAACTGTTATTCCAGTTAGTTAGGGGATATTGGCTTGTAATAGAGTGGTCTGTCTCTTTAAGAGGAAGAGGTCAGGCTTATCAGCTAGGAACAGACATTCAAAAAGCCTGAACCTGAATTGATTAAATCTTTGCTAGTCTAACCTGGCTAGGCTAAACCAGTTTGTAATTGCACAGTCATCCCCTTTGGACTGAAGAAGTGCAGGGACATGCCTGCAGTGGCTCAGGCTAGAAGTTGCGGGGCGCTAGAGCAGCCGTCCCTTCCCCTGAGCTGAGAGGGTGCATGGCCAGGCCCTGGCAGGATGCTCTGATTAGGGAGGGGTTCCCTAAATACAGCAGGGAGTTGCACAGAGAGTTGTTAGCATTTGTCACCCCATCAACAAAAAAACCCAGGCTCTCTCATTAGTTCAAGCTCTTAAACATTTTTTTCCAAGGAAGGAACAGAGGGATATTACCAGTTACCTGTTGATTAGCTCCAAAAAGCCCTAAGTGGACACTGTCATGCCTGCCTTTGTCCTGTCTCCCACAGCTCAGACTGTAACCAGCATGTGGTCTGTTAGCTAATGCTGAGGTGTCTGTGTAAGGCAGAGGGGACGAGGGAAACCCTGCTTGAGCAGGGAGTGGGAAGGTGGGGGGGAGGGGGCAGCAGGAGGAAGCCAGGCAGATGCTGCTGTACCTGAAGTCTCTGCCAGAGCTGCAGCCAGGGAGCAGAGAGAGGGGCCAGCTCTGCTGTGGAGCAGAGAGCAGAGTGCAACCCAGGGTTGCAAAGCATCTGGGGTGCTGGAGGACTCTGATTTAACTTAAACAAGGAAGGCATCTAGGATAGACATTGCATAAACCAGTTTGACCCAAATCAGCTAACTCTGATACTACATTCAATCAAGTTTATTTCAAACATGTTTCAGACATTTTCAAACTGGTTTCTTTGCACTGAACATCTGTTCTGTTACAGGTTTAAACCAGTTTCTGATGACTTAAACTGGTTTATGTGTAATGTCTGTCCCTAGCCATTAAGATAGCCCAGCTGGAGGGCTTTTGGATAATGAGAAAGTGTAAAACCCCAGGGGATAGAGAGCAGATCAGAAGTAAATGATATGGGATCGGCTTGTAAGCAGTAGGCAAGCTGGTGTTTTGAGGCCAGAGCCAAATGGCCTGGGACAGAGCAGAAGGGCTTGGGTTTATTGTTTCCTCCTTAAACACTGTTTTATTTGGGAGGACTGGCTCTTCAGGGAGCAAAACCTACCTGCAGAAACCAGCAGGCTAGACAACCCACTTACAAGGCTGTTGTGATCATGTGCTGGGGACTGGATGACTACACATTGGGAGAGGACATTGGTTTTTACTGAAAGGTCAGCTCCATGATGCTAAGTATTTTGGTAATCTGCTCTGTTCCTATACAAGCAGTTTGGTAATCTGCTCTGTTGCTTTTGTTTAAATAAAATCCTGGCCTTTGATTTTTATTTATGTATTTATTTTCCCACTCTTTCTTTGTTATTAAGAATGACTGATTCCCCTAAACAATGATAAATTTTTCATTTTGGGGAATTTTTTTCAATTAGACTTTCCAGTTTTTTTTATTTTTCCCTTTATGCTTTGCTGTTTCTGACTTGAAGAACGCAAATTTGAACTATAATGTGACATTACCCAATCCTAAAGCTTTCTAGAAGCACCCCAATGATTTGCTGATTGCTGTAGATGTGGTTTTGTAATTAGCACATCACTTCATATTTCTGTAAGCATTTGATTATTACTATTTTTTCCTCCTTTTTTTGGAAATGGCTGGAGTTGACTGGACTCTGAGAACAGAACTTGAAGTAGTACAAGTTTGATTTATTTTTTCTTTAAATAGATATGTATGATTGTAAAGCTGGATCATTTCCAGGCCATTTTACAAAAACAATTGGAATTTCTATTGCACTTGATATGTTTTGAAGCACCTCCTCTAAAGTAAGTGCACTTTAAAAGCTGGAGCACTCAAGTGTAAATCTCTTGATAAAACAGAAGCCAAACTTGGTTTTTTTGCCTTGAGATATTATAACTTGTAAAATAGCATTTGTGACACAGTGTCACAGAAGAAATAATTTATGTTTGCTCTGCTCAGTAGGAGACATTTTGTTAGTCTACTCATCCACCCAGGGACTCTTCTATAATTGTGGTTTTTACATTACAAGAAAATTGAGTTTTATCCTAAAAAAAATATCTCCATGTTATGATAATCCTATGCAAGGTATTAAGTGCATAGGATCTTTTCCTGGTTTTCCATGGTAGTTGAGGATTGGGCCTTGTGAGGAAAAAGCATCTCTCAAAGTGTAAAGTACATGTCAAATAGAGATTTTTTTTAAAGTGAGGAAAGTATATACATGAAGGCTACTAAGACTTAGAACAGGGGCGGACAATTATTTCAGGTGAAGAGTTTTGGCAAGCCATTGAGGGTTGCATGACAGGGACAGATAAATATTAATCTTCTAAATTTTTAGGGGCCCCGCAGGCCATATAGAATGGCCTGGCAGGCAGCATTTTGCCCACCCCGTCTTAGAATAATGGGGTTGGACAGGACCTGCCGTTAAACATCATATAATAAGTTAATAATCTTGTTAGCTAATAAGCTATATGCTAATAAGCTTCTTGGGTTTAGAATAATATAAATTCAACTGTTTTTAAAATCTTCCATTCTAGGTATGTGCATGACAGGGACACGGGTGTGCTCTTAAACACCAATGTTTGGTTCTTACACTGAAACATTATGACAAAAAATTCCTTCTGATATCTGTGTACCTGAATCTTTGTGACTTATTTTTTTTCAGATGATTGAAACGATTGATAAATATGTGGGGGTGCTTTTTCACCACTGCTAATCCTAAACAAGAACTGATACTTGTAAATTAAATGAACTGGGACTATAATCCTACATATATATATATATATATATAGTTAAAGCCTGATCTAAAAAAAAAAAAAACTTGTGGTAATTTAACACACAGTATTGTGTGTCAGGCTTTGCAGGCCTGACAATATTAAGACATAGCTACAAACAAGAAGGGGCCTGCATGATTCATCTGACACATAGATAACTTCTAAATCTGACTATGGAGCTGCGACCAGCTTCTTGACAGCACTGACGTCCCTCTGAAGAGAGAAGGGTCTTTGGGTAAACGTGCTCTCTGTTATTAGACCAACTAAATAATTGGAAAAATGGTTCTTCGCAAGCTTTCAGGTACAAACACCCTTCAGGTAGAGTCTGAAGAAGGGCGTTTGTACCTGAAAGCTTGCAAAGAAAATAAAATTCCAACTCTTTAGGTCTAATAAAAGATAATCACATTTCCCCAAAGAACCTTGTTTGCCTATGTCCTTAGACGAACACAGCTACAACCAACACCCCTAAAACTCTGAGTAGAGGTCACTTGGCATCTTTGAAGAGTTGGGTATGTTTGTGCCCCCTATATTTTTAGATTTCAGTCTTTCAGATATCAGAAGAGCAGGTAGCTCTGTGTACAGAGTACACTGTACACTGTATTCATGCCAGGTGAAATTTGCTTTGGGTTTTTGCAGCCCTGAATCTGTGATGAGCTAAAAGGTAGAGCACACAGGCTAGAAGGCATTTGCACCGAGAGGTCACAAACAAAGGGAAGTTTGGGAACTTCATGCATTGATACCTACATGGATCCAGGGGCTGGGATTCCCCGCGTAGAAGTTAAGGCCTTGGACAGGAGTGCTGGCTACACGCTGGGAGGCTGGTCGGTACTGCGCTCTCATATTCTACCCATGACAGTCACTGGGAAGACTCTGATAGTCTTCAGTGGGATTCAGACCATGACTAAAATCTTAGCTCATTGACTTCAATAGCAAATCATGCACTGATTTCACAAGGGATGGGATTTCTTTCCAGACTTCTGTGTTCCCCTTCAGAGCTCAAGTATTCCCGTTAGTGCAGGAGAAGTGAATTTTACCCATGATGCGCCTTTATAAGGGAGGAAAAAATATCCTTTTTCTCTTATCAGCTTCACTGACATACCCTTCTTCCTGACAACCCATTTTTTATGTTGTTCTTTAAACTGACAGTTAGAAAATGTAGTAAAGGCTGGTATAAAAGTAGAGAGCTTCTATTCCTCCTTTTCAAAATGATCATATTACCTATGTGGAAATGGAGATAAGGAAGCTAATTTGATGAAAAATGGTAATGAGACAGGTGTACTAATCTGCTTTTGGATTTTTTTTTTCAATTCTTCCAGCTGCCATGTATTGCTTATTAACAGAGGTGTCAATTTGCTAATTGGTTTAACACGGGGAGTTCAACCTATCACAATTTTCCTACAAACTGTCCATTATGGGTTATCTTTTCTTCCTTGAATGAAGCTATTACGTTATTTCAAAGGTTCTCAGAGTGATTTAATGAAAAATGAAATTATAGGGAAAAAAGATGGCAGGTCATAAATATGAGATACTTTCCAGCTGTTCATGATACACTGGCTCAGTGATAGATTCATACACATGATTAAAAGATGGATCACTTAAAAATTGTGCCAGAAAGAGCCTTTTAATTCATTTGGAGGGGTTTTTGACTGACTGTTGTGCAGCCAGGCCAAGGTCATTTAGAATACCACTGTACTATCAGCTTGCCAGGCGTGACATTTTAGTAGCAAAACTATCCCCCTGGGTGTAGGATTAAGACTTAGTAAAAAATCCAGAAGGGCTAAAATACATACTCATCAAATAAAGTAGAAATTAAGGATTTTGCCATTGTATTAGTGCTGCTGCTGGGAAGCTGGTTATAACTTATGCTTGATGTCCACACAGTGCCTTTCCTATAGATGCTCTCATCCAGATCACTGTTGACTTAAGTGCTTTCCCTAAACAGAGACCTCACTTCTGTGCTGCCTGGAACAGGTGTGCTGCTCAAAGTAATCCATTCAACCCCCTTGTCCTTTTCAACGGAAAAACAAAAGAAATGGTTTGACAGATCAGAATCAAGAAAAACAACCTAAGCTGTGGGAGGAGGAGGGAGTGGGCACCACCAGTTTTTGTGCCTGGGCCACAGTAAAAAAGGTGTTACCCATCTCTGTCCTTTTCTTTGTCTCCGTTAAACTTATGCTAAACGTGGTTTTAGCATCCTGATAAATCCCTGTATTTTGTGGATGATTTCATTAGGTACTTATACCTTTAATACCACTTCACCAGTACAGATTCAAACTGAACGATTTTACAGGTATGAACTGAAATGCAAACAAAGCAAGTGCATATTAACTATAACTGCAGCATTTGCTTTTTCTCCCCACAAAGCAGAGGGGACTGTCCTGTGACTTGGATTTATAGGGCCTGAACTTTATTCTTCTCTTTCAAGAAAGGCTGGATTATTGACTTTGGTCACCTCACCTCTCCCCTTCAACTGGGATGCCTGCGGCTGAGTGTGTGCTGCTGAAGGCATGCTTCCTTATAGAGGAGGAAGAGCTCTGTGTCGTGAAGTGTCGCTGTGGGGCCCCAAAGGTTAAGCCTACACATTGTAGGAAAGGTTAGGGTAATACAGGAACTTTGAAAGGCAATTGAGAATAAAAGGTTCTTCAGGACTCCAAGACTCGCCCTGAAGTGCCCTAAAGGCGGGGGCGGGAATGAAATAAGAATTCATCTCAGGCAGCAAAAAATTCAAACTCGTCCAGCAGAAATGTTGCCCTGTAAAGTGCCATCCATAAAAGTGTAACTGAGAATGTCATTTCTTTGGTAAGTAGGTGGTAAGTTTGACTGACACTGACCTTATTAAAGAGAAGAGGCAGGGGAAGCTGGGAAACCTGGATCTGAGAGTTTTCAAAATAACAAAACATCATCCTGGTCTGGTCCTGTAGTGCCTACTGTAATAGCAATAGCATTTGCTCAGACCAAAACATTTCCCAAGCAGTTGTCCTTCAAGCAGTTCGGGCAGTACTTGAGTGGGTCCAGGACTTCGTTAACAGCAGGAAGGTCTGAATGTATTTATACTAGACAGAGGTTTATTTAAATATGGCCTATGTACTCTACTGATCACAGCCACCTTCAACATTTTCAAACATGGCTTTGTCTGAGGAGACAGTAATACAGTTGCCTTCCATACTCCACTCGCTTCTTAAGGGAAGGGTCACAATCCTGTGAAATACTGAGCAGCGAGTAGAGAGGATACTGAACACTTCACACAAGGATCATGTCCCATGTTAAAAGTTGACTTAAAAACTATTACCAGGTTAGTAGGCAGAGTATGATTTTGATTGGCTCATTAATTAGGGGATGACATTTTCTTGCCAAAATGGAAATCATTGATGCTGCTGGGGATGGTGATAAAGAAGTAGTGTATAATGTAACACATTTCTCCTGTGCAACCCCAAGACACTTTATACCGGGGTGGGCAAAATGCGGCCTGCGGGCCGGTTGCGGCCCATCAGGCCATTCTATCCAGCCCATGGGGCCCCTAAAAAATTTAGAAAATTAATATTTATCTGCCCCTGGCTGCCTGTCATGCAGCCCTCGATGGCTTGCCAAAAGTCAGTAAGCGGCCCTCCGCCCAAAATAATTGCCTGCCCCTGCTTTATACATTGATATAAAAACTCCCTTCAAGCAACACAGACCTGCAAACTTCCCTAGCAGGAGAGATGCCCCATAATACAGCACAGATGTACAGGAAACGAAGGGAGAAGTATTATTGGATCTAACTGAAACAACCAGGAAGATTAATTAGGCCATACATTATTTGTTACCTGCAATGATAGCTGGCCAAGACAGGAGAATCTGCTTTTTAAAGACAACTCTTAAATGATCACAAGTAATGAGAGCAAGTGTTTGCCTTTTGCCTGGATGACGGCATTTCCAAGAACTGAGTTCTTCATAACACCACACAGGGCATTCATTCGACGCGACTCTGGCAACAGCATCACTTATGAGCTGCATCATCTAAATATTCCCTGGAAATTTCCAGCCAACATCTAATTCTCAGCCTGCTTAGCCTGCCAGAGCTTGGGAGAGCCGTAGAGCAGGCAAGAGCCGCAGGGAATGTGTGGAGAATTGATAAACTGGTAACCTGGAAAATTAAGCACATGTGGAAATTCAATAGTATTTGATTTAACTTGTAATTTATACAATTACTGTAGTTAATTTACATGCATTTCCCATGGGAAAGAGGACGTCCACCCAAATGTATTATAAATGTGAATATTTTGTACAAACACATGGAGAGCATGTGTATATTTTAGATTATGGGACATGCAGATTTTAGTAATGGGGACATGTGAGTATTGTAGGGAGAAAAGAAAATTCAGCTTCATTTAGGCTTCCTTCTCTCAGCACAATTCAGTGTCAATATGTGCTGTTTTAAAGCAGGGAGTAATTGAACTCTGTGAGAGTCAAGGCACCGTTCTGGATCTCCTTGTTTTTAAGTACCCAGCAGTTGGTTTAATCAGGAAGTAATTTTGCAGGTATAAATTGTGTAATTCAGCAGCATCATTTAATAAAGCTGTCTCTTGTGTATCCATTTCACTTCTTGCAACAGCGTCCTTCTTTCGGATGTTGCTATAAAGTATTAAGGCAGCCCCACACTCCACTTCAGCTCTGATCTAAGTAAACAGTCCAAAGTGCTCTTTGGTCTGAACAGTTTGTTTTTTGGTTTGCGGTTGTTGGGGTTTTTTTGTGGAGCTTTTACCATAAAGGAGCAATGCCCATCTGCAGGAGGAAGAAAACAATACAATGATCTGTCTCTCAAAGAATAGCCCACAAGCAGAATTCAAAATGCCAAACCTTTGGTACCGTTACTATCTTGTCTCTATAATATGAGAAAACATTATTGATAGAAAAGCTAGATCTATTTTTACTGTCAGCATAAAAAACTTAAACTCTCACTCCTAGGCTAGGAAGATGACCATACTTATTATAGAGATCTCCATTCCATGGTGTGTAGGTCCAGTGGAGGATGGAGCCAACAACCAAAGAGGAATTCAGCTGAAACTGTTTTTTGACACCTAACGAACCTTGAGAAGGCATCCACGATTAATGTGCTTTGGTTTGAATTATTTAGATTGACGCTATACATTAGTACAGGGAGGCTAAGACTCAAAGCACTTTAAGACTTATTAATGCACAGAATGAGACAAGCTTTAAGATAAACTTGTTGGCTGTTTTGTTTTTGTGCAACACAAGAAACGGGATTTCAGTGTCACCGCCAGGGTTCTGAGTATGAAGCACATTTCAGGAAAGATGATGTCATGCTTCCCCTCCAATCACAGAGCAAGGGATTTGTGGCCGCAGATTAAAAAAATTATGACATTTTATTTCCTAAATCTTCTGCACCCTGCTGTCTCTGCAAACCCTCAGCATTTGGTCCGTGAATTCATGGAACTAAGAAGCATGCAAAATGGGAAGAAGGCATTTTTTTACATGTAAAAATATAGTAGAAATATCTTTATGCAACAGTACTCATTTGGAACATTCTTAGTGTTATATAACCAGATTTTATGTGACAAAATTACAAAGATTACCACAAATCTATACCATTCTATTTTGCTGCTAACATAGATGCCTGTTCAGGGTTAAAAAAAATTAGCCTTTCTTTTGATTCAGTGTTGCCAATTTTCACATTTCATAATGGGACTCATAATATTTGATGTGATTTATCTCCAATCATCTGATGATCTGATAATCTCATCTCATTAAAAAAAACAAAACAAATTGAAGTTTTTTGCTTTGTGGTTAACAGAGAACATTCTGAAAGTTCAAAAAAAAAATGAAAGAGGAGGAAATAGAAAGGATACATTCCTTTTTTTTTTTAAGTATCTTTTAAAATTAATTTTATGATATTTGCAAACTGAATCATAGTTTTTGAATGACCAGATCTGGCACAATCATGTATTGCTAAATGTTTTTGTGCTGTATTAATATAGTATAATATGTGACGTTAACACAAAACCTGTGGACAAAGATAATGTGGCTTAAAAGTTATTAACATTACTGATAATTTATTTCATTTTAAAAAATGATGTTGTCATAGAGAAAGACGTAATAGCTTTTGTAATCCATCCTCATGGCAGCAGTCACTACCGCCAGTGTAAAGGGACTGCTGCCATGTGGAAGGGCTGTTAACCTTCTGAAAGCCTGACCTATATCACATAACTAGGGACAGGCAATAGAAATTAGTCTCTTGGTGTTTGCTACATCTCTCTGATGTCCTCCCCTGGCACAGCTTTCTATATAATTTTTATAACTAAGGAGGTCATGGTGTAATTTTAAATGTCTCCTGTCATGGGACTATTACCAGTCTCACTCTAATGGGATGCATTAGAGTGGTTTCCCAGACATTTGGTGAAATACATTTGATTCTTCATTTCTTCTAATTACTTTCAATTCTAACTCTTGCATCCGTTTAATAAGCCCTCTGATTCCTAGGGTCTGGGCACAGGTATCTTGTTAATGTGTCTTAGGGTGCGTCTACATGTCACCCTACAGTGATGTAGCGATGTGCTACAGTTTCACTACAGTTTCATAGGTCTACATGCAATTGGCCACTATGTCACTGTAGCAGCACACTCCCCTGGTATAGGGCACCACTACAGCAACATAGTGGTGAAATCTAACCATGCGCTGCACGCGTGGCAGAGTAACCACCCGTATTGTGTCATGCTTCAGTACTTCCATAAGGAAGTACTAAAGCACAGTGCAATAGTACCATCTTTGTACAATGACATTTGAATCCATCTTTACTGTGCTTTATCCACCATGCTATTCTGGACTGATTTATGTTAATAACCATGCCTACCAGTGGTCATCATACGGCCAGCAAATTGATCAGGTACGTTGTTATGCTGTGCCTTAAGTGGGGAGAATTGGCTTGGAAGTTGACAAGATGTTTCCAGAGGGTGATCCTACCTCTTCCTATCCTCAAGTGCTTATTTGAATGATGATCCTTTTATAGCCTGCTCAAATTAGTCTATTCAGCTGTCAGGTAATGGTGGTGCTATTTGTTTATCCCAATTACAGCACAGAACATTAGTTCCTGCTCCTGATTTTCTGTCTGTTGACAGGTCATGTAAAGCAAATATCCTATTTGAATCAGCCCTAGAGGGACAAGCATAAGGGACTGTTGCCAAGAGGTGCTAGACAGCTGACATATTTCATACAAGGGTCCTGGGAGATGAAAGACACAACATGAATGTCATATATCATTATCTATGTAATTCTCATTAGCTAAGTACTGTAATGGACCATCCATAGATCTCTAGCTAGTGCAAAAATAGTGCCATCAAAGAAAGTTTGCTCATTTATGGTCTAATGTCACTGAAGTCAGTGAAAAGACTTTTCTGGGTCAAGGTGTGTTGCACATGGGGAATTAGAAAGGACCAGATATTGGCTCAGAAATTCACTACACATTTTTGACAGACAGGGTATGCCCTGATAGTAACCCGCTTCACTTCTTTTTTTGTTGGTTTTAGTTGTTTCTCAAAACCTAGAAAGTAAGTCTGTACATTTCTTGCAGATCTTGTAAATCTTAAGTAATTGTTAACAAAAGCTCTAAAAATATTAATAAGTATGGATGTGCAAGTACGCTGAGAATCCAAATACCCACGAAGAAAATCAGATTGTTGCCATTCTATGACATATTCCTAGTAAATTCGTAAACTGAAGATCATCAGGTTAGGTTCAAAAAAAAAAATTAGAGGAAAACAAAAACAATTGATGCTTTGTAATAGGATTGAGAAATGAGGGAAGTCTTACTTGTGGCTTCTTTGTCACAACCATTTCAATTCTGGCATAATAAAAGCCTAGGTAAACACTCCGTTCACAGCGTAATAAATTTTAAGGAAAAAGTAATAATGGTTCATAATGAATATAAAAGTACATTTAACGATTTGGGATGTTAACTTGTTCAATCTGTGTCCATCAGTCAAGAATGATTGGAAGGGTGGTAAATAGAAATGCAGAGAGATTAGTCAAGCAAATAAAATGAAAACAAATGGACATCAAATGAACTGATGCATTTTGAAGCACTGCAGAAGATTAGCAGCAGAAAATGTTCTGAAGGAAGTGTTAATGCCATGCAAATGTTGTTTTCTTCTTCAAATGAAATTTGCTCTTGGTAATCCCAGAATGTGTTTAGCTGTACCCACATTTTTCATTACACAGCTGAAGAGGGTATAATATAAAGCACTGCCAAGCATATACATTTTTCATATTGATTTTGCTTAGTCTCCTAACTAGGTATCTCCTCAATTCTCCAACACTTGTGAGAGATGCAGTTGTGCCTGCAAAGTCGTCATGCTTCTGCTAGGGCTGGATGAAAATGAAAGAACAGCTTCAGCACCACTGTTACCTTCAATAAGAAAGTGCAAAGCAAAGTTAGTGCTGTGCTTTCCAGGAGGGATCCTAAAGTTGAGAGGCAACCTCTGTAGAACGGCGTTGTGTTCATGTAATGCCATGCAGCCTGACTTCTCTAATGGAGAAGCAGAAAGGACATCCCGAGTTGTTTAATGCACTGGAATTGCAATTCTTCTTCCAGTGAGTTTTTACAAGAAGACAAACCCTTGTGTGGCGATTACTAAAGGCAGAGCTTCTGGTGCCATTGTGTTGTATGATGGGAGAGTTGTTAGGAAAGGCAGCAGTTCTCTGTGCATGCAAGCTCACTTGGAGAGGGGACGGAAAGGCTACAGAATAATGCTAATGAAATAATTTACTGCAACTAGTGAAAAGTCCTGATCCTGCTTCCACTGAATGTTTTGACAATGATTTCAATTAGTGGTGGATGGATTTTAGGTCCATTTAAAAGTTATATGGAAGAAATATTTAATTTGAATAGGATCTCTGTGAAGTAGGCCTATTTGCATTGGTGGGAAATGGAGTAAGTTTCCACTTTTCCTCTCAAATTAGACCCAGCTTAATAGTGAAGTTTAATGAAATCATTTTAGTTTTTTATTATTTGTATTGTGGAAACATCTGGAAGATCTTATCACAGATCAGGGACCCCTTTGCTAGGCACCATACTAGCATAAACGAGAACACTGGTAAAAGACTGGCAGGTGTGCCTAGGGGCTGGATGTAGCTAATCCAATATCCAGTGGATACACTTTTTTGAAGCATTTCACAGTTTCCAAATGAACCATTTGGGTTTTGAAGTGAAATGATTTGTCATTTAGAATTTTTATTCTTCTGGCTGAAAGGGTTGGAAAAAATGTAAAATTTCATAGATTTCATAGACGTTAGGGCTGGAAGGGACCTCGGGAGATCATCGAGTCCAGCCCCCTGCCCAAAGGGCAGGAAGTCAGCTGGGGTCA
>NW_017728917.1:4679910-4696716 GCF_001723895.1 Crocodylus porosus
ACGTTGCTTATTGTGGACATGATGCTACAGGATGATCAGTACCTCCAACATGCCGGTATTTCCTACCATGGCAAAAATACAGGCGAGGCAGGAGCCTACTTCAACAGCCTAAGCTAATTAACATCCCATGGGAGCTACTTTAACTCACAATTACATGATGCAGCTTTAGTACATGCTGAAGAGATTTACACCATTCGAACGTGCTCTCTGAAAAGAAAATACAATTACTGACATGTGTTCCCATCCACTTTTCTCGTGCTATCATACTTTTCTACAAGAATTGCTACTTTTGGCATGCTGCTGTAGCAAGGAAATGGTGGCTCTGGGTCTACCCCAACAGCCTCACCTAGAAATTCCATATAAGCGTCCTTCTTATCCAGAGTATCTTGACCACTAAGCTAGAGTTGTCTTTTCCCCCAAGCCGGCTAGAAATAAATGCAGAATAACTGTAGTAATAATGATTTAAAAACAAAACCAAAAAAAAAACAGGTGGGAAGGAGGTAGTTTTGAATGATGCTTTTCAATAGTGGATATGTGTTGATCTTCAGTGGTAGTAAAATTTATCATTTTAAATGGCAGTTGCTATGACAACTGATTAGTTAATTTTACAGAAGAGAATGGTATGTCAAAATCAAATTAAGAAAGTGTGTTTCCTGTTGGGGTTTTTGGTCTACAAACATTTATGAGATTTTGATTTTTTAAAATTTTTTTTTGCAGCGGGAGTAGGGAGAAGAACACTTTTGGTACATTAAAATTATGGAGGACACGCGACTCTAGGTGTGGCCTCCAACTCAAAGGCCCTACTATTTCCACTGTTGCAATAGCCTGTTGTATACGGGGGCTTGGCTTTGACGCAGACAAACATGCTTAACCTAGATGTCAGCAAGCATCAAATTAGAGAGTTGGTGGGAGCCATGTGGTTTTCAGCCAGAATTGAAAAATGAAAGCCTTGATGGTAAGTGAATTGCATCTGCTGGTCTAAGCACAATGGTTAGGACATTTTGAAATTAGGTATGCACAAAGCGTGCTGTTAGTAAGTTTATGTAAATGACTATGATTACATGTGCAAATTTCAAGGAGCAAACAGTCATTTTCTAACTAACTAGTACTTATACATGCAAATTTGTGGACATACTTGCTGACATTATACATGAAAATTGGTTGTCGAAGTGGTGTGTGTCTGCAAAAGGAGTATGCCTATAAGAATTCAAAATCCCTGCTCTGTTCCAAATGATGGCTCCTAAATTAGTTTTTCAGGAAGCTGCCTTCTAAATTTTTTTGAATCTGTAGATCAAAGTGGTGTGAGGCAAAATACAGCCTCTAAATTTTACAAGTTATTTATTTGCCTAATTTTATTGCCGATCAGAGGGTTTTATTAACACTCCACAAAAGCTTCTCTTACTCGACTCATGCAGAATGGTTGTCTCGGCTGACTAATACTGCCTTCATGTTAAAACTCCCATTTAATGGGAGAAAAACCAGGAAAATGCATGATAAAATCTGGTGCTTTTACGATAAGCTTATTGAAGGAGTTATGTGAGCACTTGCGTTTTAAAACTGTTGTGTTCACTGATACTAGATCATTGGCCTACTAAATTTATATTTTTATATATTTGAGTGATTTTAAAGTAGTTCCTCTTTTATTTCTGCCTCTGTAAGAGAAATCCAAACTACTCTAGGCTATGTAATATTATGGCTCATTTTCCTTTATTCCATATTTTCTGTTACAGTCTGTTGTATATAAAATCATACTTTTTTAACACTTGAAAATAGCTTGAGGCTTTAAGATGTTGTGGGACAAGTTCTGCCAGGGATCCATATGTAAATATGTACCAATCCCCACTGAGTGAATTTTTTGGACACAATTTTGGCTTATGCCTCCTTTAACCTCATCTCTTCAGGTTTCCCGGAGACCATTAGCACCATTTAAAAATAGGCTGTAGGAGAATGGGGTATATGTTTTGGGGAATATGTTTCCTGAGCAAGATAGTACTCCTACATCCAGCAAAAATTATTCTTGTTCCCCAAAAGGTCAGTCTGTGATGGGATGTTGAATATTAGAGCATCTGTTTCAACAAATGCACATATCTATTTCAGGAGCATTTGCAAATGACTGAGAATTTCAGCCCATTTTCTTGTGTGCATGCCAGGAGGATGGTGCGCATATTGCAACAGCCAAAGGACAGTGAACAAAAATAGGTTTAGCAGTTTTGGGAGCAAAGTGTGCCCCTCTTTCTGTTGTCCTGCTAAAGCTGAGGCTAAGCTACAAATCCTTTCATACAGCTGGAATCCTATCTATGGTATACCTGTATGTTGCGCTGGACCTGAGGAGGGTCCTTTTGTAGCAGGAGATGCAAGAGGAACAATGTTCCCAGGTATAAATGAGAGGCATCATTGGTATAGATGGGAGTTCACAAGCATTCAGTTTTGGCCCATCTTTGTTCCTGTTAACATAAGAGACCTACTGATGTCAGTAAATGAGGAATAGAAGGTGGATGCTCAAAGGTGTTGACAATGTTTGTCCTACGTGTCCTCCCTGAAGAGGTGCACCCCACGTTTTTAGCCAGATGATGACCCCAGCTCCTTTGCAACTTTCTCAGATGGGCTTAGAGAATGAAGTCCAGAGCATGGTATCCAAATCTTGTGAAGGGTAGGAGACCCCTTATAGCTAACTCTACACTTATACCCACATGCAGGGCAGAACACAAGCAAATTGTAAATACTGAACTCAATAAATACAGTTTGTTTAGAAAATAGCAGCAACAAAGTCTAGCGGATATTCACATAAGATTGATTTAAGTGCCCATTTTTTAATTTTATATTTCTTATCTGTAAAGATGCACCGACTGATTCAGGAATTCCTCCCACACTTCCACAAATGCTAGATAATGCAACTAAACTGATTTCTAAAATTCTGCAGGATCTGCTATTCTGGAAAACCCTGCTTGAGAAAGACCCTGCTCTTGCTAGATTCCTCACGTAGTATCTATCGGCTCCAGAGTTTGGAGGAGCACTTGATCTTAGGATTGGCTTGTACTAGGGCTGACAGATGATTAAAAGAATCAATCGCAATTAATTGAGATTAAAAAAAAAAATAGCTGCAATTAACTGCAATTTTAATTGCACAGTTAAAAAACAGTCAGCACGCCCCTACCCAAATGCCCAGAGCCCACGTGCCCTGCAGCTTCTCTTTGCTACCACGGTCAGCGCACAGCCATGGCCCTGCCCTTGTCTGCCCCGTGCCCGCTCCGGACTCGTCCTGGCCGCAGTGGACCAGCTGTAACCCATGCAAACTGCCCCAACCCCGACCTGCCCCGTGCCTGCTCCAAACTCACCTGCCCATGATGAGCAGCGGCCAGGCAGAAGCTGTTGCTCAGCATGGAAGAAAAGTGGCTCCTGTCTCTCACCACTGCTGGGCCCTTCTTGCTGCAAGCACTTAGACCCAGTGCATCCCAGTGGTAGTGACAGCAGACAGGAGACACAGGGCAGCCTGGGCATAGGCTCTGGGCAGCTGCAGCAAGAAGGGCCTGGCAGTGGTGAAGGAGAGGGGCTGCTTTTCCCCAGTGCCGAGCAGCAGCTTCTGCCGGGCTGCTGCCACCGCTCAGCATGGGCAGGTGAGTCTGGAGCAGGCACGAAGCAGGCCAGGACCAGGACTGTGCCACATGGGTTTTGACTGTCCGCTCCGCTGGTCAAAATAATGTGTGTGATTAATGCGATTAAAAAAAAAAAAACGCGTTAATTTGTGGTTGCGTTGATCATGTATGTTAACTGTGATTAACTCACAGTCCTAGTCTGTACCAAACTCCAAGAGCCAGACAGGGTTGTTTAGGCTCAGAGAGGCATAGTCAGAGCCTTTCTTGTGAGGTCTGTGCCAACTGCAATGACACTTCTAGGAGCAAATCACTCAAAAAAGGGCAATGAGAGAGAAAATGGGAGGACCTTGGCCCTTCAGACTGTGATGCACTGGACCTGGAGCATTCTTATTCATTCTGCTGGACAGCGCAAAGCAGCGGTTCCCAATTTGTGTACCATCAGTGGTACACAGACAACCAACCTGTCAGTGGTACATGTTAACAGATTTATTATAATTACTGACATAAGAATTGCTGGTGGTACTTAAGGCTGAACTGAAAAATGTGCTGGTAGTACTAAGGTCGGTGGTTGTTTTAAATCAGTGGTGTACAATCTGTCAGCTTGGGAACCGCTGGTGTAGAGAATGCTGCCTTTGAACAGGTGCAGACAGAGTCTATATTTTCTCCCTAGCCCATGATATTTATACTAGCCATAGATCTTCTGAAGCTCTCCCATCCCCCCTAATTGCTTTGTGGAGACATGCATAACTGGTGTGCATTGCTGAAACTCCCCTCCCTGCTCACTAACAAAGATACTCACACTTTGCTGGGCTCCTTTGCTCTTGGCCTACAACCTGGCAAATGCATCATTTCAGGACTAGTTTTATAATGTACCAGGCTTCTCATGGGTAGTCCCTGTATCTAGTGTGCCTATTATATGTTATGAGCAGTAATGATTTGTGTGTCTTCCATTTCTTATCTTTTGGACTGCTAAATTAAATCCATGTAATGTTCATCAGTTCCTTTTTGTTCTTTTCCTATTATTTTAGCCTGTTCTGACAACAAAATACCACCTAAACCTTGATTCCCTTGTTTCATCTCATCACTTCAACAGGCAGATGGAGTGATGCTGCATAGTGACTGAAGTCTCTGGGGTTGCTTTCTTGTTAATTTAATAGTCTTTAGTTGATTTGCTAAGACTGGTATTAGAAGCAGAGCTGGTGAGGATGGTTGGGTCCATTTATTGAAGGAAAAGGTTCTTCAACACAGTAGTTACTGGTAAGGCCTGCAGGTACCTCTACAGGCTTTTATAAAGTCGCCTGTAAGAGACTAAAGACCCCATTAGAAATCTAAAGAAAGTTTTATGCAAAGAAATAAGGAATATTCATAATCCGGGTCACAGGGGAGGACTACCATGGTTCTGATCTTCTACAGCCTCTTAGCACAGCCATTTCAGCTTGCACAAAGTGCATGCTAAATGCTCTTATTCTAATCTAGCAACGTTCTCCACTTGGTTTGCATTGGTATAAATGACCGTACAAAGAGTCCAGGTATGGAGATAGAGTTTGTAGATAATGCAACACATCAAAAATCATTGCATTTATCACAGTTTGCTGTGCTTGATAAAGGGATAATCCTCATTGGTGCAGCAGTATTCAAAACTGACCTATTTTTACTGCAATTTTTTTTTAACATTTTTGTCTGGGTGTGTTGCTGTTGACAAGAAAGCAATAAGAATTAAAGCAAACTATGAGTAAAGAAACATATTGCTGATGTCAGGAAGCTTTTGATAGTAATGCAAAGCATTCAAGATGCCAACAGTTATTTTACTAAAAGTTCTGTTACCCCAAAATGCTAGTTTTTAGTCAGAAAAGTAATTGTCGAAAAAGCATTGACCAGATTTAGAAGTTATCATTAATTATACTTATTTTAAATACTAAAGAAATTAATATAATAGTATCTATAGCATCGCGCTCTTCTTAATTCCAGCTCACACCATGTGAACAATGTATATTAATTCATTCTTTTTTGTTGTATACTGCTTTCAAAATGAGTGTGCTTTCTGTGACCATTACTAGGAAGTATAACATAGATTGTGATTTTACTTATGCAGACATAAATTAGGATTAACTTCATTAAAGTCAGTGCAGTTGCACCACTACACCCTGGTTTGAATTTAATCCTTGGAATTGGTAGCCAGCCATAATCGATCTGTTGCTAAGATATTACAAGGTGAATAAGTGAATAGGTTTTTGAGAAGCATGTCATGAGCTACTGTATTTCTTAGGAACATTACGTTCATAGCATGCACGTCAGATTTAGAACATCTGAACTCTGAAACAAATGCCCTTTTCAAACTGCATAATTAAGGCAACAAAGGGTTCACGCAATGAAACAGTAAAAGAAATAGTGGGGAGTAATATCTATGCTGCTATATTACAGGTTTAAACAAGGTGAATTTCCATTATCATCTTCATCCTTGAGTTAGACGTAGTTACGCTTCAAGCTGCCCTAATGTATTACTTCCAATAGGTGGCAAAAGAACATCTTTGAGTGTCAGCACAATGCCATAATAACCTTGAGGTCCTCTTGGAACTAGTAATAATTTTGCCTTGAAATTTCTTGTAACTACAGATATCAGTCCTGAGTTTTCTGCATTATGTTGGACAAATATTTTTATATAATTTAGCTTATATTTATTTTACAGCTCATGCACACATTTATTTGCTGGTTCTTTTTGCCTAATTTGTTGCAGCCTCAGAGCCAGCAAGGGCTTCCAATATCTCAGATTATCTCCTATCTAGTTTCTTGTTCTTCAAATGCAGCACGGGATCTTGCCAAACTATCTTTCCCATGAAGGCAGGTGCTGAGGCTATAGCTTCTCGAGAAGTCTTTTTATTCTTATTTTTTGAGCCAGTCAGCAAGTACAGCTGGCTCTGCACTTAATTCTCAGCAATGTATAAAATGATGTACTTCATAAAACGCTGGATATTGTGCCCTTGCCTACTCATTGCTGTAGCAGCATGCACACTGTAAACTGTAAATGCTGCCAGTGCATAGCAATTCATTTCCAATGTTCTTTCTTTAAAGATGGGATGATAATTTACTAATATTTGCTTTCAGAATTTGTGTGTGTGTCTGTGTGTGTGTGAAAATTCATTTACAGGCACAATGATAGAGATTTATGGTACACTTATTGCCAAATGCCACATTACTAAAATGATATGCAGTAATTTGCTATAGAATGCAAGTGCTGGATTTGACTCGAGTCCAGTAAAATGATTAACTATCTTAACTTATATAATTGCAGCATTTCCTTCATGCTTCCAGAAGCTGTATTGTTTCTATTGCTACCAAGTAATAAATTCCCTATGACTACTACTGCTTTGACACGTAATTGGAATTATAATGCCATTTTCTTTTCTTTTTTAAAGGAGATGGTAAACATAAAAATCAGATATTTTTATAAGGAAAGCATTATTCCTGATCATAGCACTTTGTGCTATTATGAATTAAATAATTTATTAGAGCAAATTTAAATTCATCACATCTGCTGGCTATTTGTGTTTATATACCTACCATACACGTTAAACAGCAGAATGAGCCTAGGTAAATTCTCTGTTTGCAATTAGTTTCACTTTCTCACCTCATGCAATTTTGGCTCTGGCTTGCTACTGTGGAGTGGAAGAATGTTGATTGAAAAATGCAAATATTAACTGAGGAAAATCAATGCAGGAACATGTTTCTATTTGTGTACAGCTGGATTTTGTCTCCTTTCCCCCATAATTTGTTCCTTTGACTTTAATGGGACTTCAAGTGGAGAAACGGCATATATTCTGTGAGTCAGACTAGCAAAAGCTGGCCAATAAAATATGTATAACCTTTTAAAGCATCATTTCCTGCTGGTTCTTTCAATTTATTGCAATGCCACATTCAACATGCATGGAACAGTTAAGAAATGAAAGCTAAAGATTAGTTCTGAGCTTGGCAGTGACCTTTTTGGCAGTATTGTCAATTCTTGTAGCATTTTATCATTATCATTTCTAAAAAAGATCTGTGCATAACTTAAAATTCAGTGTGTGTGCAGTTATATGTGACACTAGCTGAGTAGCCCCTGTTTCCTGGGGATCCTGTTATTTAATATTATAAAACACCAGTATTTCTAGCTTTGTTTTTGTGTCTTTATAAAATCAAATTTTAGACTCCACTTAGCACCACTGAAAATCTTTTTCAAATGAAATGTTTATCAATCACCATTAAAAAAGTCAGCTTTTCCCAGGTGCTTCCACTCAACAGCCTTGGAAATTTTCATAATTTTCCTCTGTATTTTGCCATTTTAAACAACTTCCATTGAACTCAAGTCCTAAATACTTTATCCCTAATCAAGTAAAATACAGGCGAGATTATAGTGTGTTCTTCATACGACTGCACCATGTTTCTGAAAATGACTTTTCTTAGAAGGCACGGAATCGGAAACTGTTCACATTTTAACAGAGAAGTGCATCAAACATATTTCAAGGTTGCACTGAAGAGCACACGTGCATTAAAATGGTGAATATATTCTTGGATCGGAGACATACAGCCTTCCAAGACGTTACAGGATCTTAAGGGACACCAGGATCTTTAGATAAAGAAAAATAGGAAGAGAACTATTCTGAATCTCTTGACCTTTGGGGCACAATACAAGCTCTATATATTCTCCCTGCTATATCAGCATGATAGAAATTATGAGTAATGGGAAGATGGATGGGACAATATTGGTTCGGTCTCTCCTTGGTCACTGCAGGTCAGAGGAAGTGGTGGCACGGATTGCATAAGGTGTGTTATTAGCATGGCTAGAATTTGTCAGTGGCATCTATATTAGTGGTAAGGCACTTTTTTCTGTATGTCAATCTGTGACTTGAAATAAGTAAATGTAAATAACAGTCAGGCAAAATAGACTGCAATTTTCATTATATCTGATGGACCAACATCTGTTTTAAACTTACACTGGCACAAATCAGTGAAACTAGGTGAGTTACTTTGGATTTCCCATAGTGAAGCTGAGCCAAGAATCTGGCCCAGTATCTGTTGTTGCCTGTGAATATAAGCTTATCATAGAAACATCCTGCTCGGGTGTGTTCATGAAAACCTGAGTTTGTGAGACAGGCTGGAAAAGCCATCTGTCTATCTGATGGCATTGCCGGAGAGGAGGCTTTGCTAGCGTAAGATAGGATATATTTTGCTGCAGCAGGTGCTGGATTCATATGGTAACATTTCATATTATAGTATGTAGCTGAGTCATATTATAAGAGATTGTAAATTTGTTCTTAGGGTTTCTGCAGAGTGTGTATAGTCTTTTCAATACATTTTAAATGGTAATAAATGAATATATAGTAAACGCTTGTGTAGCATTTCAGGTTTTCATAGCCCCTTAATCAATGTAACTGGCCCTGAAGAACTAGGGTGGGGATTTATTACAGCCTTTATACAGATGAGGAAACTGATATACAAAGAGACATTATGTGCCTAGCTCAATACAAGTTGGTGGTTCCCAGTACCATGGCCGAAGAACAGGGCTCACTTTGTCTTGTAATTCTTCCAAGTTCAAACTTTCTAGTTTATTATAATATTCTTCCCATACATTGTCTTCTTTTTTTATAGAGACATAGTTAGCCATGTTAGGCTTAAGTCAAGCAGAAGGACGAACTGACAAAACCCACTAGTCAATGGGAATCTTTCTATGGACCCCCTCAGATTTAAATAAGGCTGTAGTTCCATTACGGAGATTATAGGAACCCGGCGGACCAGATCTTCAGTTCTACTCAAGCCAAGCATCCACAATGACTTACATCAGCCTAGGATCTGGCTCACGTTTCTTAACGTGCTAGTGTTCTTTTCTTTGAATGTAGCAATGCAGTTCGTGTGGCAGAGGACATGTACTATCAAGTTTACAGGTATAACAGAATGAATGCACTGTTACTATCTCATCTAATCAGGTGCTTGCTGAGTGGGTTTGATAACCTAATTCTCATAACATTTATTTTCTATGTCTCTCTCACAAAAACTCTTATCAACCCTGCATATCAATGACTCGAGTTACCTGCACATTATTATATAATAACCTAGTAAAAAAATTTAAATAGAATAGGACACTTAATGAATCAAAATACGCTCAGATTAAATAATTAGATGTTCCCAGTTAATCACCAGAAAGGAAACTAATTAAATTACAATTCAGTTTTTATGGCGGCTGTGGGATATTGTGCTGAAATAGGTTCTTTCAATCATTTTTCCATTAGATGGGACAGGCATGTTCAAGGTTAGCAAAGATAAATGCAAATTTCTTTGCTCCTTTTCCAAATTGTATTACTTAAATACTATTTTATGCTTTGTCACCTTACACCAATACCAAAGGATACTGGTAATAGGAAGCCAAGTGGGAGAAATTCAGTAGGCATGTATATAAAGGAAAAGCCAAATTACATAAGACCTAAATCAATTTTTATAGGGATACCATTGTTGTTTAAATTTTTAATTGGATTTCCTTATTATAACTCATGTTGATTTGTGTAAACCATGAAGTAGGTAAGGAATGTAATATTGATTTTATATCTTCAGAAGTACAGCAACATGTCTGTATTCTAGCAATTCACTTCAGCACGTGCTTAAGGTTCAGCTTATGAGTTGTCTGACAGATTCAATACGACTACTTCCACAGTTGAAATTAGGTGCTTGCTTAAGTTTGGGGCCTATTTAAACTTATTAGCTGGATGATAGCTAAAATGGGAAAGAGGGGAAAAAGCTTTTTTTTCTAAACTGATATAGTTTAGAATATCTGTAACAAGACAACAAAACCTGCCTCTGAATTTACTGGGCTGTGCGATGTCTTTATAAATCTGGGTTTAAGGAGACATTTGTTTTGTTTTACGGAGACAGAAAGCCTCATTTAGGTAGGTCAGGTCAGCATGCACAAGGAATTGACTTGTCTTCCCTATAAACCTGTCTGGATTTAGATTATTAGGAAGCATACGCTGTCCATCTTTGACTCCCCCTCCTCGCCTTCTATTATTTTGATGTTGAAGAAATGTCATCTAGAACATAGTTAATCTTGGGGCTAGGGGATTGTCATCCTGATCCAAACGAATGGACTCTCATGGCAATTTTCTTATTTAATGAAGTAATAAAGTTTTCAATTATGCCATATAGCTGGATCATCTTAAGTAGCATCTCTCAATAGAAGTTGAAAAAAATTGTGTCTACTAAGCAGCCCCTCCCCCCTGATTATCTTCTGCTCACAAGAATAATTATTTTGTTTTTTCTGTCCATTAATTTAACAAGGGCATTAAAACTGAGATGTACACAACATGCTGAAAGACTGGCTGAAATGTAAATGTTTTAGTGCTTTGTGCACATTTTAGACCTCCTTTACAGGTTACAGGTATTATGCAATTAAGTGGTTAATTGTGCAATTACCTTGAGACCAGCTACCTATTGAAAGCAGTTATCACACAGTAAAAAGCTCCAACCAGCTACAAAGTTAGACCTCAAAAATGTGTACCGACTTTGTAGCTGGTTGCTGTCAAGCTTTAATTTGCACATGTAGCAGGGTCCCCTCTGTGGCTGGGAGCCCTGTCAGCTGCAGGGGTGCACCATGCCCAGCTGGGGCTACAAGTAAGCCTGTAACCCTGGGCTAAATACAGACAGTCAAAAAGCCTGAGGCTGAATCAATTCAATCTTTGCAGGTTAGTCTAAATGTATAGATTGAACCGATAAGGAAGTGAACAAACATTCACCTTTGATTCCAGAAATGCAGCCACATGCCTGCAGTGCATGCCAGAAATGTAGTGCTCCAGACCAGAAGCTGGGGGGCACTAGAGCATGCCTCTCTGCTCTGATGGAGCAGACAACTTGGGCCAAGGCTATCCCACCCATTCTGCGAGGGGGGTTAGTACAGGAGGTGCAAAGCATCCTGGGATGCTGGGGGACTGTGAGTTAACTTGAATCTGGAGGGGATCTGGGACAGAAGTTCAATAAACAGATTTAACTTAAATTACTTAAGTCCAATGCTACATCCATCCAAGCTTATCTTAAACTGTTTTTGGCCATTTTGAAAGCAGTTTATGTGCACTGAACTTCTGTTGTGCTACAGATTTGAACCAGTTTCCAATCACTTATGCTGGTTTATGTATAATTTCTGTCCCTTGCCCTGGAGACTCTCAGACCCCAGAAGTGTGGACTCTGGGTCCCCCCTAGAGTGCCTCCCACTGACACCCCCCCAACTTGGGGGGTACATGAAACCTCCAGAGCAGGGATGATTCTGACTGCAGCCATCTCCCCACCCTTCCTGGGAGGTACATGATGCTGCTGGGGTGGGAGATCCCTGCAGTGGTGATCATCCTGTCCCAGGAGTTCACACACCCCTGAGGCAGGGAGGCCACCACAGCAGTGATCTTCCAGGCATAATGGGATCTAACGCACAATCCCAGAATCATGAGTCATGCATTAGATCCCATTGTGGCTTTACCTGCACATGCAAAGAGGGCCTTCGTTTTAATCCCATCAGTTAAAATGAATGAAAATGGGACATATAACAGACTAAATAATCTCCAGGGTGGCAGATAATCTCCTTTGCCAGTCCAATAATAATATTGAGGATATGGTACCCAGACATTTGCCAAATGTATAAATCACCATACTTCACAGAAAGACCATCCCTACTGACTAATGATTAGAGAGAAGTGTTCACTGTGATTATCAGTAATCATAATTACTACTATTAGGTTTTCTGGATTTTCCCCTTTGAACTTCTGGCACTAGCTACTGTTAGAGGCAACTAACTATATCTAGATGGGCCCCAGGTCCAGTCTGACACCTCAGTGTTGTTGTGCAGGACTTTTCTTAAGCTTAACTCAAACAATAATCTGTCCCCAAATGGCTCTCTGAAGGAGTATTGCCCCCGTTTTATGGCTAGAGAAAGAAGACTACTGTGACCACAAGGGAATATTCTCCTACTTTTCCAAATGAAAAGAAATTTCTGTAGAGTTTTAACTACAGAAATTATGGAAAGCAATTCACTGTATCGCCTTTACCTGAAGTGCTGAGTTTTGTCTTTCAAGCTGACTTGCCTAGAAAGAAAAGAAAGAAGTGGCATTTTAAAAGTATGAAAGTATGACTAGCTCTGTGATGTTTGTAAGAAACAGAGAGGGGAAAAGTTGTAAAGGTCTTTTTTTTTTTCTTTCAGGGGTCAGGGATAATGCACAGTTCAATGTAACTCTGAATTATATAATGGCCTACAGAATAAGGCAAGAGTCATGCATTTCAGCTTATTTAGGGAATGTGGTGTTTAATATTTTTGTGTTCCTAAAAGAAACTTATCACAGGTTCACAAATGGGACAAAAGATCCCAGTGATACATTTTTTGTTCAGCAAAAGAGAGGATTTTCAGGAGAAAATAAATCAATGAAATCCTTTTGCTTGTTTTCTTACCTTTTAAAATATCCGTATCCAAGGTCTCTGACATCTAGAACTTGCTTGAGAAGTTATGAAAAGAAAGAGCAGCTGCAAAATTTCAAAGCAGGTAGCTATCAATTCGCAATAATCTGACTTCAAAATGTTAGGGCCTCTTCTTTCACTCTTAGTTTTTTCTCCTGTATCTCCAGGTAAATGATGAGAATATCACTTAGAGACAGAAGGTAAGTCTCTTGGCTTGTTTTGTTAGTCCACCTAGAAGAAGAAGAATTGAATGTAAACAGCCTTTCTCATGACTAATGTACAGTATGAACAGTTCTGATTTAATCCTCACAAAAATCTTGTAGCAGCCTTGGCACCTTTTGTGATTTTGGTTGATTCCTTAAACTACCACACTGCTGAAATCTTGTTATTACCTGAGAATCCAAATTTCTTTTCAAAGCAAAAGTACATTTCCCTACTTCATGCATGCAGGGAAAAGCTTGAATATACAAAGCCAGAAGACAAATAAAAGGGCTCTGCTTTATTATTTTTCAAAGTTCATGATTTTTCAATACACTCTCTCTATTATTGCGGCTCAGTGCATGACTTTGGAATGCTTCAGGTTGGCAGTACTGCTTTTGAGACATATCAGTCAAGATTGTCTCTTTTGCTTCAGATAGGAATATGGGAGTCAGAGGGAAGACATGTTTTCTCCCAACCCATGCACAGTAAATCCCTGTAGTTATCTACATCTGCAAAAAAAGGGAGTGTAAATTGCTGTCATGTGTATTGTAATAATACCTATGAACGCTCTCACGTCCAGGACTCTAGGGAGTGTAAAAACACAGAACAAAAAGATTTTCCTATGGCCTTAAATAAATAACTCTTGGATTTTGTTTTATTTTACATTTGAATGGAAAAAAGTAAACAGGAGAAAATCAGCAAGACTTCGAAAGCTAAAAGTGACTAATTCTGGAGAATCACTTCCACGTGGCTATTAGGAGTGTGCGAAGTGGGTGGTTTTCTATTTGGATTCGGTCCGAATTGGGGACAGTGATTCAATCTGTTGATTGGAATCACTATCCCCAATTTGATTTGGCCAAATTCAAATCTGAAGATTCAATGCTGATTTGAAGAATCAGCGATTCAGGCATAGACACAGCTTTAAATATTTTTTCTACGTACCTTGAGGTACTAGGCACGGCTCATGAATGCTGTGATGTTGGGGCAGATGGAGTGTCCCCAAGGAGTGTGGGGGGCTCGCCGCGTGCTTAGCGTTGAACCCAGCACGTGCCCCAGTGGACCCGGAGTGGACTGGAAGTGCTTCTGGTCCACTCTTGGGTCTGCTGCCGAGCATGCTGGAGAGCCCCCTGCACTCCTGTGAGATGCTCCATCCACCCCAGCATCGCAGCATTCACGAGCCACGTGGTACCTTGAGGTACATAGAAAAAACATTTAAAGCTGTGTCTATGTCTGAATCGCCAAATCTTTCTGAATCTCTCCAAATAGATTTGGATGTTCCAATTTGATTCAGAGAGATTAAAGGGTTTCCTGATTCAGTTCAGATTTGGAGATTCAGCCACCGAATCAGGCCAAATCTCTGCCGAATCAAATCAGGGACTGAAGCTTCTCACAGCCCTAATGGCCATAAAGGAGACACATTCAACTTAGTTTTCCAATTCATCTTTGGGTAGATTCATCAAAAGGGAAGATACTGAACCAATGCTCTATTCCAAATAACCTTTTCTGTTCATTGCATTCTTATTACATGACACCCATTTCAGAGCCAAGTCTGAATAATTTAATTGCAGGATGGCTATGTCTCCAGGGATTTCTCAAGGTGAAGTTTTACGTTTTGGACTTAGTATCTGTAATGATTTTTCAGAATCTTTCAACTTTTTTTACATTCCAGTCTCATTGGAATAATGAAAGAAATGGAGCATAAACAGGCACCATGCATATTTCAAAAAAATTAGATTGCAGTGTATTGATAACTGGAGGCTTGTTATTAGAAAATATACAGATCGTTATTTTTACTATCTGATACAGTGCCAGATTTTCATTGTGGATCACCCATGCTTGATGGGCAAAAACATACACAAAATTCTGCATGCATGTGGGAAAATTGCACTGCTATAGCACTTAATAATTCAATTCAAGCTATTTTAAAGTTTGTGAGACAAAATTCATAGAAAAGATTCAGTTGATGCAAGTCAAGAATGGAAAGCATTTTCCCACTTCCTCATGTGCAGATCAATTATCACCAATTACACATTTTAGCTGTAGAGTAGCAGGGCAGCTCCCAGGACAACTGTTAATTATAGGCTTGCTGTTTCCTGCATTCCACAATCATGTGAGACATGGAATAAAATGGCATTGCGAGACCTAGAGGCAGCAAATGATTTGTACCTTGCTTGGCAAAGTGAAGGTGCTGTATTGAATTATGTCCCTGCTAATTATACAAGATATAAGTCAGAACACTCATGTCTGTGCTTATATACATGAACATGCACATGTTCTCACCTGCACATGTGTGCGTGTGTGTGTGCATGTCTGTGTACACATACACAGCCCACATGTGCAGGTGAGAACATTCATGTGTGTTATAAATAAACTTGAGTTTACAAGTTATACAAGATATAAGTGAGAACAGTCATGTGTGTTTATATATATGTGTACACACACACACAGGAGTGTATGTATACATATACACGTGAGTGTTTTATATACACACACGTGCTTTCATATATAAACACACACGAGTGTTCTTAATTATATCTTGTGTAACTTGTAAATTCATGTTTTATATAACACACACACGCACATGTTCTCACCTGCACATGTCTGTCTGTCTGTCTGTCTATCTATCCCAACGTGTGTGTGTATGTATGTAATGCACACACGCACATACATACATGCAGGTGAGAACACTCATATGTGATGCACACATACATATAAAACATACATATGAGTGTTCTCACATATCTTGTATAATTAACAGGGACATAATACAATACAGCACCTTCACAGACATATATATCTCTCTATATATGGCAACTCCTCTGCTTTGCTGTTTTTAAAATTACTCTCAGGGGCTTGAGAGTGGAGAAGAGCATTCTTTTCTCAACTTGGAATTTGCCTTTTTTCATGACGTGTGAGATAATCTGGCTGTTTTCATTAGTGTGCATCTTCTTGTCATCCAAGACAGAGACTGGTCCTCCTAATAGCTGCATATGGAAACATCCCAACTTCAGTGTAGAAACCAACTGAAGTCAGCAGACTTCCCTGTGGTTACAGTGTTCCTCTGCATATTCCATCTGCAGGACTGGGATGTGGGTGTGAAGGAAATATATCTCAAACCAGTAAGATGTGCAGGCTAGTGAAATGACTGGAATAAAGGAACAAATGACTTCACCTTTTAAAAAGGTGAGACTAGAAGCACAAAATATAGAGGTGAAAAACCACCTGAGAAGGTTTAAGCACCGGGTTGAAGAGTTTGGAGGTGTGGCAGGGCACTGTGTGTGCCTGCCACTTTAAGGCCCTGGAGTTCGCAGCCTCCAGGTGCCTAATGAGGGCAGCCATTTTAGGTCCAGGGCTGCCTATATAAACAAGGCAGTTGGGCTGCCTGAAGGTCAGGCAACAACATTGCTTTCCCAGAGGGCTGCTCAGTTCCAACTGGAGGTAAGGGAGGAGCTGTAGGGGATGGCAGGAGGCTCCTGGTCCTGGCTATGACCTAAAATGCACCCTGCCAGGAGTGGGTGGCCTGGTGGGGCTCCCAGTGGCATGGGAGTCCCCAGGAAAT
>NW_017728917.1:4697766-4733246 GCF_001723895.1 Crocodylus porosus
GGCTGCTTCATCCACCAGTTCCTGGTTATTCTACCCCAAGTAAATTAAAATAATTCAATTGTTGAACTCTATGTGAAACTGAGCTTTGATTTTTCTGAGTCAAACTTCAGAGTCTTCCCCTAATCAACAAACATCCCTGGCACTTGAATTGGTAGTCAGGCTTCAGGTAACCATTACACTCTATTCTGTCCCTGAGAAATAGAGTAGAAAACACATTTATGATGAATTTACCAGGTTGCATAGTTCACAGAAGTTCAGGGCTGGAAGGGACCTTGTGAGATCATCGGGTCCAGCCCCCCTGCCCTGGGCAGGAAAGATTTCTGGGATCAAATAACCCCAGCAAGGTGTGCATCCAATCTCCTTTTGAAGATCTCCAGGGTAGGTGCCTGCACCATCCCTGCTGGAAGTCTATTCCGGAGTCTGGTCACATGAGCCATAAAGAAGTTTTTCCTTATATTCAGCCTGAAACCTCCTTCTAGGAGTTTATGGCCGTTGCTCCTGGTTTTCGCCTACGGCGTTTTGTTCACCTAGCCCCTGATGCTCTCCCCTGATATCTGTAAGCTGCCGTCAAATCCCCCCAAAGTCTTCTCTTTTCTAGGCTGAATCGTTAACCTCTGGATTTCAGTCTAAGTTAGTAGCTTATATTCAAGTTATACATATGCTGTAGAGCTGTATTTAGTACAGTGTAAGCAGTCCAGTGCAGCAGCCTAATACCATTATTACATCTCTTCCTTAAAAATGAAATATTAATTCTTAGACAGGTATTATGTAAAGAAGAAGTACTTTCAATATCTTTGCTAAAAGAGCAATTACAGAACTAAGGCTGTAGACAAGTATGATAATTATAGCAAAAGAAAGAGACTTATCACTCATTGGTGATCTCCTGTTAGCCATTTCCCGTGTCCTCTCCAGTCCCTAAACAGATGTAAACCAGGGCAGCTAACACCAGACTGAAACAATTGCTAAATTATCATGGGTTAGCGTCCACTTACTGTGGAATAGAGCAGACAAGAAAAACAGTTTATAGCAATCAGCTTGAATTGTAGTAAGTCCATGCCTCCTTCTAAATTGGTTTAATTGTTTTACTTGAAGAAACCCTGAAGTACATAAAGATGCCAGGAGCTGTCAAAGGAGTTCCTTAGGTGTCTGAATCCTCACTATGTACTGCCAGTTTGTTCTGATACCAGTGATGCAATGCCAAAAAGCTGTGCCAGGCAGTGGAGTTTCAATATAATAAACAGATATTTCTTCAGCAACTTGCTTTTTGTCCCTCTTTCCCAGCAATCATAAAAATAAGAGTTGAAGCTCTGAATGCATGATATCATCTAATTTTTTTGCTCCTGCTGCTGAGAAAATGCAGGTTTGGAGAATCCTAAAAACTCAGAGCTGAAGCCTCTCAAATCCCTTTGAAGGAGCAGTTCTATAAAACCATTTGGTGTTCTTTGAGAGATGAATATTATCAGCTGATAAAAGACACCTGTATATATGAGGCTGTTATGTCATTAAACTTGAAAGAAATTCTAGGCTTGCATTGGAAAGAAAAGGAGAAGTGTTGAAACATGAATATTCTGCAAATTCACTCCTGCCCAGCCAGTGCTGCAGAGTGCCCTATTTTGGGTGCGTATTAGTCTTGGCCCAGAACCTTTGAAGAAACATTAAGGACTGTGTTAACGTGGCCTCACTTTGCTCTTCCACCACACAAACCATGGGGCAACTAATAGTATATCAAGGACAGAGAAACACAATATATTACATAGGTCAGGGAATGAATGACATAACATGTGGCAGAAAAGACGGATGGTGGTGAAAAGTGTTATCGTCCAGTAGCTGTTTTGTGCACTCGGAGGTCAATGGTTTGGTTTACAGATCCTGGTGTTCCCCCTTGCTGCCACAGCTGTTACAATCACTACCACAACCCATACAATCAACCAGTGCTTCAGTTGATAGCCTCTAGAACAGCTGGCCACTAAGCATTCGCAGAGAGAACAACCAGCTCGCGGTGGCCTTCGAAATCAGGCTTAAGGCCGCACATAGAAGGCTGCATTGCTCTATTGCTGCCTTTGCAGACATGCACTGTGAGTTAATCAAAGGCTTCAGCTTTCTGTCCCGTTAATCCAATACCTTTCAGGAACAGTACAGCAAAGTATAAAACAAAAACACAAAAAGGGGGGGGGGGCAGTGTGAAGGATGGAGGTTGGGGGAGGAGAAAGAATATTGGCTCTGATACAAGCACTAATCCTGTTAACAAGACAGATCGTTGCTAAAGCCAGTGCCAGTTGTCACCCCTTTTTGTGCTCAGCAGCTGTGGGTTAGCCCCGAAAATAATGTTACACAAGTGAGGACACCTGTGTGGTATTGTATCATGGCTGTAGTTATCCTAAAATGTGCCTGTCATCTTTCAGTCACTCCCTGTTAGCTGGAACTGATGCTATTTCCATTTCCTTTTAGTGGCAGGAGATGCTGGTACACTGGGTTCATTTCCTGTGTGCTTCTTAACCCTAGGATTTTCTTGATCTTTTTCTTTAAGCCGTTGTTACAGAATTGGATAGACAAACTGGCTAATTCACTGGCTTTGAAGTAAGAATTAGCCTTCTTTTAAATGTCGAACAGCAGCATCGGCAGCTTTTTGTTTTCTAGTGATTAGCAGACTGAGTGTTGCTCTGCTTTAGATTCCATGTGTGTGACCTTGGCCTGAGCCTGGTGTCTCGGTTCCTGATCTGTAAAATTGATGCTTCTTTTGCTTGTCTCAGCCTATCCTAGTTCTCACCTGCTTGCCTATATGTCTAGGAGCTGTCCCACTGATTTGAATGGAAGTGCTGACATACATAAGATGGATGGTGTGCAGAGGTTTGCAGGGCTGGGATCTTGGACTGTGACCTCCTTAGTAAGGAGCATCTCTTACTGGGTATTTATGCATCACAACTGTAGCTTAGAAGTGCTCTGGTATCAGTGGCAATTCACAGTGCAAATAATTAGAAAATAATTTTCAAACATGACATTTTAACTAGGGGTGTGAAAAATGGGCCGTATTCAATTTGGATTTGGATCTGGCCCAAATCAGGGACAGTGTTTTGATTCATTGATTCGGATCACTGTCCCCGATTTGATTCAGCCGAATCCAAGTCCGAAGATTTGGTGCTGATTCAGAAAATCAGTGATTTGGCCAGAGACACAACTTTAAATGTTTTTTCTACATACCTCGAGATACCAGCGTGGCTCACGAGCGCTGTGATGCTGGGGTGGATGGAGTGTCCCACAGGATCGTGGGGGCGCCCCCCACATGCTTGGTGGTGAACCTGGAAGTGGACTGGAAGCACTTCTGGTCCACTTCTGGGTCCACCACTGAGTGTGCCAAGGGCCCCCCCCCATGCCTCCCCAACTCTGCAATCAGCCATGGGGGGGAACCCAGGAGGCACCAGTCGCCAAGCTAGAGGGGCTTGTGTGCTCCCCGATGGACCCAGAAGTGACATGGATGTGCTTCTGGTCCACTTCCAGCTCTGCTGCCAAGTGTGTGGGGGACCCTCCCCCCTGCACTTTTGAGACGCTCCATCCACCCCACCATTGAAGCATTCACAAGCTTGAGGTATGTAGAAAAAACATTCAAAGCTGTGTCTATGTCTAAATGGCTGAATCTTTGCAAATCTCCCCGAATTTATTCGGAGGGTTCCAGTTTGATTTGGAGAGATTAAAGGGTCTCCTGATTTGATTTGGATTTGGAGATTCAGCCACCAAATTGGGCCGAATCTCTGCTGAATCGAATCGGGGACCGAAGCTTCTCACAACCCTAATGTTAACCATTCAGGATTTGGGACTGGACTGGGGAGATGGGATGAAAAAAAAGGGTCTGACTGTATTGTTTCAACTGAAAAGATATGAAAGTAGTCCAAGCTTCAGACCTCTGTTGTCTGGCTCGGGATCTTCTGGTGGCCTAATAGAACATGCCTTGCAGACGGCAGCAAGCTAGGAGTGCATTGTAACCAGAACAGTGCCTCTTACATTTGTAATAAGTATTTTGAAAATCTTGTTTATGTAAAGTTAATTGAGGTTTCAGGCAGCCTTTGAGCTGCAATATTTTCCATCCAAGAAATACTGTACAATTCATCTATAGTCTACAGCCTTACAGCTAAATGAACCAAAATACGGCTTTAGAGAACTGGTGAAATGTACCTAAATATTAATGTATGAATACATTAACTCAATTGCACAGAATATTTAGAACATCGACCGTTTTTAAGAAGTAGTTTATAGGTGCCACACGCAACAGAAACATAGTTAAGGTTTGACTGTTTTATAGCATATATTGTGTTGAAGTAATGGATTTTCTTTTTAAGTGTTCAGAAATGATCTTTCCATTATGAAAAAATAAAACATTCTGTCATAAACCTTTATTTCCATTAGGTCTAAGAAGGTTTATTATCATACTCACTAATGATACCCTGGGTCATATTCTTTGCCTGACATGATAGGAAAGTATCTACATCCATACAACCAACACACTGTTCATTACTTGTATTGTTCCACACTGATATTGATGATTGATCCATACACATCTGACGAACAAAGATGAACCTCTCAACAAATGGTGTCAGGATTAGAACTGTAACTTGGGTATACCAGTGTGTGCACCCTGCTTTCCAGTAGAAGAGGATGGTCAGCAGGGCCGTGCATGCTGGAGATGGGGAAGCTGCCAGCAAGCTGCAGTTTCTTTCTCGGGTGTCTCCATAGAGGAAGACCAGGACACAGTATCTTAACTATATACATGGTTTATTCAGATGCAGAATAAAAAGGGAGGGGATAAAATAAACTGGATGGGTGATAAAGATAAATATTTACATATAATACATTCAAGTCAACAAATAACAGAACAGGTAAGTATAGGAGTCCCCAAGACTCACGAGAGAAACCTCACCCAGCCATCCTCAGAGGGTAAGTATGCCTCAGCAACTGATAGGTAAGCATCTGCAAAAGGTAAAGCATAATAAACAGTTAATAGACTCTCCAGAATAGAAAACACAACAAGCAATTAATAAACACTCCAAAATATAAGATACAGCAAGCAACTGATAAACACTCCAAAATAAGGCGGGGTAATCCCAGATACCCGCCTCCTCTAGAGGAGTCTCTCTCTAGCCTAATCCCCCTGTGATGGGCCTTTCCACTGTGTCCCTCCTCGGTGGGAAACCCCTTGCCCAGGAACTCACAATTCCCAACGAGTAGGGGTCCAGGAAGGGTTCCCGGTGTTTTGTTTCCAGATAGGCAAGCAACTTTTGTAGCGGGTGCTCCATTTCAGTCCCCGCATGGGGTGCGTGGCTCGTTCACAAGCCTGGATGGCTCGGCCTTCTCAGCAGGTTGTGGTCCCAAGGTCCTGGTTCCTTTCAGACCCTCCATGCAGTGATGCCTGCACTGGCTTGCCATGCTGTCTTGTGGTGAGGGGTTGGGGACCTGCCGCTCCCATCCAACAGCGGCATCTTCGGGCTCTTCAGGGCAACTGGAAGCACCCCTTGGGTAACTGTTCCCCAGCTCATCCTTAGCCCCAGCTGCTTCTTTCTTATTTGTCCCTCATCATCTCCCCTGCAAGCTGTGCACGCAGCTCCTTATATACCCTTTTGGGGCTCCATCTCAAGATTGAAGACTGGCCAACTGGGGAGGAGGTGGATGCAGTCTACAGTTAGGTCCACTTCTTGCCTCACTCCAATGTACAGGTGGGGTGGACTCCGCCTGAGGCTCCTCTCCTGCTGGATTGCCCCACCAATCGCTTTGGCAATTCTCTAAGCCCAAGGGACCAAGCAAAAATAGGCAAGCCTGCCACAGAACATATCTCATTATTTTCAGTGGTTTATAGTACAGGGAAAGCCTGGGTCTTGCACTAAGAATTTTGTGATTTCAATCAGATTTAACCAACAAAGGATGCTATTCTGTGTCAGCTGATGAGGAAAAGAGACCTGTGCAAAAGAAGCCATGTGCATGGGGCAGCTTCCAAAAGCATTGTTGGCCACAGAGCCATCCAGTGGCACCTTATCCATTAGCTATTGGAATCTATGGGCTCTTGGAACAGTAATTGAAGCTTGAACAATTAATAAGAGGTGCTTACACATCTTTTTTTTTTTTGTTCTTTATTTTCATTTTGTGTTGTGCCTTCACGTCCTGATTCTGATCTCTGATGAAAAATCATTTACTTCACTATAATTATCCTGAATTGATTTACCCTTGTATATGAGACCAGAATCAGAAGCACAGAATTTAGGCACAGCGACTGTAGGAGATCAACTGCAGTGAGAAGGCAAGAGAGGTAAACTGGTGGCCTGTGCTACAAAGGCTGTGGGCTGGGACTGAGGAAGAAAGGAGATACAGAAGGGTTGTGAACAGTCTTGTGAGTGTGGATGAGGAACTGCTATTTTGTGGAAAGATTCTGGGAGATAAGGGACTGGAAGAAAGGAGCTGGTCTACAGTCAGGGGACCTGTAGAAGAGAATGGAAATGAATTTCCAAGGTGGCCAAAGCCCAGTTTAGTCATGGCTGAGGAGCAAGCATACTATTAAGTACTGAACTCTGTTCCATTGTAGCATTTATTTATACTATGAATCCTGCTGACAAACTATAGCCAAAATTGGGACCTCGTTATATTAGAATCAGTGTAAACATAGTGTCAGAGTTCCCAGGTAACAGTATTTGCTGTCCAAGTGCTTTTACAGCTAATTGCTGACATTTTGATATAAATGAAAGTGAAAAAATTAATGACATTTGATTTAACTAGATTTTGCAAGGTGCATTTTGACTATCATGTTCTAACTTTTATCCTGTTGTAGCGTCATAACCCTACACCCCCAACTATAAAAAAGCTTAAACTATAATGTAGTGGGAGGCACTTAATTTTTATTTTGCCTTCAGAGAAAGGGAAAGATTGTTGGAATGTCAACTTATTCTTGACAAAACCTCATTCAAATCCATCAAACCATGTATATTAAAATCCAGTATGTTTTACTTTGGGGACTGTAAATACACTGAGACAGGAAACAGGAAGCCTGTCTCACTGCATTTCTACACTACTGATGTTGTCAGGCTTACCATGAAAAAATAAAATTTCCAAGCTGTGACATTTGTGTTTAGTTGTGATAAGCTTCTTTCGACGGATTACTTACAAGTGAAGGATAACCTGAAAATTAGTTGTTTTGCAGATGGTTTTATTTTGATTATAAGCAATTACACATTTCTGAAATGCGGTATGGAAAAGTACATGGCAGCAGAATCGCAAAAAACACTCAGCACTGATTGAGGTGATGGGATGGGGCAGGAGATTTTTCAGTGGCACAAAGGACAGTGACATAAAGTGGCATAAAATTATATGTGCCTGTGTACTTGTGCATGCATGTTTTTTATTGTGTTCTGCTAGTACTAGTGATATAGTGGGGGAATATATAGTTAGACCCTGACTTGGGTAGGCCAATAGGGGTCTATTCTGTGATATGTTCATGGCCCAGATAGAGGGTATAAACACTTCATTGACATCAGGGGAGTCATGCCAAATTTTCACCCACTGAGGGCTTAGCTCTATGCATGTTGCCCACTCCAGACAGTGCAATCACAGAGGGGGGGAAACCATATAAGGTGAATATGTAAATCATGAACAGGTTTAAGGACATCACTGAAAATCTACCAAACTTGAAGTCCAAAACAATTCTAATTTAAAATTTGGAAACTCTGCTTGACAGAGTGGTTTGTATACAGATTATACATTTTGAACATGTGAAAATGCATATGCTTCATTTTGCTGCCCTAGACATAGGTTGTTTATAGCAAAATTGCACTTTTTCTAAGAATGAAATCAGAATTTTGATTTACATATGAACTATAACACTTATTTGAAATCATATTTGATATTTTTGAGGTTCTTGTTTGATACAGCCCCCTTCTTCAAAACTCCTAGTATAAAGTGATGTTGATCAACGATCATACCGTCATGATTATATAAATGTTTCATTTCTGCGGGGATACTAAAAATAAAATTATACTGACAATGACTGCTGAAACCTGAATTCATATGAACAGCAAACTACTCACAGTTTGCCGTACAGCAAACCACTCATGGGTTGCTTTTAACTTTCAACCCCCGCCCCCCCCCCCCAAAACTACACCCACTTTCCTTAGTCTATCACTCTCAGTCTAAAAGTGTGTGAGTTAGAAATCCCCATCCAACTGCGAGCATTTTCCGGACGGGATAGGAAAACATATGCTTTTTAAATTGCAAAGGCATTTAAGGTTGAACTGAATTCTAATTGGCGCTAAAAGTATTGTCAGTTTACAACATAGGCCCCTCTCCTTGAAATATTTAAGAGTGTGTGTATGTATGTGTATATATATAGTTGCTTACATGAGCATCCTAATGAATTCACCAGAGGTGCCCATGTGAGCAACACTGGGTATGTGGGATAAATCTTGCTACGTCCTTCACAAGGACTCCAGTGAGCAAGCTGAACAAGATTTGGCCAACAGTATGTTGTTCACTTCACTTTTAGCCTGCAGGGATAGCGCTAATAGAATCAACTTCGGCACCATGCGTACAGATCAGTACACATTGACCAGGTACAGACATTGCACTTTTATCAGTATATGTGATCAGAAACTGGTCTCTTTCCATAACAGAGCAGAAGTTCGGCATGCGTACAGTGGTTTAAAAATGGCAGAACCAAAGGGTGAATGTGTGTTTTGTTTGCTACCAATCTCAACTAGGCTGCTTACAGAAAACTGTATAACTTAGACCGATTCCGCCTTGGGTTTTTTTTTTTAAATGTCTGTATCTAGTCTTAATGTGCTCATTTGTAGTTCTGGATTTTAGGTGACAATAGACATCACAAGTTTCTCGCTCCTATTGTCTGTATTTTCCCTGATGTAGAAGGTAGTAATTCAGTAGAGAACACCACGTTCCCAGAGCATAGCACTGGAAAGCACTTTTGTCATGTGAAGAATATGTTCAGGAAGCTGTGACACACCTGCAGGCATCCTTCCAGCAAACAGAAAGGTATGGTATGGTACATTATGCTTTTCAGTGTGTGATAGTTACTGCATATCCTCCTCCGATCCTAAATACAATCTGCAGTATGTAAATATGAGATAAACGTGTAGGTTTCTGAATCATTATTTATATAGAATAAGTAGCAGACTTGCAAGATTAGATTATTCAGGTCCATTCCCTTTAACAACAAACAAACAAACACAAAGCAATAGGTTTCTGAAGAAAGATGCAGAGAAAAGCTGGTGGTTTTCTTGGTGATGGGTGTATATTCCACCCTATGCACTACTGGAATATTCCTTTTTAGGATTTTTTTTTTTGCAGTAGGTGTTTTTCTGAAGGCACAAATGAGTGGTGCATTTTGAAGGCTCCTGTTATAACAGGTAGGCATTAAGAACTGAAGCAGTTTTACCAGATGCAGAGAAAAAGTCTACTGACAAGGACTGGAAGAGCAGGCACGGCAAATGCCAGCATTGTGTGTATCACTGAGATTTAAAAAAAAAAAAAGTCTGTGGCAGAAGTTACCTTCTCTACTAGTTTCTCTTCCTGATAATGCAGGGGTATAAAATGGAGAGTTCTACAGAAAAAAAGATTCTACCTGGATGGATACTATACTCATAAAGCAGATTGTGACTATGTGAAACGGACCACTCACAAGGTCAAAATTACATCTTTTTCTCTCTTTTTTTGGATGATTGTGATGATGAAGTGAGTTCTCTTTGTGATCAGGAAGCCACAGTTACATTCTGATGCTGCATGTGTTGTGCTGCATGATTAGAAATGCACAACAATATTTGTACGCTAAAGCAGATCTCGTGAAGTTTTGGTTTAAGGTCAGTTTTACGTGAGCATGAGGTTTTTCACATTTAGCTGAAGGAATGTCCTTACCATTAAAAATATTTTCTGAAAAATTTTCCCCCCGTCCTTTCAACATTACACACTTCTTAAAAGACCTGACAGTCTATGAAACAGAACTCCATGATACAAATCTAAAAATATGTTTTAAACAAAATTGAAACATATGGGTATCTCAAAGGGTGTTGTTCTACCTTTGATATGCCATCTCACCTAACTGAGGATAAAAATACCAGCATGAGTTTAGATGGGTGCACCTGGCAGGCCATTCTCTGTTGGAGGTGTTGCATGATATCACATATCTAACTAAAGATAAATCCCATGGAATAGGTAAGATAGAAAGTGAGGTTGGAAAGTCATGTTGAGAAATGCTATTTTTAAACAAAGTGAGTACTTCAGGGTCAGACTTTGTGAATGGCATATGGATTTAATAACACATGCACAAATTATCTGATGACTAAGCCCTATGAAAATAAATGCTTTACTGTTGTGCACCTGAAACCCCAGGAGGAAAACTAATTTTAATTCTGCCATGGTTTAATGATGTTTAAATGAGTTGAATACTTTCTGTAAATGGCTACATTACAAGATCCATGTTCAAGAAATTGCAATAAACCATAATGGACTTTACAGTTTATTAGTTTCATAAATGTCACCTTGTTATTAACAACACAGGTAAGGGTAATTTTACAAGACATTCTGTAATCGTCAGGGCAAGGAAATACTGCATGCATTGAGCAACACATTTAAAAATGCTCATTTTAATCTGATGAAGTCTTAAACTACCATGAAGTACCAGGACATGAACAATACATTATTACAGTAGTTCTCCAACAGTGGTCACTGCTCTCTGCTTGCTACCAGTACATGGAAAGCTGGATGATTATTGTGCTGATTTTTTTTCTTCCTTTCAGCTGTTGCAACACACTAAAAGACAGCTAAAGCACTTCATGATCTTATATGTTTCATGTACCATCAAGGACGGTTGTAATTACCACTGTGGGCTGGAGGGAAGGGAGTGCCTGCAATTTCTGCATTCAAATACGGTTCACCCTCTGGAAAGGTCTCTGAACTTCTATATTATTTCACGTGGTCTGTGGATGGAATTTGGATATGAATATTTGACATGGACTTCCACTGAAGTCAGAGGCAAACCTTGAGCTCTTGAGGCCCAGCCTACAGTACAAACTCAGTGACTGCAGCAGAATGGCTTCAGCTCGACTTCACTGGCTCGTGGGCTGGGTTCTTGACACAGTCCGATAGCATGTGGCTACAGCAGGAACTCTTATGGCAGCTTACCTCATGCATTGGAAGCATGGAATATATTTGCCCCTACTGGCATCACACAAGGAAACAAGTCGAGGTACCAAAGACATGGCCCCGTTTCCACCCTGCACCTACCTCTTCTGTAGGCACGTGTCTGAAGCCCTCTAGCGATTGCATTTTTACTGGCTTTCCATGCAAGGCCCTTGTAAACTCTCCCATCCACTCCCCCGCTAACTGCATAGAACTTCTTTTTGAGTATTTTGCAGGAGACACGCTTGAGATATCAGGAGTGATTAAATTAATTAGTTAATGCCTGCAAAGTGCTTTGAAGAGGAAGAATGCTAAAGAAATACCAAGTAGTATTAATATGATTTTTAATAAATATGTAAGCTTGATGCATAATAAAGGTGACACAATGAAATTTGTTTCATTGTGGATTATGTCCCAAGCTCCTCTTAAAAACAGAGACATAATAATCCTCGCTTTGATTTCCAGATTAATCTTTAGGCATGGAAGGTAGCGCAGATGCTTAATTCTCTGAGAAATTAGGTTCAAAAATCTTATTCAAGCATTTTAAGACTTATTTCTCAGGAAGATGAAGAAGGTCAAGATGACAGTAATCTCCATCATATACCTTTGCCTCACATATATAATGCGGCTGGAAACGTGTTCAAAGAACAACTCTGTCACTTCATTGAAAATCTGTCAAACTCCCTTGGAATAAGATACAAAGGTAGATAAAGAAATGTGGATCACAGAGATAACCTCATCAAACTAAGACAGGCTGCAGTAGAGCAAGAGTAGGTAAACTTTTGCATTATTTCAGCATGCTGTTTTAATTGAGAACTGAAATGCAATTACATTTCTTACGACTAGAATGAGACGCATGGAGGCAAAGGAAAGGAATAAATATTCCCCACTGTGCCTGTCTGCAAACCACCTGGAGCTTGGGTGAAATCATGGCCTCTCTGAAGTGTACGGTAGTTTTGTTGTGGACTTCAACTAAGCCCGGATTTCACCTTTGGAGGCTGGATATGTTGGAATAAATGCAGTCTGTTAACCCATTCACTCCCTTTCTGGAGGAAATGGATGAGGAGTTGTTCCATTTTCTCTCTGTGTCAGTCCATGCAGTTATCCCAGTTCAGTTAAGACAGGGTGGAGTGGAGGTGTTAATTTACCAGAAGCAGTTTACTTCCATCCTGATGCAAGAGGGGTATCGAGAAGGGAAGATGTGCCTCTCAAGATGACAGTGCCTCAGACAACTTATCCTGGGGTAATGAAGCGTTCTTCTTGCCCTAGGCAGGAAATGAAGTCAGTCCAGGCATTGGATGTAAAAAATTCGGAGATGGTATAGAGCAGTGTATATGCTGCATCTTTCTGACAGTGAAAATTGTAGCAGTATAATCTAGCATGTGTGCACGACTAGGAAACAGAAGTTTAGTCGATCATCCATGCATGTATATATTGGAGCTAATCAACCAATGGGAATGCTCATGAGAATTTAAACAAAATTAAAGTTAATTTCCTTTCACAGCTTTCCAAAAAAGAGCTATTTTTCATTATTTTAGAAACTTCTTTTTTTTTTATGAAAGCCCACTTTTTATGTTTTCCCATGAGTCCTCCTGTTCCTTTTTTCTTCTTTGTTATTTTAAAAAGACAGACAGAGAGGCAGACTCACAGTTTATTGAATAATGGAACTTTTTTTGGAAAGGAAAACTCCAACATGCCTCCCAACACCCTGAACTTCAACTCCTGAAGAAGTCAGTTTTCAACAAAAGATCATTTTGAAAATCTGACATGCTCTAGTGTATTTGTGATCTCAGTTTGCAATTGCTCTTTTTTTTGTGGCATTGTCAAGCTGAATGGCAGAGGTGCCTGGCTCTAAGTCTGTTGCCTTATAAATAACTGCAGTCTTTTAACGTTCTTTGCTTTAGTTCTGATGAGCAATTCTCCTTCAGTGACCTGCTGCTTCTTGATTTGTCCAAGTGGCTGAAAATGGACCACATATGTGGTCAAACAGTATGAACAGGGCCAGGGGGTCCTTGTGTGGCAATCTTACCAATTCAGCTCAGCTCAAACAGACTTGGAAAAATCTTCATTTTGATTGGTGGAACCTGTCCACCAATCAGGTAAGGGCTGGGGGTGGAGCTGGCCCTGCCCCTTGCACAGAGTGGGGGAAAAGAGCCTCCCGGACCTGATTGAAGCCTGCGTTCTGCAGGTCCAACAAGACTTCAGGGGCGGAGCCTCCAAAGCAAATAAAAGGAGCTGCGTGCCCAGGATGCGTGAAGAGACGTTGGGGCCGGAGAAGGAGGAAGAAGGGGCAGAGCAGAGCTGGGGAGAGCTGCCTAGTGGGTGTTTCCACTTGCCCTGAAGAGCCCCGAACCCACGCCTCAGCCTCATTCGGTGCACAGTACAGTGCGGCACACAGAGCTCAGACCCTGGGAGCCGCTTGAGGCAGCTCAGGTCTGCAGCTCCTGGCAAGCAGCCAGGGCACAGTGCACATATGGGTGCAAGGAGCTCAGACCCTGGGAGCCGCGGGAGGCGGCTTGGGTTTGCAACCCCTGGCAAGTGGCCAGGCGTGGGGCAGTGCACGGCAGGACCAACACCCTTGGACCAACAGCGGCGGGTTGGGTCTCTAAGCCCTGGCTCCGGGTGGGTGCAAGCAATGCTGCATGGAAAGTCCGGGAGTGGACAAGATGACCCAAGCCTTTAACCCCTAGCACAAGGCGAAGCACCTGCTACACACAGCAGTGCATGTGGCCACTAAGCCGGGCTGCTGGCAGCAGAGCTAGCTGGCGGGAAAGCCAGGCGGGGAGTGGAGCCTGACCCAGAGGATGGAAGGCAGCCCTCCGGGGTCGTGGAGCTGTAAGTTACCCTGGGAGGAAGAGTCGTGAAGGTGTACCATGGTGATAGGGGAGGGCTTAGGAGTCCTTGGGTTCTCCCTCTTTTTTCCTTTCCCAACCTTTCCTGTAGGTGTAATCTGGGAGTGGGGCCTCTGTCCTAGCGGGCACCCAGGTAGTCTAAGGATTGCTTTTTCTATTTATGGACTGTGCTTCATATTTTATGTGAATAAGTTGTAGTAATGGTTTCTATATGCATAGAGTTTTAAGTTTGCCCAGTCAATATCCTTTGTTCTGGGTTGTGCTATTGTTCGTTTGCATTCTGAATAAAAATTGAGTGCCTATATACTATATAGAGTTTATTGTTTTGTAAATTTGTACATACATATTCTTCCAGTATTGCTTGTCTTTGCCACTATATATACATATTTATATATTTATTTATATCTATGTATCATATATAAATATATATTATATATATGAATATGTACAAATGGGTGCCTGAAAGGGTGTTGTTCTACCTTTGATATGCCACCTCACCTAACTGAGGATAAATATACCAACATGAGTTTAGATGGGTGTATCTGGCAGGCCATTCTCTCTTGGAGTTGTTGCATGATATCACATATCTAACCAAAGATAAATCCCATGGAATAGGTAAGATAGAAAGTGAGGTTGGAAAGTCACGTTGAGAAATGCTATTTTTAAACAAAGTGAGTACTTCAGGGTCAGACCTTATGAATGGCATATGGATTTAATAACACATGCACAAATTATCTGATGACTAAGCCCTATGAAAATAAATGCTTTACTGTTGTGCACCTGAAACCCCTGTGCACTGCTGTGCACCTGAAATATATATATAACTATATTGTTCCTCTCTAATTGTTTTGTTATAATAATAAACTTGAATATAATTAAGTAATTGATTGACTGGGCCTGACTGTATAGGAGAAGCGGCCGCTGGGCTGCTGTGTCTCTCTACAGCACACTGCCCTGCCAATAATTCCCTCAATTGGAGAGGGGAATACAAACCCGTGTGCACCTGGGCTACACTTGCAAGTGGATACAATCAGTTATTTAAAAAGACGCAGGAGGTGGCAGGTTCCTCTGAATTGCCCTCCTGATAGTGCTTATGTTGGACTGTGTATGGCACCCAGAAAACCCTGTTATTACTCAGTGTAGTTCCCTGCTTCATGATTCATTTGGCATCCTTTGTGAACACTCAGATAACCCTGCATGTTGCTTACTAGGAGAGTCCTAGCTAATTTGGAGGTCATCCCTCAAAAATCGTGCACATTAAGTATCAGCTTGAAAAATCAAACCAATGGCTCAAACTAATTCACACACACCAGAAATTAAAGTTGTTTTAAATAATGCCATATTATGCTCCATAAATTTAGTAAGGTGACCCAGGAGTGTTCATTAGAATTTATTCTAGCCTCACTTATTGTCACTTAACAGACTAAACAAGAACTGATGGCCCTTCAAGCAGTAATAGTAAATTATAGTTATTGTGAACACAAATGCCTCATTACATCTAGTCAAGGTCTATTTCCCTTTTATAGCAGTAACTGTAGGAAAGCACTGTTTTTAATTTATGAATGAGGAAGCATACGAATCTTAGCTTTCCTATTTACATAAAGGTGATAGACAATTAATCTTCTCTAAAGTAACTAGAGTGGTGTTGAAAAATACAGACTGCTCCTGCACATATCCCAAGTTGCCAATGGCATCTTCATATCGTAGTGTGTGCTAATGATAATCTGTTATATAGTTAAGTAGAAACAGACGGGAAATAGACAGATTTTTTTTTTGTCTACTTTTATGCCACGTGATCCATTCAGCCAAAATTGAAGCGTGGAATTTTATATGCTGGAACATTACAAAGAATTTGGTGTGATTGTGTATATCAGAGTAGTAGGTAAGAGCAAAGGTAGTAGACTACATTGTATTTTTCTTCCAGTATTGCTTGTCTTTGCAACTAATGACTCTCTTCAGTCCTAATGTTCTCCCTTCTGTAAGTGATGTAGAGATTTTCAGGTTGTAGAAGCGCTAGGATTAGGAGTGTTTAGCAAATGCCTTTTGGTTTTTAAAGTTTTTATTACTCTCTTGATATGCTTTACTGGTTATATGCTGTAAAACAACCACATTACAAGAAAAGGTTATAGAAATCCTTTAGAAGTAAAAGGATGACAAAGGAAAGTACAGGTTATTACTAACTCGGATGGCTGAATTATTTATAGCCTCTTCTCCATCAACCTTCACAAAAGAGGTCAACTATGATCAGAGACTTACTTAATTTTAACAAGGGGACACTAACCACTAGGCATACTGCCTCCTAATTTGGGTAATGACCTTTCCAGAAAATTCTAATCACAAAATTTTCCACTTTGGGCTACCCTACCGGTTATGCATTTTTTAGCTGGAACTTCCATTGATATTAGCATTTGTATTCTGCATGCATGGACTAAATTCAGGATATAAAGGCAGGTTAGCCGTGTAGATCCCATGAGAAAAATAAAATGTTTCTTCCTCGGAAGAAACTTTATCATCTTTGCATATATGTATTTTTGTGCCACTTAATTCCATGTCGCTTGATGGATGAGACTTTATAGGTTCTTACACACATAAAAATGCACCTGGTAGTATCTTTAAAGATCCTTAGACACCTAATTCCCCTGGCTCTAAAGGACTTTGGGTGTACGAAACCATACCACACATACAGATTAAAAATGGAGTGGCATGTAATTCCAACCTCATATAACATTTTAAATATGGTGTATTACATATAACTGATTGTTATTTTCAATGTAAATAAAATCTGCCCTTAACAAAGTCATCTTTGTTCATTTTCATGTATTTAACATGAAGAAGGCACAGGGGAAAGAATCTGGCTTTTTGCACAGCCAAAACACACAGCAGAAATGCAGCTCTATGCATCAGCCAAAGCAACTGGTGTGCAACCTCTCCGTAAAATAACAGTGTAGACATACATACCTGATGTGACCAATCTCTCCTACTAGAAGGGTGCATATCTTTTTGTTACCCTGTGTCCTTTGCATTAAATAATGCAAAGAACAACATAGTGTAGTAATGTTTACTGAGATTTTGTAATATTGCCGCCCGTCAGAAAACATGCTTGTGCTTACATGTCATTAAAAATAATGCATAAAGGCGTGTACCAGTTTGCTCAATTTATTTAGCTTGAGTTATGGGTGCCTGACCTTCACAGCACAGTTGACCATCTGGGCTTGGCAGGAATATATATTGTTGCTAACTGGCAGTGAAAATAGTTGTGGAAAATTCAATTCCAGTTCCCAGACTACTAGAACTTAAACACACACGATGGGATGATTTTCAGCTGAGAGTTTTCCTGTAAGACTCTTTAAGAAATTCTCCAGAAAAAAAAAAATTAGAGCCAGTTCCAAGAAGATGATTTAGATGCCTAATCTGGGACTAAGGAGGATTTTAGTGTCTTCAGAACGAGTTCCTCAAATTGCTCATCTGTGACCTAATCCTGCTGGTATCCGAACTGCAGAGGTACCATGCCTTTCCCCACCTAAATTAAGGGCTCTACATATGCCCACGACTCCCTGAGTTTTCACAGGGCAGCTTAACATCGACAGGCCTTGTTACACAATCCTTTTCGGTGGCTTCTGGAGTTCTTACTCCCCTGGATTGTCTACACATTAACACCTTAAAGTGGTTTTAAGCACTCATTATTTTAAGCACTGCAAGTCATGCCTGACCAGCCTGATTGCCTTCTATGATGAGATGACCGTCTCCGTGGATGTGGGGAGACCAGTGGATGCGGTATACTTTGATTTTAGCAAGGCTTTTGATATGATCTCCCACAATACTTTTGCAGGCAAGCTAAGGAAATATGGGCTGGATGAATGGACTGTTAGAGGGATAGAAAACTGGCTGGGGCATTGGGCTCAGAGGGTAATCAATGGCTCGAGGTCTAGTTGGCAGCAGGTATCAAGTAGAGTGCCCCAGGGGTTGGTCCTGGGGCTGGTTTTGTTTAATGTCTTCATCAGTGACCTGGACAGTGGCACAGAGTGCACCCTCAGCAAGTTTGCAGATGACACCAAGCTGTGGGGAGTAGTAGATACGCTGGAGGTTTGGGCTAGGATTCAGAGTGACCGAGACACATTGGAGGATTGGACCAAAAGGAATCTCATGATGTTCAACAAGTACAAGTGCAAAGTCCTGCGCTTAGGACAGAACAAACCCATGCACCGGTACAGGCCAGGGGTGACTGGCTGGGCAGCAGCTCTCCAGAAAAGGACCTGGGGTTACAGTGGAGAATAAGCTGAATATGAGCCAGCCGTGTGCCCTGGTTGCCAGGAAGGCTAATGGCATACTGGGCTGCATTGGTAGGAGTATTGCCAGCAGGTCAAGGGAAGTGATTTTCCCCTCTATTCAGCACTGGTGAGGCCACATCTGGAGTACTGTGTCCAGTTTTTGGGCTCACTACAGAAAGGAGATGGACAAGCTGGGGAGAGTCCAGCCAAGGACAACAAAATGGTTTGGGGTCTGGAGCACATGACTTCTGAGTAGAGGCTGAGGGGAACTGGGCTTATTTAGTCTAGAGAAGAGAAAACTGAGAGGGGATTGAATAGCAGCCTTCAACTACCTGAAGAGGGGTTCAAAAGTGGATGGAGCTGAACTGTTCCCAGCGGTGGCAGATGACACAACAAGGAACAAGGTCTTTCAAGTTGCAGCAAGGGAAGTTTAGGTTCAATATTAGAAAGAATTTTCTCCCTAGGAGGGTAGTAAAACACTGGAACAGGATACCCGGAGAGGTGGAGGACTTTCCATCCATGGAGGTTTTTAAGGCCTGGCTCAACAACCCCCTGGCTGGGATGATCGAGTTGGGGATGGTCCTGCTTTGAGCAGGGGGTTGAACTCCTGAGGTCCTTTCCAGCCCTAATTTTCTGTGATTTTGTTATGGCAGCTCAAGGTTATGCCACTCTCGGGTAGGGTTATCTCTGATCCTCACTACTCAGTCCTGTTCCATAAGGTATGGCCACTCCCCACAGATGTGCCATCCAAGACGAAGTCCTCCAGTATCCCAGGATCTCTCACCCCCCCACCCAGAAGCCTGTCCTGGCTCGCCAGCCCTAAGTCTAGTGGCTCCAGCTCCTAGTCCTGCTCCTGTTCACCAGGCCTCTAGTGGCAAGTCACAGCTGTGCAGGTGGGAGACAGCCAGAGAAGGCTTCTGGATTAATGGTGAAATTGCTCCATACGTCGAGCTAGCACTAATACTGATCAGCATTTGCACAGCTCACAGCATAAGCTGTAACAAGGCCCTAACTTGTGCCTGAGCTTTCTCAGAATCTAGCAGCCCAGGATTTCTGTGTAAGTGAGTTGATGGGGTAATTTGGGAGGCATGTTCAGAGCATGCCTAACACTGACAGCATTGAGCCGGCCACACAGTTCAGGAACAGCAACACTTCCCTTCCATAAGGTGGTGGTGCCCCTCCTTTTCCATGATAAACTACCATTTCAAGAACTCAGCCTGGAAGGCAGGTTCAATGCTTTCCTCTGCCCAGTCAACCCTGTATCGTCATCTCCTAGATGAGTGGTTTAAACACCAAGCTATGGGCTCTTCCAGGGTGTGCACATGGTTCTCAGCACCTACCGTTACAATCCAAGTGCAGAGCCAATTTCTACACGTACCTCTCTACGAGCACACCGAAGGACCGGAGAATTTCACCTGCAGAATTGTCATTGCATCGATACTTATACAGATACATGAGTCAGAAGGAACCTATCATGATGATCAGATCTCCGGGTGAGTTTTCTAGGCTGGTACAAAACAAAAAGAGCAACTTGGCTTGGAAGTCAAGGGGAATAATAAGTCCCCAAGATGCCAGCATTACAAAATCACATTTGAGAGAACGACTACATTTTCAGAAAAAAACCCATTTCCCCCAAACATTCAATTTTTCCAGATTCTGCCTTCCCCAAAGCTCGATGCATTTGAGAAGTCCTTTGCAGAGCTTTAGCTTGACCCTGTGCTGCTCACATTTCAACTTACTTTATTGTTGTGAAGAAGGAAAAAGTTTGAATGCTCCTTTCATGATGAATCTTTTTTTTCAGTGCTTCAGCTATAGCATACTTGTTCTTTGCCCTTTTCAGGACTTTTAAGAGAAGTAACTTAATGTCTCTGTCAGTACAAAGATATTTCTGTGGGTTACGTTCCCCTTCAAACCTTTCATGGAGCTGCTCTTTTCACTGAAGAATCCTACCTCCTTTCCTGAATCTCAGTAAAAATAAAAGTGGGGAATGAAGCACGGATTCTTCACCAGCAGATTCTCACGTACATGAAACCACCTTAAACGCTTCTAAATGTTGGCACAAATATTACATTTATAAGTCAACATTTATAAGCAATTAACCGCACCAACTAAGCTAGGACAATCCATTTTAAATATCGAGCAGTATTGAGCAGTATTCATTGATAAATACGGACCTTTTAGTGGTCACCACTGCACATGTGCCTACCAGAGATGTCATTTCCACGAGGAAACTAATTATTGAAGGACAGAATCTGTAGTCTTAAAATTAGGCCCTCAAAACCGATCCACCTTCTGCTTTTCCCTACAAATTCTGCCCGTTGTAACTGACCTTTTCTAGAAACTAAATATTTTTCAGGACTTTGTGGATTTAGGTAGCGTTTATTCCTTAGACTTGCAGCATAATTTAAAGGAACACTGTCAGCTTCTATTTGTGGGGAGGGGGTTGGGTTTTTTTGGGGGGTAGGGGGTGGCTAATAAATAATTTTGGGGGGAAATAAAAAACAAAAAGCCTGTTGCTGAAAAAAATATCCTTTCAATTGAATATCTTGCCTTGTAAGATTAATTTAAAACATGGATGAATACTTTCTGTTGATTCTTTTGAATAAGAGAGAAATTGGATGTAGTAGTTAAAAAGCTATCAGCATTGCTCTGCCTCGGCTCCCTGCTGAAATCAATGGTAATGCTCCCCCATCTGATTAGTGATAGGCCAGTGCCATGCACTTGTGAACATTTCACCCTCCATGTTGTTATTGAAGAAACTGTGAGACTGAGAAGCAAAAATTGGCGGATGCACCAAGCAAACAATAATTTAAAATCTAGAAAAAAGATTTTGCTAACATAATTTACCTTACAGTTGCATGTACCCGCAATGAGTACAGAATTAACACAGATGTCACTTCCATGTCTTTCTGCAAATAAAATATCTCCCAGCAAGGGACTCCTTTGTCTATGAAAATCTATGTTGTCTAGAGAACGAATATGACAATCAGCCCTCCGCTGCTGCATTTATTTAAAGCCAGACTGAATTGACAATTTATATCCTAAAAATCAAATTAATGCAAATGATCATTTTACTTGTTTTAATAACTGCAAATAATTCCAATTAATTCAGGCTATCATAATTCACTCAGCTTTATGCAGAACCCTTACTGACTCTACAGAATGCGTTATGTGCCAGAGCTTTCAGCCTTGTATTGATTGATTCTTTGCAATGAACCTTAAAAATCCATTAAGGAAGAAGTTAGAAGATGTGAATTAATTTTAAATCCTTTGTTGGTGTGTGCAAGCTGAAAAAAGCTGTTTGTAAAAGCATTCATCATACCGTAAAATACACTTTAAAATAATCAGAGGAAGACTCCAAGCTGAGGACTTTTCTTCACTACTCCCTCAATGCCACGTGCACCTGAGTCTGGTATACAGTGGTTGCAGAGTATATTACCAATATTTTTCCACATACAGTATTCTGATAAAACTACCTTGCCACACAACCACCTGTGCCAAAATGAAGTAGATTGTTATCTAATAGTTTAAGTATGTTTCTCGTTTAGAGAAATGCTGAAAGTGAAAACAATAACACTTGGCATCTACTGTCAGGTAGCAGCAGTAATTAGGCAAAACTTAATTTAGAATATTAACAAAAACACTTGGAAATCCTCACCCATTATTAATTATTAAAATTAATTTTCTACTGTGGTTTTTTTACTTCTACTGCTCCCAAGAACATCTCAATCTTAAAAATGAAGTTGCAGAAACTTTAAATTAAAACTGAAATACAGTAGAAGTGATGCATGGAGAGAAGGGTGATATTAAATCGAAATGTGGAAAGCAGAAGAGTGAAATGTAAATTGAGGGAGTAGCTGCAGATTTATTTAAAGATATATGAGCACACTTCATTTGTATTGCATCATGCAACTAGAGTCTGTCCCCACATGTGTTTGCATATAATATAATATGGGATGAGGATTTGTATGAGATGATTAACTGAAATTGTACAGATAGTAAAAAAATATATTGGGCCAAATCCTTTACTCACTGTAGCCATCCTCTTGATTTGAAAATGGAAGGTTTAAGTGATTCGTACCTTTTTTCTCATGCCTGGTAGCCACCACCTGTGTTTTCTTACCTGAGTTTAAACCAGCCACATAAGTATTAATGGATGTGGTGGCAGAGCAATTAAGGTGTCTTGCTGTGGTAACTTGCATCTGTGCCATGTTCCTTGGTTCATGATAAAAATTATTTCAATTGGCCCAGTTGTAAATGGGCACCTGGGCATTTGGGCTGGAGAATGCAGCATGCATGGATGTGATGCCGACCACATCACTCCCTTAGGTGCCACTGGCTGCAGAAATTAGTGCGCTTTAGCTATGCTAGCCCAATGGACCATTGGGCCTGGGTGGACCTTTGACTTGACATATTTAATTATTGACTTCAGTGGGTCTATAGGCATGAGCCTGGCAAATGTGCTTGGGCTCATTCTGTGAAGCTTATCTCCAAGAGCTGTTACAAGAATATGGTGCTCTGCTCAGTATTGCCCATTTTCCTAGCGCAAAGTGAAGGCTCGACCCACAGTGCAAAAACACGTCCTGCTTATTTGCACTTACAGTGAATAGAAGTCCCTCTTCCAGTACACTGAGCTAGCGTAGTGGGAGGCTATCAATTCTGCTTGTGGGCTGCTGAGTTTACTCTTCTCATTTCTTCACTGAATGCCATACATTGATGCACTTAAAAGCTTCGCATGCTATTTTGGCAAGTTTTTATTATGTCTCTCGTAATTCTCTGCCCTGCTTGGATTGTTCTTGTTGCTGGTGTTGCTGTATTTGCATTGGTGTAAGTAATGGGGCTATGTGAAATTTCACCAGCAGTTTTATTTCGATGCTGTTTCGACTTGTTTCAAGCTCGAAACAGCAAAATCGAAATGAAACAGAGAGCTTTGAAATAGCCTCGAAATGAAACGAGGCAAGTTGAAACGTTTCGAGTTTTGAAGCTGAAGCCTGCAGGGAAACAGAAACTAAAGTAAGGAGAGGCAGGGGGAAGGAGGGGGAGGGGAAGGAGCACCCTCATTATTGACTATGTAGCTGGCCAGTGACTGTGATCCTTCCCTGAGGTCCCTTCCAATCCCAGTGCTCTGGGGGAGGGATGGAAAAACTGCATACAAGGCAGCATTGTTTGAGCTGCCCTGATTTCTGCCTTGGTTTCAACTGAATAAGGGTGCACCTTAACACACACATGATGTCACCCACCCGTGTCACAAGTTTTGCCTGTCAGCAGCTAGGGGTGCAGAGCCCCAGAACCCAGACTCGCCTGCACCGATCTCCTTAAGAGCTGGCAGGCTTCGTGGCCACAGCAGGGCCTAGCAGGCCTGGAGTTTTCACCCCCCTGTGTCCCAAAACCCCATGCACCCATGACGTGAATTTTGCCTGTCAGCAGTCAGAGGTGCAGGGCCCCAGAACCCAGAACCCCTGCACCGATCTCCCCGACAGCTGGCAGGCTTCACAGTCACAGCAGCGCCCCCGTCCCTGCAGCTTTCACCCTGCTGCACCTTAATGCGCACAGTGTCACCCATGTCATGAGTTTTGCTTGTCTGCAGCTTGAGGTGCAGGTTCCCCCAAACCCCTGCACTTATCTCCTTGAAACTTGGCAGGCTTTGTGGCCTCAGCAGGGGCTAGCGTCCCTGCAGTTTTGACCCCACTGTAGCTTTACACGTACACATGACATGAGTTTTTTGCTTTCAAGATTTTGAGGTGCAGTTTCCCTGAAACCCCTGGACCTATCTCCTTGAAACTTGGCAGGTCTCATGCTCTCAGAACGGGAGACCGTCCCTGCAAGTTTCATCCAAATCAGGTCAGAAATGACAACGTTATAGGCTGTTTTGAGCTTCCCCATTATAGCCTATGGGCAAAAGGTCGAAACAGCAAAACTGTTTTGATGAAACAAAGTGGAACAGCAGTTTCGAATCGAAACTGAATTCAAAATGAAACGCTGTTCCATCGAAACGTTGAAAGGCAAGTCGAAACGGAACGGTTCCATTTTGCACAGCCCTAGTAAGCAAGCAAATGAGAACAAAATCAAGTTTCCAGCCAAAACAGGGTGCCTTATACATCTCAATTTACTGGCTTTCTCACATGCATACTGGCCTCTGGTTTCTATTCCATCCAGGAAGAGCACAGACAAGCTGCAGATGCTTCCTCAGCTTGATGAGGGGTGTTTGTACCTGCAAGCTTGCAAAGAAGAATTTTCCTTACTATTTTAGCTGGTCGAAGGAAAGCTATCGGAACCCACATACATCTCCAAATGGGAGTGGCGTACTCAAAAAAATGGGCTTGTCCATCTCTGCCATAAGCTATCCTTCATGAAACATATGCACAGTTAAATTTTTGATCCGTGAGATGTATGCTGAGCCTTCGCTCCTATATTTTGAACTGCCTTTGAGAACAAGACTCTGGCTGGGCAAGGAGAAAATGGTGCTGTGATTCATTGTATTGATCAGGGAGAAGCTTTGGCCTAAATCACAGCAAAAGAAATCAAAACCTGCAATGTGATCTGTAAATTTGAAGGTGAACTTGAAAAAAATAATACAGAAAATATTTTGATCAGTCTCCAGAGGTCTTATATAGTAAATTGCTAAGTAATTTAATGAAACTAGTGAGCTGTGTAATAAAGATTAATTCTACTACAGTCTGAGAACACACAGTAACGGAAACAACTTCTCTCCTTTATGAAGTATAACACAGGGGGACCATGATTAATTTTTATGTGGATGCTAAGTTCATGAATACTTTTTGCAGGTCTGCTGATGAAATTTCACAGTGATAAAACAGGTCAATTTAGAGAATAGAAACATGGAGCCCATTGCACAATGTGGGCTGTTGAGTCATCTCGTCTCTGCGGGACATGAGGATGCTCATCATTTTGCAGGATCAGAACCTGATGCCAAAATCGTAAGAAACACCTCTATATGCATTAGTGCTTGTGGTCCTATGATGTCCTACATATGTTTGGTGGACTTCTGAACAACAGCTAGAGAAAGTCTCACTTTGTGAGTCTGAGCATGAAACTTTGTTTCTCCTTGTGCTTCTTTCACTCAGAAAAATGATTCCAGTGAAGCTCCACTGGAAACAGTTATTAAAGCGTGCAGTTTGTTGAAGAAATGTTACAGCTATGAATGAGGCCAGGAAATGTGTTTTTTGAAACACAAAGCCTGATACTTATCTCATTCTCAACAGTTTTTTACTGGCTTAACTCTGCATAATTTAATAACATAGCTCTTTATTCGCACTTACGTTAGCGAGAGAAGAGCAAATGTGACATAACATTGGTATGTGTGTTCATAAACTGGTGTCTGACCAGCAGCAGTAACCAGCAAACCAAAGAAACAAAAGAAGAAGGGGTAAAGAATATTTTTTATATAGAGAGAGTTCATATATAAAATATGTCCTCTATATGATCTTTCACGATACGCATCAGTACAGCAGCTGAATACTTTTACTTGAGTGAAAACAGAAAGGTATAAAATAATTTAAGAGAAAGCAGGATCCTTCTCTACGCAAGGTGCTGGTCTATAACCTGTACCGCCAACCCAAACTTCTCTAAATTTGGCTCCAAATATCTGATTATCGGCATGAAATAGTGGCCTGTCTAGCTTGCATTCAGATGGTGCCACGGAGCATGCATTGTGAACTTCATCCAAAGACTTTAGTAGTCATTGGATCATTCTTCTAAAAATATGCAGCATATCATGACTAATATAATTTATAGAGTTTTATGCAGTGAGGACAGCTGAGCATTCCAATATTTTTAGTCCCTTGGCATAGCACATTGCACTGGCAATCAGTAAAATTAGCGTATGAAATATTTTTAAATGACAACCTATGTAACATCTCAAATGCTAAATTTTCCAATAGTGAGCCTTTCCCCTACCATGCTGCTTCAAGCACCTGTTTTGGAAAATCATGCACTAGGTTTCATAAGATAGAAATTGCAAAATAGCCCCATGGGAAGATGGCTTAAAAAATATGTAGGTGTTGTTAATCCCTGTATTTCTGGATGAGGGGTTAGTTTTCTTAATTTATAAAGCATAAAACAGTAGTTAAAAATCAATTAAAAATAACTATCCACAATATATAGTGACTCAATGACTTCCTGTAGCAGTCAATTTCTCACACTGAAAGCATATGTTATGCAAATATATCCTTTTATTTTTTCTAATAGTACTCTTATTTTATTGAGCACTCATGATCTTAACTTATTCAATAGAAAAACAGTTATGTCTTGCTGTCTAATTTATTGTGTGTGATCTATGTTATAAATGTTGGTATTATGGTGTCTATACTAAATTCCTGTCAGTGAAGGCCAGTTTTAAATCATGAAGATATGTTTAGTACTCTGACTACTTATTCATTTATCCATATCATTGAATCACTACTCAGTTTGAAATGATTCTTTTTGATGGGAGACATGTCCATTCAGGACTTAATTTTTTTTCCTAGATTTCATAGACGTTAGGGCTGGAAGGGACCTTGAAGATCATCAAGTCCAGCCCCCTGCCCCAGGGGCAGGAAGTCAGCTGGGGTCAAAGGATCCCAGCAAGATAAGCATCCAAGCATTTCCTGAATAAGTCCAGAGTAGGCGCCTGCACCACATCCGGAGGGGGTCTATTCCAGGTCTTGGGGGCTCGGACAGTAAAGAATATTTTTCTTATGTCCAGCCTAAAATGGTCTTGTACGAATTTATGACCATTGGTCCTTGTTTTTCCTTGGGGTGCACTGGTGAACCTTGAGGTGCTCTGGTTCCCCCAGATCCTGATGAACACCCCTTGTGTACTGATAGGTAGCCACCAGTTCCCCCCTGAGCCTGCACTTCTCCAGACTGAAGCGTCCCTTGGCTGTCAGCCTCTCTTCATAAGGCCTGTTCTCCTACCCGCTGATCACGCGCGTGGCTCTCCTCTAAACTCTCTCAAGCTTCTCAACATCCCTCTGGAATTGCAGAGCCCAGAACTGGATGCAGTACTCCAGCTGTGGCCTCACCAGGACTGAGCACAGCAGGAGGATGACATCCTGAGATTTACTTGAGAAGCATCTATGGATGCAAGCCAGAGTTTTGTTTGCTTTACCTGCTGCGACATGGGAGCTCATGTTCATCTTGTGTCAATCATGACCCCAAAGTCTCTTTCAGCAGTGGTGCTAGCAACCGTAGCACTGCTGAGCCTATAAGTACGCTGCGGGTTTTTTACCCCAAGGTGGAGTACCTTGCATTTATCAGTATTGAATGTCATCAGGTTTGTGTCCACCCACTTACTAAGCTTGTTCAAGTCAGCCTGGATGGCTAGCCTGTCCTCAGGTGTGGACACTATGCCCCAGAGTTTAGTGTCATCAGTGAATTTAGCCAGTGCGCTTCTGACACCCATGTCTACATCGTTGATAAAGATGTTGAAGAGAACCGGTCCAAGGCCAGAGCCTTGGGGGATGCCACTGGTCACGGAGTGCCATAATGACTCGCTGCCATTGACCACTACTCTCTGGGTCTGGCCTTGGAGTCAAGTTCCCAGGCATAGGACTGTGGTGTAGCCAAGGCCACAGTTGGCCAATTTTTCCGTGAGGAGGTCATGGGACACCTGATCAAAGGCTTTTTTAAAATCCAGGTATATGACATCAATCTCATCTCCCTTTTCCAGGTGATATGTCACCTAGTCATAGAAGGAGATGAGCTTGGTCAGGCAAGACGTACCCATGACAAACCCATGCTAGCTATCCCTCAGGATGTTGCCCTCAGCCAGCTTATCCAGAAGGGTCTCCTTGAGAATTTTCTCAAGAATCTTACCAGGGATTGAGGTCAAGCTGATTGGCCTATAATTCCCGGGATCTACTTTCCACCCTTTCTTGAAGATGGATACCACATTGACCTTCTTCCAGTCTTCAAGAACTTCACCTGAGCGCCACAAATTTTCAAATATTTTTGCCAATGGTTGGGCTATGACACCTGCCAGCTCCTTGAGTACCCTAGGTTGTAGTCTGTCAGGACCAGCTGACTTGAAGGTGTCCAGCTTCTCAAGGTGATCCTTTACTAGATCAACACTGATGCTGGGTATAAATATGCCCTCACCCTGGATGTCCTATGTTTTGCTAGGCAGGGCGGTCTCATTGGACTGATGAAAGATGGACGCGAAGTACCCATTAAGCAGGTTGGCCTTTTCCTGGGTGTCGGTTATCAGCTGTCCTGTTTAGTTCAGCAGGGATCCAATGTTACCCTTGCTTTTTTTCCAACTCCCTACATATCTGAAAAAGGACTTTTTGTTAACCTTGTTAATGGTGCTCCATACACACATTAAAATTATAATGCAATGTACCAAGCCGTGTTTAGACATTTTTATAGCACCCAGACATGACATGTGTTGCTTACTATTGGTTTTCTGAATATTGTTTTTGCGCTTTGATTTCATTCATAAACATTGTTAAAAAATGGAAGATATAAAGTATGTCGTAATTACGATCAGAAAACTTTAAATGATATATACTGGTCTTAACCTCATTTCCTGGACTGCTATTCTAATCTAACATTTCTAAATATGCTGCTAAACAGACCAGAGAGTAAATAAATATGCCATCATTTGCCAAATATATCAGATGGATGCCATTTTTGCTAGTTTCCAAACTGTGTACCTGAAGTCAAAAGTAGCCTGGCCATTGACTTCAGCAGGCTTTGAATGCAGCCCTAAATGCTTAGAAAAATGACCAATAATGTTAGCTTTCTTTTGCCTTGTCAACAAATGGTAGAGGTTTCCTTTCATTGTGTTATCACTGGTATATATATTAAGGGAAAATCTGAATTGATTTATGAACAGCTGTAAAAGACTAAAAACGAGTTGAAAGCTACTGTCTCCATCTGTTCCTCCTGTAGGTCTGTTGAGTATAATAGGAGTTTGCAGCCACAGTTAGAAAGCGTAATGATTTAAGGCACTAACGTGAGGAGATAATGGGCTCTAAAACTTCAGATTTCTGAAGACCTGACTGGTGAAAAATGGTTTCTAGAGTGTAATGTTTGTTTCTTCAGATTGGCTTTCTTTTTTGAATTTCAGAAGAAGGCAATTTCCGCAAATGCATTTGACCTTCTTTGATATTATTTCTCAGAATATTGTTTGCAACTCATTCACTTACATTCAGACCCAATTGTAGGATGGGGCTCTATAGTTATATTTTCTCTAGAAGCAGCTGAATATGGATGGCTGAACTTTGATCTGCTTCATTCCTTGTTGATGAGTCAGAAGTAGGCTGCCAATGCCTCTTTTATCCCAGTAATCAGGCACATATGCTATATTAATTAGATTAGACTAAATGCTTACTAAATAATAGCATTTACCTTGGTATCCTGATCAATATTTTGTGCTGTGTACTCATCCCTGACATGAACATGAAGAAAAAAATCCAGTTATGATTATTGCCCATCTTGCCTAGGCAGAAGGCATATTTCAGTGTATTATATGTTGTCTGCCCAGCCCTGTGTCTGTTGTCTATGTGTATAGTATGATGGTTTTTGAGCTGTGAGGGTGTCTTGTTTCAAAACACTGAATAGAAGATAGTTATACAAGAGCTGCATTGCAGTATGCTGCAACAGCTCCAGCAGCAGCACCTGCCAGCAATACCTTTGGAGGATCATGCAACAATATTACAGTGACTCGATCAATTGTTTTCTGTGCATAAGATAAGGTAGCTGATAAGAGGTTAAATGTGTCTTAGGCAGTTATCTCCTACAGGTTGTTAGCACTGCTTTTTTTACCTTGTTTCTCAATAATCTCTTTAATTTTTAATGCAAATGTATCGATGTGATTTAAAGAGATAATGGCCAGATTTGTTTTCTCAGGCTCTCTCTTATTCTTTTTGTATAGTATTAGGGAACCCACTTCCAAGATTTGTTTTGTTTTTTTTCTTACAGATTATATGGTTTCTCAGATGCTGAGATTTCTGTTTCCATTTGGTAGTTGATAACCACCATGTCCCTCACCTTAGTATTTGCTAGTTTTCAGTCTTAAAATGTCATGGTCAAACGTGAATAACATGATGCTTAAAAATGTATTCCTGGTACTTTCCCCAGTGTCCTAGAAAATGCTCTTCCATGAAGCTATGTGATTGTTATTTAAACTGGGCTCTGAGCGCCAGCTTTTAAAATCTGCATTTCCTAGTCTTTAAATCCTTAGAAAAGCACTACACAGAGAACAGCATTTGCCTTTTGTTTTCAAAGCTGACTCCTGTTTTGCTCATATACCTGACCCTAACAAGGCCAGAGTAATTGTTTTGGCCCAGACTCTTAAAAGTGCTCAGCAAGCCCTTATTTATGCACCTATTTAGTACCTGAGTGTAGCCAGGTGGGGGGTGTTGACAAATCTATCCTCTGTGCGAGATCCGCACGGGATATGAGTATAGTATGAGTATCCGCACAGGATAGTCCCCAGCTAGGGAGGGATGCCGGCTTTTTAGCTCAAGAGTTAGTAGCTCAGTCTTTTAGTTCTGTTAGTCTCCCTGGTGCATGGGTTGAAAGGATGTCCATCACATAAATGCTTTAAAAAAAATCTGGGCCTACTGCTTTGGAGGCTGAGAATTAGAAAACCTGGCTCTGAGCTCTTCTGAAAGTCTGTCCCTATCAAATGTTTGCAGCACAATGACTGAACAGTTTTGTGATGAAGATTGGCACGTCCCTTTTGTGACTGAGATAATATAAAACATGCTCTTAAATGTTTCTCATTAAAGCAGTGTGGATGGCTCCAATTAATGAGATAAATTTATTCTTCTGGGCTTGAATTTCAATAAAAAATGACCAAATTATTATCAGTAGATACAGAGGGGAGAGAGCCTATAAAAATGGTTACAAGGAAAGTGACTTGATAATGCTTTGTATACATGTGTCTAATACACCTGCTTGCTAGTCCTAATCCATGTTTAAAAAAAAGCAACTGGCATATGGCATGTACTGCAGGTAGCTCAGCACTGCAGTGGTCCAATGTGCAGGCGTAGATTTACAGCACACAGTAGTTAACTTGCCAGCAAGCCAGGTGTTTAGTTCAGGACAAGAGATGTTGCCCACTGTTGCAGAATACACACACAGAGTTGTCCTTATCAACAGGCACTGATTGTCATTATAAACCTTTACGCTAACTGACTCAGTGCCTGAACCTGAGCCAATGTCCTTACTCCCGTCCCTTGACTCAGGGAATAAGCGTCTTTCCTTTTTGAATTCTTTGTCTCTTCTGTTCTCTTTTGATTATTTATAGATTGATTGATCAATCGCTCTATCAGGCCTGTGCAAAGCAGCAAGTATTCACTTTGGATTCGGATTTGGCTGATTCGGAAGGACAGTGATTCGACTTGGTGTTTTGAATCACTGTCCTGATTCGATTCGGCAGATTTGGATTCGAAGATTCGGCCCGAGACTATAATGGGGACTCACTAAAATACCTATAACTTTCTCATTTTGTTGCAGGTTCAGACAAAAACAGCCGGGATGATAGCCCCTTCTGAGGGTATGAAGCCTGCCAGGCTTCAAGGAGATAGGTGCAGGGGTTTCTGTGAAAATGCACCTCAAGTTTCTGAAAACAAATTAAAAAAAGCAAATAGGTGTGGAGTGAGGAAGGTGGCACTCACTCCATCTGCATGTGCAGCTTGGGGAACCCCAGCAGCGGGAGGCTCACCTTCAGGATCACCAGCTGCTCCACCAAACCAGGATCCAAGGAGGTGCAGTGGGGTGTCACTACATCCCCAGAAATGCTGGACACCCTCTCACTTGGAAAACTGGTTTGTGGACAGGACAGGTGTTCCTGGGTAACCGTGGCCAGAGCCTACCACACCTGGCTGCGGGTTGCCTAATAAGCCAAGGGTGTCACGGTGCAGTGGCTCCACATCTTCAGTGAGACAGGCCTCCATGCTACCTGCCTGATGGTGGGGTCTGGTGCCTCTGGAAAGTTGGCATCACGCACTGCCTTGACCATATTGGCCCCGTTGTCGGTGACCATGAACCTGTGGGTGAACTCACCTTGCCCAATGAGCCATGCCTGCACCATGCAGTGCATGGCCACCATGATCTCCCTTGCCATGTGGAACCCATCCATCACCTCCACTTGAAGGAGAGCTCACCAATGCCCTGACTGATCACACCCCCACTGCCCTGTGAGGGAGAGGTAGGCATGATCTCCACCTCAACTGCTCCAGATGTTGGAAGTGAAGTGCAAGGCTACCTACGGACCTGCCTTGTGCAGCTCCTCCCTCAAGTATTCCCTGCATGCCTCATACAGGGAGGATACCACTGTCCTGCCAAAGGTGGTGTGTGCGGGCATTTGGTATGATGAGGTCAGGAGTGCCATGAGCTGCCTGAACCCTGGTTGCTCAACTAAGGAGAAGAACTGGCCAGCTCAAATAAGCATCTCCCCGGTGCTCTGAGTGACCTTGCTTACCCTTGCAATGTGCCCCCCCAGCTTTGTCTATGACTTCCCCCACTGCTCCAGGGTGCCTGCCTCTGTGTCGTGGGGAAGGGGGCTTTGGAGTGAGAGGAGGACTTCTTTTTGGGCATGCTCTCACTGGTGCCAGGCTGAGCAGGAACAAGGGCAAGGGGGTGCTGCCTCCTCAGATGCAGCAGCATTGCCGTGGTGATGAAGTGTTTCACCTTCTTGCTCTGGCTCATCTGCCTTCAGCAGTGCTGGCAGGTAGCATACCTGGGATCATCTGCCACCTCAAAATGATCCCACACCACACTCCCCATCCACTTCTGGGTTGAGGGTGGGGATCCTGACTTAGTCCGCTCCTCACCATGCAGAGGCACAACAACAGGAGGAGCTGAGCCACCTGCCCCCACAACCTCTTCCAAAGTGCCTTCCAGAGGAGACCTGCCTCTAGGGGAACTTTGAGAGGTGTGGAGCACAAACTCAGATTACCCCTCCTCCCCCAGAATTTCCTTTGCTATGGCCCTGAGCTCCCTTGCTTCCAGATCCAGCTCCTCCTCTGGCACTGGGAGGCTCATGCTGGGAACGGGAATTGGGGTGGAGAATGTCATGCTGCTGCTGTCAGTGGTGGTGGTGCAGGCACCGCTCCCACCTCCTTGCACCCACTAGCAGCAGAAGACTCATTGCTGCCAGAAAAGAGGATACATCTCTGTTTGGGGTGGGGGCAATTTGCAGCTCTCCCTCTGCCCCCTCTCCTTCCCCTGGCACCTGCCTTTTCAGCATGCTTCATAACGTTTGCTGTGCTGCAAAATGTGTATGTAATACAGTATATGTTGAGCTTTCCTGCACAGGGATGAAACTCTGTCAAGGAAAACACAGATTTCTTTTTGTGTGAGGAAAGAATCAAGACAGACTAACAAGGGCAAATAAAAGGATTTTGGGGAAAGAATAAGTTGAAAGGAATGGACTGGGGCAACAACAGGGATTGCAGGCAAGGGTAAGTAGGAAAGGATTGGATACAACTTACAAGAAGAGAGACTAGCTAGCAAGCCAGAGCCTTTCAGATGCTACTGCTCCAAGAGAGAGACAGCGCACAAAAGGCACAGATCACTTCAGGCCCAGCTTTATATGTTTATAAGTTTATAACAATGTAAGTTTATATGTTGTTTCTATGTCCCTCCCCCAGAGCATGGTGATTGGAAGGGAACTCAGAGAAAGATCACAGTCACTGGCCAGCTACAGATGTCAATATCAGAGCAGTCCCCCGCCTCCCCCAGCCTTTTTTATCTGTGGAAGATCACCCCAATCTCCTCCTTTTTCTTAGTTTCTGTTTCGTGCAAGCCTTCTGAATCTCCGAATCGATTTGGACCTTTTAATGGGTCTCCTGATTCAGTTCAGATTCGGCGATTCGGCCGCCAAATCGGGACGAACCTCCTCCAAATCAAATCGCACAGTCTCTCTCCCTCTTTCTCACTACTCCCAAGGTAAAAAATTATGAAAAACCTTAAAATTTGCTTGTACATCAAGCTTTTTAGCATAAATTTGTGTTTCCTTCTTTTAAGCTGGGGATTGCTGTTTCTCAATAACCCAGAGCCTCCAGGTCCATTTGTTAATAAAATAAAACCAAATTAAAATAGCTGAAAACACTTCTTGCTTGTTCATTAGCTTTCTGCCTGGCAAACTAATGAAATTGTCTGCTTGCTGTTCCAATACACAGTGACCCCAGAAGCAAAAGTGCAGCATTCACCCTTGTAATCTGTGGCCCAGTTTATTTATTTTCTTTTTTAAAGAAATCGTATTTTGCCAGGTGCAGTCCAAGAGCCAGGGAGACATGGCCCTTTAATCAAAGCCCTTAGAAATCACATGGAAAAGCTCTCGGAGGCTTTAGATCAGGGCCATAACTGGGAAGATGAATAAACCAGTTGTTTGTTGGTTAAGAAGCTGCTTCCCCTCTCTCAGAATAAAAAACTAGCTTAACTGGAAATGATTTGCCAAATGATATGCGAAAATGTAATTGAAGAGAACTGACATTATCTTCACCTCACCATTTGTCACCAGGATCTGTGACGCACAGAGCAAGGAGAACATGGGAAAGCAAGTGGCAGATTTTTAATTTGCCTGTAAAAGCTGGCAAATAGGCACACCGGCTGTGCTTCAGAGCAGAGCTGTGCTTCCGATGTTTCTGTCGGGCCCGTACTTAACTCGGGGACTGGACTTCACAAGTGAGGCAGTAAGCTGGTGATGTGAATAACTGTATGTAGCTTTAAAGGATTTGAAAAGTTCATTTCTTTGACATGCTCATAGTTGATGGGAAAGATGGATCCCCTGAACTCATTTTTGTTGATTATATTTTATTCCAACCACAGGGAACAGCTGCTAACTAATGTATACGCTACTTCCTGGAGGTAGTCATTCTCTGAGGTTCTTCTGCTGGGGCAAGCAGTTGAAGAACCCTTTTTTCTCTTTAATTAAACAGAAAAAGTTTCAGGAGCTATCCATTTAAGAAATAGAAGCGTAAGAGCGCGATGCAGATTCCAGCTAACGATTTCATTGGGAACAAGATAAAAGTTAGTGGACTGCTTCTAATGATGGCTTACGTCTGTTTGTTTGCTGTCATCATCATTGTATCACTATGCACCCGAACAAGAAAGCTTTCCAGGTGTCTTCAGCTAGCCAGGGTTCACACTGACTGAGTTGAAGGTGCAAGGGTCTTCAACAAATCACCCTGGGAATTGTTTTTTTTTATCTTTTATTTTCTTTGATCTGCAGGCTGCAGAGCTACAC
>NW_017728917.1:4733257-4760720 GCF_001723895.1 Crocodylus porosus
CTGTCAAGGAAAACACAGATTTCTTTTTGTGTGAGGAAAGAATCAAGACAGACTAACAAGGGCAAATAAAAGGATTTTGGGGAAAGAATAAGTTGAAAGGAATGGACTGGGGCAACAACAGGGATTGCAGGCAAGGGTAAGTAGGAAAGGATTGGATACAACTTACAAGAAGAGAGACTAGCTAGCAAGCCAGAGCCTTTCAGATGCTACTGCTCCAAGAGAGAGACAGCGCACAAAAGGCACAGATCACTTCAGGCCCAGCTTTATATGTTTATAAGTTTATAACAATGTAAGTTTATATGTTGTTTCTATGTCCCTCCCCCAGAGCATGGTGATTGGAAGGGAACTCAGAGAAAGATCACAGTCACTGGCCAGCTACAGATGTCAATATCAGAGCAGTCCCCCGCCTCCCCCAGCCTTTTTTATCTGTGGAAGATCACCCCAATCTCCTCCTTTTTCTTAGTTTCTGTTTCGTGCAAGCCTTCTGAATCTCCGAATCGATTTGGACCTTTTAATGGGTCTCCTGATTCAGTTCAGATTCGGCGATTCGGCCGCCAAATCGGGACGAACCTCCTCCAAATCAAATCGCACAGTCTCTCTCCCTCTTTCTCACTACTCCCAAGGTAAAAAATTATGAAAAACCTTAAAATTTGCTTGTACATCAAGCTTTTTAGCATAAATTTGTGTTTCCTTCTTTTAAGCTGGGGATTGCTGTTTCTCAATAACCCAGAGCCTCCAGGTCCATTTGTTAATAAAATAAAACCAAATTAAAATAGCTGAAAACACTTCTTGCTTGTTCATTAGCTTTCTGCCTGGCAAACTAATGAAATTGTCTGCTTGCTGTTCCAATACACAGTGACCCCAGAAGCAAAAGTGCAGCATTCACCCTTGTAATCTGTGGCCCAGTTTATTTATTTTCTTTTTTAAAGAAATCGTATTTTGCCAGGTGCAGTCCAAGAGCCAGGGAGACATGGCCCTTTAATCAAAGCCCTTAGAAATCACATGGAAAAGCTCTCGGAGGCTTTAGATCAGGGCCATAACTGGGAAGATGAATAAACCAGTTGTTTGTTGGTTAAGAAGCTGCTTCCCCTCTCTCAGAATAAAAAACTAGCTTAACTGGAAATGATTTGCCAAATGATATGCGAAAATGTAATTGAAGAGAACTGACATTATCTTCACCTCACCATTTGTCACCAGGATCTGTGACGCACAGAGCAAGGAGAACATGGGAAAGCAAGTGGCAGATTTTTAATTTGCCTGTAAAAGCTGGCAAATAGGCACACCGGCTGTGCTTCAGAGCAGAGCTGTGCTTCCGATGTTTCTGTCGGGCCCGTACTTAACTCGGGGACTGGACTTCACAAGTGAGGCAGTAAGCTGGTGATGTGAATAACTGTATGTAGCTTTAAAGGATTTGAAAAGTTCATTTCTTTGACATGCTCATAGTTGATGGGAAAGATGGATCCCCTGAACTCATTTTTGTTGATTATATTTTATTCCAACCACAGGGAACAGCTGCTAACTAATGTATACGCTACTTCCTGGAGGTAGTCATTCTCTGAGGTTCTTCTGCTGGGGCAAGCAGTTGAAGAACCCTTTTTTCTCTTTAATTAAACAGAAAAAGTTTCAGGAGCTATCCATTTAAGAAATAGAAGCGTAAGAGCGCGATGCAGATTCCAGCTAATGATTTCATTGGGAACAAGATAAAAGTTAGTGGACTGCTTCTAATGATGGCTTACGTCTGTTTGTTTGCTGTCATCATCATTGTATCACTATGCACCCGAACAAGAAAGCTTTCCAGGTGTCTTCAGCTAGCCAGGGTTCACACTGACTGAGTTGAAGGTGCAAGGGTCTTCAACAAATCACCCTGGGAATTGTTTTTTTTTATCTTTTATTTTCTTTGATCTGCAGGCTGCAGAGCTACACATTAGACTGATACCTAGTGTATTAGCTAGCAGAAGCAAGTCATCCCTCTCCCTGGGTCTATATTACTTGTGCATCAAAGTGCTCTAGTCCGTGGAATGAAAAGCTCAATGCCCCTTTACCCTGCAATATGCAGGAAAGCCACAGAACCGATGGCTCTGGCAACTTCTGTTGATACTTTTTCTTTAGGTTTGTTTTTTTTAATGATCAGATGAAAGCGGATAGTTTACTATGCTTAGTTCTCTATCAACAGATTATATTTAACTAGTTTTATGGTTTCTACTGGAAACCAACATTCACTGAAAGAAAAACGACAGATGAACAGAGCAACTTGATTGATGATGCTCTGATGAATATCAGCTTAGAAATGATTTTACATTGATTTTTCTTGGTAACTCTACAAGGATGATTGTGTCGCTCAAACATCCAGAAATAAAATACAGAGACGCAAAATAACCCTATTTTTAGCCTGTCATTGCAACCTTCTTTCATTTGGATAATATTGAAAACTCCAGTCAGATTGTACAGCATGCGCTTGGCACTGTATTAATAGACATACAGATGCATCAAAACAATTTTTTTCATGCCTTTTAAAAAATTTTCTTATAAACTAGAAGGTTTTAATTGATTACTGGTAGCGGTTGTTCTTTAATTAGATGGATTTTGGGAAGTTGCTATATAATTTCGTAATGCCATTTTGACACTTCTGAAGACAAATTGTGAAATCAGAGCATTGCAGTTACAGGAAAGGTAAAATTTACCTTCACTTCCCTCCCCTTCCCACTGCCAGGGACACTCTTGGAGTTACACAGTCAGGTAAGATACAGGTCACTGTTTCTCAGCTGTGGCTAGACTATAAGCAAGTAAGGATACGCACAGATGTTTGCCACACCTGGGCTGTGATCATGCGGATCACTTTAAGCTGTGTGATCACCGATTGGGCTAAGAGACGAAAAATAACTGAAGAGACAGGCAGAAGGCAATCATTAGTTCTTCAGAAAAAAGCACCTTTATTTGTAAATGGACTACACTTGACCTTAGTCCGCAGTCACAAAGTAAACAGCAGAATATAATACCTGTGTAGGTTGTCAGAAATAGCAGATCTGTGTGAAAAGGAAGGTTTAAAGAGAGAGGTTGTGTTTCTCAGTCTACTAAGCCCTAATCGTTCAATTTTCCACTGCTGTTGTGGCTTGTCGAGTGACATGATGCTGGTCTAGTGTCATGTGTAAGGCACAAGGCGACTGATACGGCTGTCCCCTCTGCACGTGTTATGCATGTGGACGCTTGGTACTAGCATTTTGAGCAGCGCTTCTTTCTGTTGCGACTGCTTACCTAGTTACAAAGTGGTGACTGCACTAGTGAAACTGCTGAGTTAGAGGAAGCTGAAGCGAAGGTTGGTAGTTCTCTTCTCTTGGAGTAAGACGCTTTTGCACTAAAGAGCTCGCTTCATCTGTTTTAAGAGTGGGGTCTATCATTTCACACACCGTTGTCTTGAAAATGCATTAGTGTTTGCAGTGTACTTAGTTGGGAAAGGCTCACACCTCATAAGTCTGTAATAGGCTCTGACATTAAAGCGTTTGCTTCACTGGTTCAGCTATTTCAGTCCAACTACCATTTCACACCCTGTTGTCTTTAGTAAAATGCGGTGCTGTTTGCAGGGTTGGACTCTGTATAGGCTCGTCACCAGCAGGTAGGACACCAGCGGAGATGACCCCGCACACCTTCTTTCCATCCAGGAGCGGGCTTTGTAAAGGGATTTTTGAAACAACGTTTTAATGCCTTACGGACAAAACCCAGTCTGTCTGCTACAAGGGTGACATCTCTTTCATCTTCCTTTCGAATGAGGTCAAGTGAACGGTTTGCACAAAATCCCCCCAGAGTCTCAAGGGATATTTATGTCACTGTCTCTGAACTGGAAACTAAGGGCTGTTTAGCTTTTATGTCTAATATATAATCCAATATTGATCCGCAGGAGGGAGCTGCCAGGAGGTGTACACACAATGCTCCACTTAGTATCATGTCACAAACTTTTCTGGTCAAAGCTAAACTATGTCAGGTGTGCTAAATAACAAGTTAGGAAAATTCAGCGCCACGAATATGCGGAACCAAGCTTGTTCCTCAAGTAAATTAAGGTTTGTGATTGATTCCTCGGAAAATGGAAGGACTTCACTGAAGAAGCCTGTCTGAACTCAGTGGAAAATGAATGCTGCATTGCAGAGCGGCATCCAAGTTATAGCTGCCTTGGTCTAGAGGCAAAAAAAAAGGTCTGGAGGCAAAAGGCACTGGAGAGTGCGATTCTCACCCTATTTACAGTGGGTCAGACAAGCTCTACCTGTGTCTGTTGGACAAGCCTGAATCGTTCCCCTTGGCACAGCCTCTGGGTGGAAGTAGAGAAAGCACCGGTGGTTAAGCAGCCATTCGTAATGGTGGCTGCTCCAAGAGAGCTGACAGAAGTAAGGTGAGCTGTTTTGCTTTATCTGTGGAAATGTAAGGCCCTCACTTACATTTCTAATGCCGTAAGCCCAGGACCAGTGGTTGTGCACTGGGAGGGAACTTTAGTGAACTGGGTAAAAACATGGTTCCCGTACTGCATAGGGAGCACAAAATCTGCTTCTTTACTCTCCCTTGAGGAAATGCGTAGAATGAAAACCAGTGTAGGGAAGAAGCCTGTGCCTGTGCCCTGTTTGCAAAGTTATACAAGATAAGCGTGGTGGGGTGAGTCACATGTGCCCCCTTTGCAGGTCGGAGGAGTCCAGGAGCATTGCCCTTCTCCGAGGAAGACTTACTTGAAGTGCTTCCCGGGAGCGGTGCGGTTTGTATTGTCCATCACTTCGGGCTTCATCTTAAAGGCCCAATGTAGAGAGAAGTGAGTCAATTTAATAAAGCGTCTATCGTGCTGCTGGGGAAGGTCAGGCCTATATCACACTGCCAGAAGGCTGGCATTCTTGGAAGAGCCGTCTGTTCAGAAGTCAGTGAAAAATTGTTTGCGGGTATGCGAACTCACTTTAGCTCCTGGATCAAAGCTCCCTTTCTTCCTACTTGCAGCTGAAGAATTACCTTTTGGTATATTAGCATTTAAGCCTGGTGACTTCCATGAGTTATGAATGCTTCCTTGACTCAATTTAATAATACACATCAAATGAAGGGCAAGAAAATGAAGCCCCACTGGCTGACACTATCGATGACCAAAAACTCTTGTGGCCGGTTATAATGACTGTCACAAGGACAGATGGGCTGTAGCTGAGATCTTAGTCATGATCAACCAGTCTGTATGTTAATTTTTGAAACAGAAAAATGACATGCATGTATGCTCTACTTCCATCCAAGGCTGAAACCAGCTCATAGGTCCCTTTTCCTATTACCTCAGGCCATAGGCGATTGGTAGGGGGTGCACGGGGATGCACGTGCCCCCCCATGGGGCCGGTGGCCCCCCTGATGGCCCACACTGATGCTGTCAGTAGGGCTGGTTTCCCGCCTGCCAGGGCTGCCACCATCGATGGCTTCTTCAGGTGTCCGCCCAGATTCAGGAGGCACCAGTCAGTCATGCCTGAGACCATTAATGGAGAATTAATTAAAGAGACTATAGACTCTCTTTTCTTCACATCCTTTCCTCTCTTCTATTTCTCTTCTGCCAACTGCAACTTCTCCTATGTCTCTTTCGTTATTCTCTTTCTATTTTTCTTCTGTTCTTTCTCATTCCTATGCTGTTCTTTTCCTTCTATTTTGTCCCTGCTCTTTAAGAGGCTGATCCAAAGCAGCTGAGGTCAGTGGGTTTCTTTGCATTGACTTCAGTGGGCTTTCTGTCCCATAGACTGCTCTTGAACGGTGCCTTCCTTGCCACTACCATTGAGAACTGTCAGCTCTACCTATCTCTATACTAGAACTGGCATTAGTTGGTCCCTTAGATGCATGTACTCCAGCATGGGCTGGTTTCAGGCGTTGTGCGTGTGCAGGTATGCGCGTGCCCCCTCTGTTTTTGTGTGGTGCTGTTTAGAAGCAGTGATAACTGGTTTGGCAAGGGAATATTGTGAGCCTGTGCAAAAGGGCTCAAAGCATTAGTAGTGAGAGATAGTGTCGTGGCTCTATGGATGTGGAGCTCGCAGTTTTGGCCCCACAAGCCAGACGAATGGTGCAGGACTGGATCCGGCTCCAGTCTTGGCCCATGAGCCCTGCACAGCCTCTGCCTCCATCTGACCCTGACACACTGGGGTCAGGGTCTGGGGTCATGCATGACAGTCACTCAGATGAAATCAAGCTCCGGGGCCCCAGCTGGGAACAGGCTCTGGGGGTCTGTGCTGTCCCCACCAAGCCCCCACAGGCTGGGATTAGGCCCTATGCCAGCACACAGGGCTCTCCATAAATCTTTGAGGAGCCCCATGGGCCAGATGACAAAGTGTCAGGGGCCAGATATGGCCTGTGGTCTGGGGGTTGAGCCAATCTGTTCTATGGTAATAATAGATGGAGCTTAATTATTAAAGTAGAAAAGTACTTATGTGCCAAGACAATGAACGTTATCATAAAAAAGAGAGGGTATTAAGTGCTTTGAAGAAGGAAAAAAAGTGATATGCAGTGAAGGCGAAGTTCTTTGGGTAGATGTGATATCTTTTATTAGACCAAGTAAATAGTTGGGGGAAAAAATCTTTGCAAGCTTTCGGACACAAACACCCGTCTTCAGTCATTGGGAGGCTGCTGCTGGTCTTTATTCTCCAAGGTGGAAAAGAAGCTGGTCAGCAAGAAGCGTGTGTCAGATGTAGGGCAGGTTGTAATGTGTCACGGATCCAATGTCTATATTAAGGACATGATTTTAACTATGCAGTGAAGCAGATTTTTAAATTGGCTTCAATCTGGACTTTAAGGGCCTGATCCAAATGCTCTAACCACTGAATTGCACAGTAATTTGGGAAGTCTGGTGTCCTCCTGCTGTCCTCCTGAAGCTGGGCCACTATACCGGAAAACATGCAAGATTTGTTGGTCTAGAGAAAGGAAGGATAGTGGCAGCTATCTTTAGGAGAAAGTCCAGATACCTCATGCTGTAGGAGCTCCAGAGAGGAGAGGGAGCTAAGCTACACCCAAGTTCTTACTATTCCTTTTTTGCGTGGTTCCCACTGAGCCCGTTGGATGCTCTAGATGTGTTTCTGGGCACTCAGGTGTCCGCGTGTGCTGTGAGGGCACCTTGGATGCCAAACTCAGGGTTCTGGATTTTCTACAGGGGAAGGTGCCAAATACAGAGGACGAAACATAGGGGTGGAAACGGCAGAATTGTATCCAGCATCTACGGAAGTGTAACTGATGCCATAGCGTTGAGAGCTGTGTGGTGCCAACATCCCTTGGATGAGTATTAGGTTCCTACCTGTGCTTTTGTACCGCCCTTCCAATACGAGTGTAAAATTTCAAGGGCAAAATGTGAAAGTCCTGCTGCAATGATGCAGCTCCGAAAGTGCTTAAATATTATTAACACTACATAATTAGAATAAGTGCTAAACTATAGAAGTAGCTGAGTTTAGTACGCCTGTCTGACAAAAGACTAGAAGGAGTACAATGAAGTCCCAGCCTGTGTGACGGTAGGGCCAGAGCGGTGTGATATGGGACTTTTTCAAATCGCTGAGTCAATCATACCATTTTCCAGGAGGAATAAAATCCACGCTAGCAAAGTGTAAGTTGGCAACAAGAGGGAGCTATGAAATGAGACCAGATGCAAAATGTTCTCTGGGTGAAAACAGAGCCTTTATGTGGGACTAAGAAAAAATTCCTTGTGGTTCACATGAAAATGAAGTCCACTCCAATAAAATAAAATAAAAAATTGATAATCTTTAAAAGGATATTGTATATGGCGCATTGCAGAATATGATTAAAATTACAAAAAGGCTTCCCAGCGTGGAAAGTTTCATTAAAAGTTACATTGCCAAGTTCAGGCTAAATTTAATAAGAGATAATGTCGTGAGCTTCTTAAAATTTAATTTGGTAGTTTATGAAGGAAATAATTAAACCATATTGTGGCATCAGTCACTTTTTATTTTCTATAAAGTCTGTATAAAATGTATCATTCATACAACAGCCAGAGGTTTTATTGGCCTGCAAAGTTCCTCGGTTCCACCACATTCACCGCATTTGCCAATCTGAAGTAAATGGGAAGGAAATTATTGAATTTTTAAAAGAAAGGTTAATCATGACCTTGGGGCTGCATAAAACGGGAGGTTGTGGAAAGCACAGAAAAGTCGCAGTCGTAGGATGAAGGAGGATGTTTCTGGTACCTAATAATAACGCTGGTGCTCTTATTTTCATAGTTAAGTAAACAAAAATAACTTAAATTTTTGGAGGCTAGTTGCTGGTGCCCTTACTCATCTCAAATAGCACTTTACACCCCAAATAGTACCACTGAAGTGGGCTGCAATAGAATAAGATGCCGCTCTATAAAAGCAAGCAAGTTACCATGTAATCTCCAGTTAATCAGACATTCGGCCCCCAGCGACAGCTGGACTTGTACAGATGGCACCAAGAGAAGAATTTGGTTCTTAAGCTTTCAGCTATGAATTGGAGATTATTACAAGTTAACACTGAGCTGAATTCTCTCTTCTTGCAGCTGCATTGCTTTCATGGGATGGCTGGAGAGTCTGTGTAAGCTCAGGTCGCTGCGCGTGGGGAATTAGAGTTGATGGAGGCTAAGTTCAAGGAGGTGCCTGCGTTTATTTTGGTTAGGCTAATTTTTCACGAGTGTTTTAATCTATGCGCTAAAGGCAGTTCGTGCATGTGGGGAGGCACTTGGCACATTTCTGCCAGTCTAAATGAACAGTGAAGAAATAATGTCTATATTAATTTCTTGAACATTTCTTGTTTGTTAGTTTATTTTACAAAAGAAATTACAGATGCTCACAGAAATGCTTTTGGCTGCCTATGCATGTGCTCGGGGATGCGAGAACAGGGCATTTTAATTAGAGCGGTTCTTGGACAGCCGCTCCAATTAAAACGGCTCACCATCACATGCATTCAGCTCCCCCGCATTTCAAAATCGCTGCAGGGGTGCTTTAAATAAAACGAAGTTGATGAGATTTAGTTCAAACTCCCCCCGTGGTCCTTTTGAAATGGGGAGGAAGGGGGTGAGGGTTAATATACTTATTAATGAGGCAGGGCTGGAGCATTTTAATTAGAATACGGAGCAGACACGGTTCATCATCTGTAGCCTCGAAGCGCAACTGTGAGACGTACGGTAACTCATGGCAGTGGGTCAGGTTTTCCTGAAGACAGTTACCACTTGGCTCCCATCCCTCTTGGTAGACTTTCCTCCTTCAGAGAGTTTCCAGCTTATCTTTCTTCCTTTGTCTATTGGACAAGGCCCAAATTGGCAATTTCTATTTTCGGGAGAAACCTGAGGCAGTGTTTCTTCAGCAGCCGTCGTAACGATCCTGCTTTCTCACTGCCTTTTATATGTGCTCTGAAGATCTCCTGTACCTTCTCTATGATAAATTAGACTGTAGCAGGCCCCTTTCTGATTGGGTAGAAGTTAAAGTCTTGCTTTAAGGTACCAAATAGCCCCTAGGTATACACAGAAAGATATACAGCCCCTCTGCAACTGTGCTTTCAATACTTAAAATTAAATTAAACTGTCAAAGTGAAAGTACCCATCCTTACTACCAATTACATTAGAGACCAAAGTCACTCTCTATCCTCCTGTACAGTGGCTTCTGATAACTTAATTTTGTTTGGGGACCGATGAGAGAAACCATCCTGCCTGTCGTGCCTTAAATAATGTGTGCCATGCTGTTTGGTATCTGAAGTAGGGGAATTTTTCACAACACAAAGATGATTTTACCTCGTTCCTGAGTCCCTGCTCCTGTCTGATGGTTAGAATGAGTAGTCTAGTCTATTTTGCCGATGAGCCAGGACGGTAGGCTTTTTTACCATGCTGATTTTTCTCCCTTCCAGGCTGGTTTTAAGCAAACTTGATTTCTTGCTGTACTACCAATTATTGGATCTTTTAAGCTTTTCAACTCTGGCCTTGCAGCATGGTCCTAAGTACATCCAATGTGCTTAAAAGAAATTAGCTTCAAGCCTCTTACAGGACACCACTGCAAGAACCACATTGGACTTGTGTACCACCTTTCACCCGGACTTGCCAAGTGCTTTATAGAAAAACGACTGCATTAATTCTTACAACAACTCTTGGAAGTAGTTTAGGTATTTTACTAGGGAAACAATGTCTGAGAGGTCAAGGCTCTGAGTTGCAAAAGCACTGAGCTCCTCCAATGCCAGGGATTTAATGAATGCTGTAAGGGCGCAGCATTTCTAAGAGTCAGGCTCTTCAAGAGACTTGCCCAAGGTTACCTGTACATCAGTAGCAGAGCCTGAAAAAAAAAAAAGACTCCAGGTTTCTAGTACTATGCTTGAGTGCTAGACAGACTTAATCAGTTGAATGCATTGCCACTAGGAAATTTGCTTAAGAACTTGAATTTAGCACTTTAAAAGAGAGAGGATTGGAGACCTCTTGGTATGAGAACCCAACATTGTTTTGCGGGCGGAGAGAGGGGCGTTTAAACAATAACTGTAATAATAAAAAAGGAACTGAGAAAGATTTATAATATTTTGACCATATGCTGGCATAAGTAAGGTTTAATATCTTCACAATAAACTCAATGTTGAGCAGCAGAATAATTGTGAATTATGGCATAAGTACACTTGCTGGAATTACGGCTATGTTCTCTTCTTTGTTATTAATTTATGGAATAAAAATTTAAACACAAAATAAAGAGTTTCTTGCAAATTGCATTTAATAAATGAAATGCAAAATGGGCAGGAGTATCTTCATTGGGTAGTTCTTTGGATCTATAGTTGCATAACTACTTTTCAAATAAATCAGCTGTTAAGTTGACTGCTAATTGCATTCAGCCAGAGGCGTATTCCCATCACTTGTGTGATAATATCAAAGCACGCCTTCACTTGAGGCCTCTTGAAAGCTGAGAAGCTGAATCTCCATCGGTTCTGGACCAGCTTATCCGCAGATTGAAAGAGGAATGCTGAGGCTTGTTTTCTCACGTTCTCCACAGGCTGCAGCCCATGTTGGACACCTGAAACTAAGACATTAATCTTTTTCTTTTTACTAAGCTGTATGACAAAGTGACACCAGGCTGCAGGCCAAGGGTAGCACGGCTTAGAGAGGGGGTGGATTGCATAAGCTTTGGAAGTATTTGTGAGTGTCGTGTAGGAATTCATTCTTCTGAGACTGACGTTTGAATGAGGCGTGGTGTGCTAGATTTAAGGGCATACTGTGCTAGATTTAAGCACAAGCTGGGGCTTCGGGTGGAGCTGTAGGTCACCCAGTTTGGCCCTGGTTCAGGGCAAGCAGCTCTGAAGCTGCCCGACCTTGTGCCTTGGCTGTCAGGGCCCCCATAGCCATGTCATAGCTGGGGAATAATAAGTGTTTTAAGATTGCCACAAATGTGCTTCTGTTGTCCTTGCCTGCTCTCTCCCTTCCCTGCCTACCTGGGTTTCTCCTGTGGGGAGGGAAAGCAGGGCTAACAGAACCGGCTCGAACAGAGCCAATGAACAGAGCCAGCACAAGCAAAACCAAACCTATTTCTCTCCACCATATTCCTAACCTGTAATTCCTAACCTCTACCAACCTGGACTAGAGATTGTCCTTTGTGTGAGATGAGACTCCCTTGTGTTGAACTGCTCCCCGGTTACGTGATATGCTGTGGAGAGGAGGGCAGGATCATTGTGCCTGCTCTCACCTGTTTACCTAAACTTGCTCGGGACTGAAGTCAGCAGCCCCTGCTGAAAAGACAATGAATGGGTTCATTGCACCACCTACGCTGCTTGTGATACAGTTTTAATTAAGGAAACTGAGGAAATTGCTATTCTAGTCTCATAGGGGGGAGAGAAAGCTAGGTATACTGGGAAGAGCAAAATAAAAACAAATACAATGTAAAGGCGCCTATTAAAACACACACGAAGTAATAATGAAATTATAGTTAATAATGTGATTATAAATAATAGCTTCCTTAGAAATATGAGTGTGCGCACGAAAAGATGGTGGAGATCTGATTAAAATTAAGGTAAAATGCTAAAGGGGCTCAGCAGTGCACGCATGCGGTGATTAAAAAGTTAGATGACATTCATTTAATTACCGAGTAACAGTGATCTGATTTTTAAAACCGGTGTTTTGACTGTCATGATTAAATCTACGGGTGAAATTTGCATCCTTACTTTGGCCTTTTTATGCCAGAGAAGGGGTGCGTGTGGTACCCAGGCCCCTGGCAGTTCTTGTCAGAGGAAAATCCATTCCTTTGGTACAAGTGCAACTGAAGACAAGGGGATGCAGTCCACTGAAGTCTCTTTGCAAGTATTAGCAGAAGGGGTGTACCAGGGATCACAGAGCTTATCAGGAGTGGAAATGGGACGGTGTGGGAGATGTCACGGGCAGGGCTATTGTGTGAGGTACGGCAGAGACTCTGAAGAGTATTTTCTCCCATAGGGCAGCCCAGGGTGGTTGTAACTTTGACCTTACATCTAAATTATACTGGAGTCATTTCCAGTGTTCGGAGCCCAACCCTCTCTCCCTCTGCAAGATCAGGAAGGCATACAATTTGCCAACCCCAAGCTCTTCGAGACATAGGACAGGATATCAACATAAATCTTTCAGAAAGTCATTATGGGCATTTATAGACATGTTCCAGGAAACTGGGGGTGGGGGGAGGTGAGGGGTATGCTTTAATTAACAAGTTGCGCTAATTAAAAGCTCAGGCGTCACATGTATCAGTGTGACCCCGTGCTGAAAAATGGCAGCGGGGTGCTCATCAAACCAGCTTTAGTTAAAAGCAGCCTGCCGCCATTTGTTCAGTGTGGGGACACTGATACACATGACATTGCTGCTGCTCGATTCATAGTCTGCTCCGGCATCTGGATTTACAGCACTTTGGGGCAGCCTCGGTGCACATCTGTAGGAGTCCTATGTGATTAAAAATGGCCTGAACTTACTGATATGATTTCTGTACTCATCACTTCCTCTCCTTGTGGTACCCCAAATTTTCTGCATCCAACCTTTAGCTCTTCTGTTAATGTGCCCTAGTTCAGTGATTCTCAACCCTTTTTGTACCAGGACCAATTTGTAAACAGCAATGCCTCTCGCTCCCGACCCGCTGCCTCCAGGCCCCAGCCCCCCAGTGTGTGGGGTGAGGGTGGATGTGTGGGGTTGAGGGTGCGGGGGGGGGAGGCAATTCTGCCAGCCTGCAAGGGAAAAGCCACGGTTTCCCATGTTTTTCTGCTCTAAAGGAGAATCCATTTTTAAAGTTTGCTCAGGACCCTTTATATATTCTTGCAACCCATGGGCTGACACTCATGGAAACGATGCCCTAGTTCATAGCCTATTTGGTATACAACAAAGCTCCTCTGCAGTACTGGAATATAAAAAAGTTAAAATTTGCAAATGGTACGGCAGACTCTTAGGCTTCACCTTCTTATTTCATGCTTCGAGGATCTGATCCTTTGCCACCGACAGAGTCCTTTAGTACGAATGGGACATGGGGCCTATTGCTATCAGTAGATCGGACAGAATTAACATGTCATGTGCACTGACCAGCAGATTATAAAAACTCTAAGGTCAATGTAAATGTGACATTGCTATTAATAGGCTTTATCAAAAGTTGACTGATGTCAATGAAGTAGTGTTTCTGTTGGGAAATATTTAGAACAAGTGACAATAATGTTCTGAATATGAGTTTATACCACTGTTTTCTCTTTTGTGTCATACAATAGCAGTAAGAATGTGAATGATCAAATTTTATCCAAAAGACTAACTTTCTTAATGCTTTTTTTTTTTTTTATTTTTCTGTAGTATTTGATGTTTTTCCACATCACTGTCAAGGGAAACATGAGGGAAAATATTAGCCACCCACATACCCCTTTTCAAAACAACTGTGTCTAAAAAAATAGAGAAAGGACTGGCATTAGACTGAAGCTTTGAGAAAGATATTTGTAATGGGTAAATCCTTATATGACACTAGCTTAGCCAGTGCAATGTAATAAAACAACAAAAAGAAAGGCCATAATATTTACATATAAGGAAAATGTCCTTTATAAGAAGAAAAGTCACCGTCTTTTCGGGTATTTATGTTGTTACTTCTGACCCAATACACCACTCAAACATTTAGGTGTAAGAAAAACAGTGAGTCAACGGTGTGCCCTTGTTGCCAAGAAGGCTAACGGCATCCTGGGCTGCATTGGTTGGAGTGTTACCTGCAGATCAAGAGAAGTAATTATATTCTTTTATTTAGCACCAGTGAGGCCACATCTAGAATATGGTGTCCAGTTTTGTGCCTGCCACTATGGAAAGGATGTGGACAAGTTGGAGAGAGTCTAGTGGAGAGAAACAAAATTGGTTTGGGGGCTGGGGGACATGGCTTGTGAGGAGAGGCTGAGGGAACTGGGCTTATTTAGTCTGCAGAAGAGGAGATGGGGGGATTTGATAGCATCCTTCAGCTCCCTGCAGGGGGCTCCAAAGAGGATGGAGCTGAGCTGTTCTCAGTGGGGACAGATGACAGAAAAAGGAGCAAAGGGCCCAACCAGCAGCAGGGGAAGTTTAGGTTGAATATTAGGAAAACACTTTCACATTAAGAGGCTGGTGAAGAATTCAAACAGATTACCTAGAGAGGTGGTGGACTCTCCACCCTTGGAGGGTTTTAAGGCCTGTTTCAACAGTGCCCTGGCTGGAGTGATCTAGCTGGTGCTAATTTGGCTTTGAGCAGGAGGTTGAACTAGATGTGACCTCTTGAGGTCCCTTCCCACCTTCATTTTCTGTGATTCTATGAATCTAGGCAACTATGTAAACATATAAACTAGTATTTATATGCCATTGTTTTAGTATTTCAATAAAGCCAATATTTGTATACTAGACTTTCATCAGTATCTTGATCGTATGACAGTCATTTTCTTCATATCGCTTCAGACAAGTGGTGGCATCTAAAACTGACTGTTTTTTGTGATTGCTTGATAGATATTATGTTAGATGCTAGCAAAATCTCAGTACCGTACAAGCTCTTGCATACACAGCCAAAGGCTGCAAGTAGGACTTCCTGCCCTATCTTTCATCCCCTAATGCTGCTTCTGCATTTCAGTTTGCAAAGCCAAATATGACAACGTTGACATTGTTGTTTGTTTTTTTCTTACCATAGTGTTGGGAGTCCCATTCTGTTAGGCACTATACTTGCCAGCGGGTCCCACCGCAAAGAGGTTGTGGTGCCAATAGATAGCAGACAGAGGGAAAGGGAAAGGAGGCCCAGTTACAAATGGGGAACTGAAGCCCCAAAGGTACACTTCAATGCCGCTGCACCTATGGCTGTTGTGCAGTACAGTCAATCTGGGTACTTTTAAAGGACTTAGCTTTGGTTCCAGTAGCAGCCTAGTTTGGGAAGTCAGCTCAATACAAGCTGTGAAATCCTGCTGAGAAGCCACCAGTATCCTGGCTGGCAAATTTAGCACGGTATAGAAATGCCCAGAGAGATTCAGAGTGGGGTTTGTCTACACACAAGTTATTAAGGCGACAAAACAACCTCCGGTGAAGTTTGTGCTTGAGTCCATTGCTCCTGGATGCAGCAGCTACATGTGTGCCTGAGACTGTAGCAGTTTGAGCCGAGGCAGAGCAGCCCTGGGTTGGCAGAGGCCCCGGGGGATCAGCCCCGGACTCCAGGTAGTGGCATTGGATGGTGGAGAGGCTGGCAGGGGCACGAGGGTGCTATAGTACAGGGCTAAGTGGCAGGCAGCCTCTGTACTTTAGCACTATAGTGCCCCGGACAGCCCCTGTCACCATCTACACATGCATTTCGGTAGTGTAAGTAACTGCATGGTAAGACAGCACTGTCCCCAACAGTACTATCTTATGGCACAGTTAATTAGTTTACTGTGCCCTAATACTGGCGCACGTGTAGACAGTGGTGCTTTACTGCAGAGCTGATCAGTCAGTTCTACACTAAAGCACAAGGGTAGATGCACCTAGGGCGAGTCAAAGGCTGTAAAGGTCAGTTGTCCTAACTTGGCTCAGGGTATAGAGGAAGGTCGGTACTGGAGGGAATTGGAACCAGCTCTCTTAAAATTCATTCTTGGGCCTTAACCACAGTACTGTCTGTGCTCTGTTGTGTATCAAAATTGTCTCTGTCCTGTATTGTGATTGGGTAACTCAGTTGCTTGGCCCAGTGTTGTGCCCAGTAGAAAATGCATGCACTCTAAATAATGGTGCAGCAAAAGGTTCACGTACTTAACCTGTAAATGGGAAGTTTCTAGTTACTTTTACAAGGTTACTTTGCTCAGGCATCTTCTTCCTTTGATGCTTCATGTGTCCAGCTGGGTGAATGAGTCATAAATAATAATTTATTTTATTAATGTTGCCTGCAAATGTACTTGCTATTTCAGGTTATTACTAATACTCAGTCGTTCATGTGACCAATCACATGAAAAGTTTTGCTACCTGACTATAAGGCTTAGATTCAAATTCCTGGTCTGAATACTCATGAATTCCAAATTTGCCGACTATGAATATTCTCTCAAACTTGAATAAAATACTTGTTTAAAACTTTCTATTTTCCTGCCATTAAAGTTCTGCGCTAGAATATTCATGAAAGACAAACACACAAAGGATGAGAACACAGTTGAAGCATCATAATTTACAAATGTGAATGAATATTCATTGAAACTTCTTTTCAATATTCATCTATTGCTACTTCTGTAAATCCAGCATGTCTATTTTAAGGTAGAGTACATCTGTGGCAATTCATTTTATTATCAGGAACATTATGTAGGAAAATTAGTGCAATATTTGGCCTGCAGAACTCCTGTTGCAAGATCCTGGCCTGGAGTAGTTTCATACATCACAGGGCTTTGTACCCTGACAGAGTGACTGAAGAGTTTCAGTAATAAATATGAAAATCAACTCTACATACCCAAGTTCACTTTGAGGGGAGATAATCAAGGTGTGAATGACAGCCTGAGTACCCCACTCTGATTCCAAAGCTGTGGGATTTGGCGCTCTTGCCTATACTTTTAAGTCTGTGAAAAAAATCTCCCTTCAGAGGAAAAGCCGAGACTCAAATCTTTACTGCAATTTGCACAAGGCAGGCAAAGGCCTGGGAATGTTAGAAGGAAAGGAGAGTGTGAAAGAGACTTTCAGATAGGGTCAAAATGCAATTCATTTTCATATGCAACTAAAGTTTGTAAAAAATACTCCCTCTCTCAACTCTGTTCAGTGCGTAGCATTAAGCTTTTCTTCTTCATCATCATTTTCTTCAGTCATCTCTTATCTGGCAGGAGCTCTTCAAATTGTCAAGTCTTATGGGAAAATTTCCACCCACGTATTATTTAAACATTTTCCCCCTTCTGACAAATTATGGTGTTTCCCAGCAGCAAGGATTATTTCATTTCCAGACTGGCAAACACGTACCTCATAGCTTATTTGGAGTACAACTAGAAAAAACATATAAGAAACATGTTGACAACACAGAAACTAGCATTAGGGTGCAAAGAAAAGGAAGATTTTTTTTATTGCCCGAGCAGCAGTAGCTGCAAACCAAAAACGTCCCTACATTGATTATCTTTGGATTGTCTAATTTTTCTCAGTGTACCTGGTGATTAAGTAGTTAGCTAAAAACTGTGACTGCTACAGGCCACTGGATTCCCAAGGTCACTGTAATTGGCAGACGGAAGAAGTTCCATCCTATCAGCTTTCAGAATGGCACAGGCTGTTGGCTTGCTTGAGAGAGCAGTGGAATAGATGAGTTCTGCTTAAAGTGACAGTGCGCTGCATAGCAATCAGCCAAATCCATCAAACTGCATTATTTTTATACAAAATGTGCTCTCCTTTTCCATGAAAGCAAAAGCTTGCCTTTGTTTTCTTGCAGAGAGTACAAGCACCTTACCTCTTCTCTCTCCCCTGACATGTCCTTGGAGGTCTTGCTACAGCTTCGTGTTGCACGAGCCACTCTGATGTCTACTGGGCTATGTACGGACAGTCTTAGATTCATAGATTTCTAGATTCAGAAGGGACCTGGTAGATCCTTGGGTCCGACCCTCTGATCCAGGCAGGAGAGAGCAGTGGGGTTAAGTAACCCCAGCCAGATGCCTGTCTAATCTCCTCTTGAACACCTCCAAGGTAGGGGAAAGCACCACCTCCCTTAGAAGCCCATTCCATATTTTGGCAACCCTCACTGTAAAGAATTTCTTCCTTATGTCCAATCTAAATCTATTCTCCCTCAGTTTATGGCCATTTTTTCTGGTAACTCTGAGGGGCACCCTGGTAAACAGAGTGTCCCTTATTCCCTGCTGACCCCCTCGACCCCCGATGAGTTTGTAGGCAATGACTAGATTGCCTCTCAGCCTTCTCTTGTGGAGGCTGAAGAGATTCAGGTCCTTCAGTCTGTCTTCATAGGGTCTTACCTGCAGGCCCTCAACCATATGAGTAGCCCTCCTCTGAAGTCAAAAAGCCCAAGGCTGAACTGATTCAGTCTTTGCAGGTTAGTCTAAACTGTAAAGATTGAACCAATAAGCAAATGAACAGACATTCACTTTTGATTCAGGAAATGTAGCCACATGCCTGCAGTGGCTCAGGCCAGAGGCCAAGGGGCACTACAGCACAGCTCTCTGGCGTGTAACCAGCATGGCCTGTGTGTTCACTTCCTCTTCCTGCTGCACCCAAGGTCTCAGGTATTTGCAGTCCATAACCACAGCAGCAGGACTCTGCAGGGTTGCTCATCACTTCCTCTTCCTGCTTCCAGGTGCCTCTGGGATTTGTAGTTCACAGTCACAGCCAGAAGTAAGTTTAGCGGGGCAGAGCAGCTCTGTACTTGGGGGAAGGGAATTTAACCGCCCTCCCAGGCCCCAGCCCCCAGCCAGGGGTTTGCCTGGTGGAGGTAGTGAGCCAGCGAGCCAGTCCTTGCTGCTCCAGCCCTGCTCTCTGGAGCAGACAGAACAGCCCAGCCTAGCGCTGCAAAATGCTGGGATGCTTGGGAGACTCTGATTTAACTTGAACCAGGAAGGGGTCTGGGACAGAAGTTTCATAAATCAGTTTGACCTGAATCAGTTAAGTCTGATACATACAACCAGGTTTATCTTAAACCAGTTTCAGCCATTTTGAAACTGGTTTATGTCTATTGAACTTCTGTTACAGTTTTAAACCAGTTTCGGATCACTTAAACCAGTTTATGTGTAACTTCTGTCCCAAGCCCTGATGTCCTTCGGCCTCTGCGGACTGTTTCGGTACAATAATTTGTTTGTCAAAGAACTGTACTACGAGCAGTGGAGGTGGATTGATTCAGATGTGAGCCTAATGCAAATTTCCTTACAGATTAACTCTTTTGAAGATGTTAAGAAATCTTCTGGTGGAATAAATAGGTAAGTATATTGTGTTTATTTGAAATCCACCTGTAGTTTTAATTGGATGTAACCTCCTTAACTCCTGCTACTCAGTCTGATCCTACTGAAGTTACTGAAAACTTCAGTTGACTTCAGTGGATAAGTTTTTGTTTTATACTATTGAAATGTTTAAAGAGTTGCGTTCCAACCAAACGGTGCTGGATGAAGTTATTCTAGAAGAAGCAAGTCAGTTAATGGATACAGAGGAAGGTAGCTAGCCTGACATCAGGCAGAAGGCAGGGTAGATTTAGACCTCGTAGTCTAATTAAATCAGAGATGTAAAACGTTCATAAGCAGTGGGCTTCCTTCACCTGATGGATGAATCCTGCATCAGAAGTACTTCATAGCTTTTGATTAAGGAAACTTGCTTGCCTATGAAAGCTTTTACTATGCTATACATCTCTGAATTTCTGAATCTAGGTGATTAATATCCCAATACTATTAATCTAACAGAAAAACAAATATTCCAAGGTCATCTTTTTTTATCCTTTAAGAAATGCTGTTACATAATTCATAATGCATCATTTGATTCATTTGGCTTTAGTGCTAACATATTACAGCTATAAAATCCCTCGAGTCCTAAAGTTGGTAAAACTTTATATATATATAATCGTATGTAGTCTGTATGGAACAATATTTTTACATAGTATTTTGCTGATATTTGTGTTGTACATAAAAGGGGGAAATGGATGAAACCTATATTAGGACATTAAGAATGAGGCTTGTACAATTTATCCCAGCATAACAAAAATGCTTGTTTCCTTTACAGTACTTTAAAATACTCTTTGATGGGGACTGAGACCCACACACACCCATCCTTTTCGCAGCTGTATTACTTAGCATTCCAGCGGATGTACACCTAATACGATTAGTGAAGAAATCACTAGTTCAATCAACAAATGTGTATGTAGCTGGTTAATATATGATTCTGCTACCATAGGAAAACTGACCTGTGGTTTGCTTTATAATGAAACTAAAAAGCAACCAGATAATATGAATGTGGTTTGCCAGATACAATGATTTTACCCATAATTAATTATATTAATATCTTGGTGGCCCCAGTTAGAAGCCCATTTTATGGGTGTATGGATACAAACTGGAAAGTTAGGCCCTGTCCATCATTTTAGACAGCCTCTTCTAATCTTTAAGGAATTATATTTCTCCAGAATAGTATGAATATTGCTTGCGTGTCATGAAACTGGTTCTGCACAAGTGGTAAGCACCACAAGCCAAACCCGACCTTCAGTTCTGCAGGTGTCACTCTTACTGATTGCAACAAAGGATGGGTATGGATATCCCAGGGCTGATTTCACCCTCAAACAGAAGGGGCCATATTTCTTGTTTCACAAGCTCATACAGAGGGAAAGAGGATGTCAGTCACTGAGGACATAAGTCATGTTCTCTAAAAGTCTAAAAATTATTTCTCTTTGATCTTTAATAGGGCAGCTGGGAGGATGAAGGAAAACAGCTGTAGATCCTAAAGCAAAATTGACTTCTTGTGAAGAGTCAGCATATTATCATCTGCCATTAGAAATTACCCAGGGAAGCGCAGACCAAATACGACACATTTTCAGGATTGTTGGTCTTTGATAGAGTTGTCTCTTGTAACATTAGTTTAAAAATATATGACTATAAAATTAATTTCAGCACAGTAAAGCTAAGTATTGTGAAGAATAAAACGAGACTGCTCTCCTTCCAGCCTAGCCCATAGCATAGCAGGGTTGCAGATCCGTACTGGTATAACTGACATCAGTGTACAAGACCTGTATAAAATTAAAGTGGGGTCCTGAGCAGACACACAGCCAGCTTGATTATAATTTATGATCTTAGTTCAACCTGTTAGAAGATGCCACCCATCACAAGTCTTTTTTTCTCTCACGGTGACTGGCTGGCGAATACCACAGCCCATGATCATTCAAGTCCTGATGCTGATTCCCAAGTCTATGTGTAGTTTCTATCCATTCAGCTTTTATTGGTCCTGGCAAGCTTCACAGTGACATGTGGAGATCCCAGCTATTATGACAGGGCAATAATCAATGAGTACCTTTCAGTCACTACTTGAAGTAATATGGTGAGACCCTCTCACCAGTTCATTCCTTCTGCTCAAACTCCTTTTAGGCGAGCCGATTTCTTGCATAATGTGGCTGGTTGGTATTTGTATCTGTAGATGCCACTTATGGCTGGACACATCCCCCCCATCCTTTTTAACAGGAAGCAGCAGGCTGCCTCGGCTCTAAACTAGATAGGGAATTAACAACTAAACAAGCATGTAAAACACCCTTAGCAATGTCCAGTGACTAGAAATAAACTGGATGCTACCTATTTAGTATTTCAGTTCATCTATCCACGCTACCATTTTCATTCGCACTGTAGTTGTGACATTCAAATCAATGCTCACAAAACAAACATGCTTTGTGCTGGGGTTATCAATAGTTCATTAGTCTTACTTTGCATCTGTCGATAAATGGAGCAATTGAGAGAGAGCTCCAGGAAAGAAGTAAGCAAAATCCATGCTGGGAAGCAGACATCTTCCACATCATTACTTAGCTGTTTACCCCTTTGCTATCCGTTTTAGGATGCACTGTCTGATGGTTATGTACACTTTGGCCCTGATCTGGCAGCGGACACAGATTTAAGAGGTCCATGGGGCTCTGCAGAACTAAAGCTTACTGCAGGACTAAGGTCAGAGGTATTTTCTAAACACAGCTTTTAATAGCTTCACCAAAAAGACTGAGCTATATATGAAGGAACATTTCGGGCAGAAAAAGGAAGGGGGACAGAGACCTGGACAGACAGTCATTTGCTTCTGCCTGTGAATAAAGCATGCTAGCTACTGAATAATGAGTACCTCTTCCTGGACTATATAAAGGCTCCCAAGTAATTATCCAAATGTATGCAGCTTGACTTGTGATATTAGATGTTATCCCAGCACAAGATGGTATAGCTGCAGGCCATAACAGTCGACTGATATAATCCAGCCAAATTTGTATTAGCAGTGTTACATGATCTAGTCTCTGTGAATCTGGGCCAACAAACTTTACAAAAGAAACTGGAGATAATTTATGTGGAAGGTTTGGATCCACGTTGATTTAATGATTTCACAAAATTTAAGAACACCCTTGGTAATTTCAGTTTTTATCAATTAACTAGAACTCCCTATAGTATTGCCAGAAGGTCAACAAATAAATTGTATCATTAATTGGATATTAAATAATTAGCATGGTAGGCCCCTGGGACGCTGCTTGATTGCTGTCATCATGATCACTACTTAGTTGCAGCAAAATTTACTAAGGAGTTGCAGACATTACAGATTCCAAATGACACGATAGCAGAGATTTTGCATTCACTGAATGAGGGAACAAAACGTGTGTTTGAAGGTCTTAGTTTTCCACAGTGATTTAAAAAACGCTGAACAGGATGGAGCACATAGGGAGACACAGCTCTGTGCTAATAAAAGGTTAGCTCTTACCCCACCAGGTCACTCACCTGGTCAAAGGCAGGGAAGTCAAAAAGCAAAGTGGCTTAGTAGCGTGATCCATTTACATGGGGCATGCCATTGACAACCACTTTAATTAATTAGGATCTGAATCTATTCAGTGTGTTTTAGGCAGGTAGAGTAGAGTTGAAATGGCAGAATAAAATAATTGTAAAGAAAAATAAACAGGCTATGGAAAAGCTCCCGTGAAAGACAAAAGGTCTTGGGAGTCGTAACATCCTGCAAACAAGTTCTTGAACATGAACGTGCACAGGCAGACACACTCACGCCTGTGCAGACACACACGAGGGTACTTATACAGTACTCATAGGTAGAGTTTATTGATATTTTGTACTAAAAATGTATTTGGCATACTATTTCAACTGCATGTAAAGTTTCATTAAAATATTTTGGCTTTCTCTGACCGTCCTGTTGCTTGAGAAACAAAAGTTGCATAATTTTTTGAGAAATGTCAAAACTGTGTGTTCATTTCTGTGCAGGATATTCTTTTTTGTCATGGTATATTTTAATTTCTAATCTTTTTTTTTGACCGACAGGAGAACAGAGGGTTAAATAAGCTAGAGTGTTTTCCCCATCAATCTGGAACAGGTTTTTCAACATTTTTTGTTTCAGATTTTTTTCATTAAAAATGAAGAATGTCATTTAAAAAAAACTGGACAACACTACAAAAGTGTTTGCTTGGCCAATTCTCATAAAATATAGTTCTAGGCCTCTTTTTGAAAACCACCCCTATGCATGAGTGACCTAGTAGCAATAAAGAGAAATAAAAGAAATAAAACCAGTAAATAAAAAGTGTGGCACTGATATGCTAAGATTCAGCACAAAAGGGAGGTTTTCATACAAACTCACTGATGAAGTTTGGCATTATTTTTGCATTGCAGTGTTTGTGGAATATTGAACTGGAAAAAGTAAGTGCAGAGTCATGTCTTGCTTGATCTGATTTAGTAAGCTATCCCCGCATATTAAAAATTTGATTCTTTCAGTTTTCTGAGCTAATCACATTAGGAGACAGTTGAAGGCTGCACCCATACACAGCCAACCAGAAAGCGTCTGCAATAGGAGAACATTTTGGCTCATTTTGATTTGAAGAGATTACTCTTCTTTTTTTTTGCTGCAGAAGTCCCTCCTTCTCAAAGCACTTTGCTTGCACTGCTCTTCATGCAGCTACTGATTCCACTTGCAAAGATGCATTGTAATGGGTAGAGATTGCCCTTGACCTTCTTCTGCTGTGATGCTGAACATGTTGCAGGGTGAAAAGTGGTTTCATTAGCAAGTGTTGCTTTGGGCTGCTGGGGAACGCTTGAAAAACTGCATTTGTGGGAATTGGAGATAGAAAATATCTATTAGCTAATCTTTCCCCTGCTTCAGGCCAGATACAGAATTATTCCTTCTTCAAGAAGGCACAGTCGTACAATGTGGCAAGCCCCTCCCTTTCCTCCTGTAACTCCCTCTTGCCCAGACACCAATTGCATTTTAACAATTTAATGATATTTCCAAAGAGGAATACAAGCTGATGGCTTCAACCAGCCACGGGGGAGCCAGCGCTATTGAATGGGCCAGTATTGTCCATACTGGAAACATGGGAATACCCATGCATATTCACAAACTAAGCAGCAGAAAGAGGCACGTTGGAGTTGATGACTGTGAGGTGTAGTATGCTGGTGTAGATTCACCATTTGTGGAGTTATTCCATGGTAGCTTCTGACACTTGTTTTGCATTTAAGGCCCAGATCCAATACACAACAGAGGTGCCCAACAGTTGGGGACTGTTAACTTTTAGGTTAAAAACAGGACTTATGCCACCAAGTGTATTGTAGGTGAAACTAAAGCACCTAAATCCAAAAAAAAGGGGATTCAGAAAATTCTCCTTAAATGCAAGGCAAGTCCTGGCTGCCATTTTGAATAAGATGCATCCGGCTATTTCAGGTTCCCAAATTAGGCTTTTCTCTGCCAGAGGCACAACCCGCCATTTTCTCAGGATTTTAGTGGTGAGAGCCCTCACCTAGGGAGTGGAAAGCATGGATTGCAGGTCCTCTTCACCGGAAGAAGGTCTGAAAGAAAGTGTCCTAACCACCAGCTATGGGCTGGGCTCAGCCACTTTCCAGCCCAGTGCTTCCTTTTTCTTCTTGCATGTGGGTGTTTTGTTTTATTTTTTTTTCAGTTCTATTTTGTTCCCCTATGATCAGGATGGGAAAATTGGGCTTGGTTCGGATATCGAACTCAAGACTGAGGACCTCAAGTAGAAGGAAGCACCTGTTTCTGACCAGACATATCAGGTAAGACATCTTTCCCCCACATTTTCCTTCCAAGCAATTTAGGCATCTCCTCCCTTTCCCTGTGTACTGGTTGGGCAGCTTGGCTGCCTGTCTTGAGGCTGAGGATCTTAATTAGCAGCGGTAGGTTGACTAGGAATTGGGGGTTGCAACACTGAGTTAGCACTCAGCACCTCTAAGGATCAGGGCCCATATGAAGAGATCAGATCTAGGATCTCTGTCTTAAAAGAGGTTTCCTCTCAGTAAGTACATAAAGTGTCATCTTTTCAGGGGCATTTTACTTGGCTTGATAAGTCTTGAACATAAGAGTCTGTTGTGTGTACTGAGTGCAAAAGCAGCCAAAATCGCTTAATTTCAAGCAAGTGAGCAGCCCCATGGGAATCATTTGGGTTACTCTTGTGTTTATTATTTAAACATGCACATAAATGAAAAGGATCTCCTAGACAGGATGACCATATGTTCTAAATTGGCTGGGAGGGGAGGTACTGGTCCATTTTCCGGGGGTTGCTTACGCATTGTTGCATTAACTGATCTTTCCCCTGTTTCAGGCCTGATACAGAATTGTTCCTTCTTCCAAGAAGGAAAATGCAAGGCTCTGTCCTGGGTTTTGGAGGCTGTCTCAGCGTCCTGGCCATCGGAGAAAATTGAAGCAAAAAATCCCGGATTGGCGGGGACCCACCCCAAACTTTGACTCCTGAGTCAGAGGTTGGGCATGTGCAGGCAGGGAGCCATTGGGTCAGGGTTGTGTATGTAAGTGGCATGTGCATGGGGTTAGGGCTGTGTGTGTGTGCGTGCACCCTGCTGTTCTGCTTGGCCCCACTCATGGGAGTCATGGGTGTGTGCAAGTGTACATGCATGCATGCATGCTGGCACCCCTCCTGCTACCTCCATACCTCCCAGATTTCCCTCAATTTTTTATGGTCACCCTATTCATAGCCAAACTCTTTACTTAAAGATGTGTTGCTCTTTGGACCATTTTGACATATTGTGCTTGTGCACTTCTTTATCTTCATCACATATAATGATATGGTCTTCAGTAAACAAAGCTGTACTTCAGGAACATGCTGGCTAGCATGTTTTGATGTACTGTACTGGCACACTGCAAGCCAATGTCTCAGATGTAACTTATCATGGAAGTTATGAAATGCATTGCTTTTTCCGCTAGGGTAACATTTCCAATTTTCAACAGACGGAACAGATAAATTGGATATCCTTCTTACAACGAGTTGCAATTTTACTTATATAACTAATGTGTTATACAGGTCACTATTTCATGATGTTTAGAAAAACACAAATCAATGTCAACAACTAAGCCTTGGGACAGTTATTGGTTTTATTAAAGGCAAAAATCAACTCCCATGTTTTTGCAGGTCATTTGTATGTGATGTTTTCTAAACAAAGCATCAAAATGTGAAAAATTTAACCTGACAGTCTGCATTCTAGTGATCCCTAATATCCAGTCACTCTCCCAGTTGTTGTAGGTTTATCTTTAATCTACTACCTTGCAAACTAATTAAGGAGTGAATGCTTTTGGACTGATTTTCACATTGTCTTGAGTTATTGTGACATCTTTACTACAAATTCTTTTTCAGTCTAATTAAATTCCTGCAGCATAAATGTCATTATTAATATCATCACATTTAGGAGATCAACTTAGCATCAGCCTCCTGATGATAGCAGTGCTTCTAGAGAATAGCTTTCTTTGAAAAGAAAATAACTATATTTGAAAAGTTTTGTTTGGAGTGAAAACAGCTTGAGGCTTCACATAGACAAAGAATGTATTTTGAAAATGTAAACTCAAATTGATGGAGTTCTTTTAAAAAAAGCCTGAGTCATTAAGCTATTATGTTAGTTTGCAAAATAACATTTCAAAACTCGATAAAAAAATCCAGCTTATTTCTCCACAGAGGGCACATCTACACATGCATTAATGCACTGTGGTTACTGGGCTTCTGGTTGTAGTCATGTTGGTCTAAGGAAGTAGGCATGCAATGTTTTTTGGGTATATGTAGTATCTTTTATTAGACCAACTGAGTAGTTGGAGAGAAGTCCTATGCCTGAAGATGGGTGATTGGACCCGAAAGCTTGCAAATAACATTTTTCCAAGTATTCAGTTGGTCTAATAAAAGATACAATATCTACCCAAAGAACTTTGCTTGTCTGTGGTTACCTGTAATAATGGCTTTCACCATGACACACTAATACACAGTAGAATTAGTCTACTGTGCATTTAGCATCTCATGTAGATGAGCCTAGTATTAACAATTATCCCTGGCACGGATCTTTGAAAACTCCTGCTGCTCTGGTATAGTGCCCGAAGACTGGAAGAAGGCCAATGTGGTGCCGATCTTCAAGAAAGGGAGGAGAGTGGATCCGGCTAACTACA
>NW_017728917.1:4760820-4761956 GCF_001723895.1 Crocodylus porosus
TCAGCTGTCCCAGAATACCTGCCTGTCTGTCTGCTATGGATTCTGGCATACTTTACATTGGTCTACAAAACCAATGTAAATTGTGCAGGTATAAATGTGCTGTGCCTACGCCTGAGAAGCCATGGAAATACATTCAAGAACCATGCTTCTTTTTGGAGTAAATCTCAACCAGGAACCACAAGATCCTTTTAGGGGTACCATGCAATATTAGGTTTGCAAACATCTGCCTCTGTTTCAGAAATTAGATCCAGAGATTTGAAACAGGAATCCACAGTGTAAAAAACAAATTGAGCTGTTGTGAGTTTTCTGAGTTCCTTGCAACAGGAGATTATTCTGCTGTGTTCCTTTGGTCCAAAAATGAGTGAAAGCTAAGAACTGGCATTTTCTGGCCGTGAGTCTAATGAGGGATGCTCTGAAGCTAAAACGGTTGAAAACCACAGTTCTGTGGCATAAGGAGACACAAGGCAGCACAGTTACCAGATAGCTGCACAATTAGCCATATGGACCTTGGTACAATCATGAATTTAAAGGCCTGAAACCCTAACAGTCCTAGAGAAGTGGGAACCTTGTTGACGGGCACTTTATGGCATGCCCCGTGCCAGCATTTCTTCCAGATAGGTAGTGACCTGCCCGCTTTATTTATAATTCTGGGAAAATGTTTCTTACTAGGTGGTTAATACAGACTTTTAGTATCAACATGATTTATTGTGTTTTCTATAGTAGCTATGTAATTGCAATGAAAAAGCTAAATGTCTCAACATCCATGGCTATACACTCCAGGTGTATGAAGCTTTGGTCCCTGATTTGATTCAGCAGAGATTTGCCCCGATTCAGTGGCTGACTCCCCAAATCCAAATTGAATCAGGAGATTCTCTAAATCAAGTTGAACCCTCTGAATCAATTCAGAGAGATTCAGAAAGATTTGGCAATTTGGACACAGACACAGCTTTAAAACATAGAATCATAGAATCACAGAAGTCGGGTCGAAGGGACCTTGTAGATCTTTAAGTCCGACCCCCTGCCTGGGTGGGAGGAGAGACTGGACTCAAATGAGTCCAGCCAGGTAGTCATCAAGCCTCTTCTTAAAGACCCCCAGGGTAGGAGCCAGCACCGCTTCCCTTGGAAGCTGGTTCCAG
>NW_017728917.1:4762056-4775325 GCF_001723895.1 Crocodylus porosus
TGTTCACCTTGGAGTCAATAATGACTCCAAGATCCCTTTCTGCCTCCGTGCTCTCAAGAAGGGAGTTTCCCATTCTATAAGTGTGCTGCTGGTCACTATTGCCCAAGTGCAGCACCCTGCACTTGTCAGTATTGAAACGCATCCTGTTTATGTCAGCCCACTCCTGTAACCTATCCAGATCTTGCTGCAATCTTTCCCTTCCTCCTAGCATGCTCACCTCACCCAAAATTTTGGTATCATCAGTGAATTTAAACAGGTTGCATTTCACCCCGTCGTCCAAATTGCTGATGAAGAAATTGAACAGCGCGGGCCCAAGGACCGAGCCCTGGGGGACTCTGCTGCCCACTTCCCCCCAGGTCGAATATGACCTGTCCACCATCACCCTCTGAGTACAACCCTTGAGCCAATCTGCAATCCATCTGACTGTAGGCATCAATGCCACAGTCGCCTAGTTTTTTAATGAGGATGGGGTGGGAGACAGTGTAAAGGCCTTGCTGAAGTCCAGAAAGACTACGTCTATGGCGACACCTGCATCCATTGCCTTTGTGACCTGATCATAAAAGGCAATCAGGTTGGTCTGACATGACCTGCCCCTAATGAAACCGTGCTGGTTGCCCTTAAGCATCATCCCTGAAGCCGGCCCATCACAGATGTGCTCCTTAAGGATCTTCTCAAAGAGTTTCCCAAAGATAGAGGCAAGACTGATGGGCCTATAGTTGCCCGGGTCCCTTCTCTTCCCTTTTTTGAAGATGGGGACCACGTTGGCTATCTTCCAGTCATCTGGCACCTGGCCCAAGCACCACGAGAGCTCATAAAGCCATGCCAAGGGTCCTGCAATAACCCCTGCTAGCTCCCTCAACACCCTGGGGTGGAGAGCATCTGGACCCGCTGACTTGAACACGTCCAGCCCCTCCAGAAGCTCTCTAACCCAGTCCTCCCCAACCTGAGGTCTGGAGGCATTCCCCTCAAGTCTGTCTGGCATCACAGCGGGGAAGTCCCGGTCCCTGCACAAGAAAACAGACGTGAATAATTGGTTAAAGAGTTCCACTTTCTCCTCTGGTGCAACCACCAGATTGCCCAGCGTACTTTGCAGGGGCCCCACATTACCCGGTACCTAGTGTTTTTTTTCATACCTCAAAGTAGCAGGTGGCTTGTGAATGCTGCGATGCTGGGGTGGATGCAGCATCCCACAGGACAGGGGTAGGGGGGTGGTGCAGGGGGTCCCCAGTGCACTCAGCAGCAGATCCAGAAGTGGACAAGAAGTAGTTCATGCTGGGGGTCCCCCACGCTACTGTGGGATGCTCCATCTGCCCCAGCATTGCAGCATTCATGAGGCATGTCTGGTACTTCCAGGTACGTAGAAAAAATATTTAAAGCTGTGTCTGAGTCCGAATCGCTGATTCTCTGAATCAGCATCGGATCTTCAGATTTGGATTCCAACGAATCAAATCGGGGACAGTGATCTGAATCAACAAATCGAATCACCGTCCCCAATTTATGCCGAATCTGAATCCAAATCGAGTAGGGCCTATTTTGCACACCCCTACTATACCTATGTCATTTTAAATTTTAGAACATATTAACCGATTTATCAGGGAGAAGTGGCCAGTGTTTGAGCTGAAGCAGTCACTTAAAGAACAAAGACAAACAACAGGAAATGATAACACAAAGATAACGGTTCTGCCACAAACACGAATCTTTGTGGGTTTTTATTTTTTTAAGTTTATTTTTTTTTTAGTTGCACGATAGGTATTTTGTTGAAAATGGATATAAAGTAAAACTGCTGGCATTGCAAAATTGTTGCCAATGCAGCGTCAACAATTTCCATGAAGAAAATACGTGAATGTTGTACAACTATACCCAAAAGGCCAGATTAAGTTATTTTTATCTCTCTCCTCAGCCTCAGTATTCATCGATCATTGATATGAGTTTTCTGAAGCATGCAGGTAACACTGAAATACTCTTTCCTGGTGGATTGTTAAGGTTAAATAATCATATTGATCCTTTGCTTAAACAAGATACAGCTTTGATCTTTCATGTGTGTTTGTGGCATCAGGAAATGACATACCTTGAACAGTCCAGAGCAATCAAATAATTGTGAAGGGAAAAAATGCTGAAATTGAGTAAGGTAGTCGTATAGCACAGGGGCTAAACTAAGTGTATACGCATAAGTAATACCGTATTTATTCATATATCACACGCAGCCTTTCTCAGCCACCCAAAATCAGAGCCTGTGACTCAAATGAGGGAGCTAGTTTTTCTTCCCTGGAAAAAAGCAAGTAGACACTGTGACTTAGGGCTACCAAGATGGCTGTCGCTTCTCCCTGGGTCTGCAGAGAGTAGGGATGGAGTCCAGTGCCCATCTTCTCACAACTGCTGGTGAGGCAGTAGCTTTTGGCTGAAGAGGTAGTGTCAGTGAGTGAGAGAGGGTAAGTGAACTGCTGCAGGCAGTATATGTGGTATCTCAATGAAGCTTACCACGTGGAAACAACACCGTCTTATTTACCGGAGTTTACATCAAGAACTATTTACAGTAAAGAAATAACCATCTTACTACTGCCCTTGAAAGGGTCTAGGCCTCGCAGCTTTCCAGGAAGTTCCCGCTGCCTCACCTATCCAGTCTCCTGGTGTGCTACATTTACAACGTTCGTGTTTTGTTTGGAGGCATATGGTATGAGAGAAAATCATGATCAGATTTTGATATCCTTCTACTGGCTGACATTTAACAGCAAAAATGGTCTGGCCTGACTGACTTCAGTAGAGCTACATGGGGAATAAAGTGCTAAATGGAAAGAGTGAGGGTGTCAGAATCCGGTCCTAATATCACTGTCCCAAATTCTTGAGTAGCGTCAAGGAGAGCATCTCCATCCCAAATAAATACAGCAGCTAATGTAAAAGTCATGGCAACGTCGTTGTCCGCTTTACAGTTGCAAACTTTTAATTAGTGATGGATTCTATGTCAGAAATGAAGAGAGAAAAGAAACAGGTGGCCAATTAGCTAACTTGGGTTAAATTATTTTTGAGGGATCAGGAGTCACGCTAGTTAATGTCCATTCCTTGAAGATTAATGAATAGTTTTATCCCACATCAGGTAGAGAGCCCTGTGCATGCTTAAGCAACTTTCAGAGTACACAGCAAAATGCTCTTCAAGGCAAAACTTCTTACAATTGCCAAGTGACTACTTTGTACCCTGATTAAGTACACGTTAATAGTTGTTAGTCAAATAGAAATGCTATCTTATGTATGTTCACTTTCTCTTGCCTTCTATTTTTGACCACTCGTGATGATGGTCACAGGGTCAAAATGTCTAAGGTATTCTGTAAATTTAACACCTGCTGTCTGTTCTTTTTATATCTCAGTGTGAGAATCAAAAGAGAAAGGGTATAAAGTGTGTTTCAAATATGCTTAAAAGTCTCATATTCCTGAAGCATGAAGTATGGCGCACTATAGGAGCATGCCCAGTGCATTCAGACATCCTCTTTGCTGGTTTTAACTGTAAAACAGCCTTTTGGCTGCTAAATAAAATCTAAATGATAGATGTTCATATTTAGATGAAATATATGTCTAGGGATTTCATATAAGAAAAGCTACTGTCGTTGTTTTAATTTATTAGGGGACAGTTATGTGCAGATGGTATATGCAGAGTTATTTCCTGACTACAGTCCAGAGTAAGTTGATTTGTGGTTTAATGATTTTTATCAAAATGAAATAAGCATTTGATCTTTGGATTTTATCTGCCTGTATCTGCAGCTGCTACTCCACTACAGCAATTACTTCCAAACTGGGCTTTTTGCCCAGGCAAATGGAGTTCGTCCTTGTTTCATGTCTCATTGACTGTCCTGATAATACATATAGTAGCAGTTTAAGTTATTTCTTCCTCTAAATTTGATAGCTGTGAAAACTTGAATACTATGATGTTTCTCACATTTTTTTTCCATCAGAGTGCTGCGTTGTTATAATATGTCTGTTGCCGCTGGTTAATTTCATTAATAAAAAACCTCAAAGCCACTCTTAACTAAAATCTAGTATAAGTGCATGTAATATTTTCTGCATAATCCTACAATAACCCTTTTTATAGGAAAACAAGAAACTCATTTATCAGCTCTAAATCTAGGAACTTAGTGGTAATCTTCACATCTGCCTCTGTATTTTGAGACTAGCTTTGCAGTGATGTTTTATAGGCATATACTGGACCAAATCTATTTTTGGTGTAACTCCATTGAAGCTAGCTGAGTTGTGCCAGGAATAAGGTGGTCCCTTGATATCTACATATGAGCTAAAAGTGTTTCTCCTTTGCTAACCACTTTGCTAAAGCATTTTAACACAAGCACTTCTCTTCCAGCACTATTTTTTTCTGTATGTACAATGTAGGGCCAGATTTCCAAGGGCCCAGCTCCTACCAGTTGGCTAAACTGTCAGGTGTAATTAGCAGCTTCCACTGGGAGAAATGATCATAATGATTGAGCTCTTCTAGAGTCTGTTCCTGAAAATTATTACTTGCATGAATATTCCTAATTCATGCAAGTTGCCCATTGACTTCCATGAAGTAAGAGGATGTAATATGAATGTAGCATGAGCAGCCCACCGGAGTAATGTTAATATTCAGTCCCCTAGCCTCCAGGATACAATGTATTCTTTAAAGAGTTCAGTATTGGAAGAGGATGTTTTAGAAATGGATTTTTGCTGCTCTCACTTTATCAGTGCTCAGCACGTCTTTCATGAACGTAACAGAGCTCAGGACTTGAGATTCAGAGCATTAAATAGATGTAAGTTCACACAATTAGAAACTGGATCCAGGATCTCCATTTGCTCCCTCTTTACAGTCACACGAATAAACAAACAAATAAACAAAACTGAATAACACTTGAGATCCTTGTCCCTAAGATGTTAAGTAGTCATTTTTGGCAGAATACATTGTAAAAAGGGATACATGATAAACAAGAAAATAACTAGAAAGTAGCTGGAGACACGTTAGCTGCAGTTACTACCCTACCAGAAACCACGAGATAAAATAAGTAGTTACAAGTCTACCAAAATTATTTCCTATTCCTGGGTGGCTACTACATCTTTAGCAGATCAGACCACTTGTATCATACTTGCTCCTTAATCCAAGAAGATTAAAACCACCAGCGATAGTTGCATTGTCTTGCCGTCTGCTGTCGCAGGTGCTGCCGTGTTTTATCAGAGACAAAGTGATGTGGCCTAGACTCCTACTGCGTATTTGGGCTTGTTCCCAGAAGCCCCGGGCTTCACTCTTCTGCATGACATCCGCTAAAGTGAACATCAAGATTCGATGGGGCCCATTATTAGAAGTCTTTTGCAGGGCTATGTGTAGATCTTTGCTCATTCATATTCCCCAGGATTAGGGCGATAGGATGTTTAAAAATCTAAAAAGCAAATTTAGAGTAGTGTCCAGAAAATCGTACAGCTCCATAACTCTCCAAGGATGCAGAGATGTTTGGTTGCTTATTTTGCTTATGCTTTTAAATGACAGTCAACGCTTCGGAGCCCCAGTTCCTTGGTCCTTTAATATACCCCCTGCCTGAATTAATTTAAATCACATGGAAGCATTGGAAACTACAAGACTGAGCCTTTTCTACTCATCGCTGCTAGTAACCCACAGTAAACTCAGAGGACATGCTTATCTCACATGCGTTTCAGACTGGTGTAACTCCACTGAATTGGAATTACTCCTATTTTTCCAATCAGGGGATGCCCTGAAAACAACTTACCTTCTGATTTTTGTGAGTTAGCCATTGGGTGTTCATCGTATTCAGCAGCCTAAGCAAATTGTTAGCCTAGCCAATCTGGGTGAAATGTGCTCTAACTGCTTGCTCTGCTTACAACTTATTCTCTGGTGTTAGCAAGAAAATGCAAAATGAATTCAGCTTGTGGGACACCTGGGGTGCTCTCATGCTCTATGATGAAGCTGTCGCTGGCACCCTTTTCTTTGCTTCATATCCTCTAACCAACCTGGTCGGAGGAAAGATGTTTCGCTATAAGAGATTAAAAAAAAAGTGTTCAGTATGGGTCACTGAAAAGAAATGAGGAGGAGCTTTTCTCTGAGATTTTACCTCTTCCTTATTGCTAGGAAACTGCTTCCCTTGAGCACACTGCACTCCCCACTCCCAACGGCCTTCTCTGAACTGCAGAGCTGAGGGCCCACAACAGAGGAAACTTTTGTTAGATAAGAGGAAAGCAAGAAAGAGCTCATTCGAGTTTTTCAGGGCTGGGTTCATTTGGGGACAAATATGAAAATACATGGGAGAGGACTGTGCTAATAGCAAGAAAACCCAAGGGCGCAAACTGCAATGATGTCCCTGGTACCTGAAGCCCTGAGCGCTCCATCGGTTTCAGTGGAGAGGTGTTTCTTGCAGGCACGCTGATCTATCTGCGTAGAGCTTGTTGTGAACCTCGGATTTCAAAGACTTTTAATGCTCGTTTATGTAAAAGTCCCTTCCTGGTTCTTAAAGCAAGTGTATGTTACACACCATCAATTAATCTACTTGATATCTACTTTACAGCTCCTTTCCACTGCTTTTGTGTATATGAGATATGGACGCTACAATATTAGAGACTGGAGCAAAGCTGAAGCAAAAGAAATTGTTGTAGACAAACTAATCATTCCTTGCCATAAAAGCAACAGCAAGCAATACCATCTAGAATTAGCTAGAATTAGAAAGCAACTCGTGCGGCCCTTCTGTTTAACGGTGGGCATTAGTCCCCCGCTATACGGCAGTCTGGAATTGCAGGTTTGTGAAGGATTCTTCATAGAAAGGATGGATGTTATTTTCTGGTGTTAAATATGTCAGGGACTGGTTCAAAATGAATTGCATAAAATGCACTCGGCAGAAAATTATATGTAGGTCTTCAGTCCAATCTGGAATGAACTGAAATGATTAATATTTCCTATTATTTTGAAAAACCACTTTTAACAAATCTGCAGCTCTACCAGCCTGTCCTCCCCAGTAATGTGCATTTGTGTACTCCTGATATTTTTAGGCAATTGTTCATCCTTTCCAAATGTTTTTTTTCCTTTATTTCTTTTTTAAAAAACCATTAGCTCATTCCTGTCCCTCTGGATCTGGGGGGCCCTTAAGCACCTCACCACATCCCCTTGCCTTGTCTTGTCCAAATCCTTCCAAAAAAACTCCCTACTTGTGGCCCAGAGCAAAGTTTCAGGACAGAAACCAAATGTCCGGTATCCTAAATTACCATGCTGTACCAGTAGACTAACAGATGCAAACAGTATGTTAGAAAAGCTTTATTCAACAGAAATTAATACTTACAGGAGCTGTCTCCAATGCATCCCAAAGGCAGGCCAGATGGTCACTGTAAGCACCGTCTGCCAGCGTGAAGCCAGGCAGCAGACTCACCATCTCCCAGGTGCCCTGGAGACTCCCACATAGCTGCTTCACGCCAGCATGGTGCAGACGGGCCTGTAACCCTGGCAGTTTTTAGTATAAAAGGCTGGGAGTTATTTGCAAAGCGTGACACAGGCAAAATGACACTAAATACACACTGGACATGAGCGTGTTATGAAGCATAGAGTCATTGCCATTCATTCAGTGCAAAAGCTGCTTGCCTGCTGGTAGGTTCTCATTGACTGTCATCCAAAAACCAATAGTCCCTTACCAGATCCTCACCTTTCACCACAACAACCCATCTGGTGAGACATGAGGGCCTGCAAAAGGATTGCTAGCAAACCAAACGCATATGTCCACATCTTTTTCATCAGGGATGGCCCATTGGCACGTTCCCATTACTGCCTAGACCTTGAAAGTGCCTTCAGTCCCGTCTGTGCTAATAATGTTGATTTATTTCAAGGCTTTGATCTTCTCTGGGGGGCAGCTGTGAGCAGGGTTGTTTATAGGTGCAGGGTATTTCCTAAGAGTTTTTTCCCATTTCAGATTCATTAAATAGCGATGACTACAGGGGAGATTCACCAGCTGTCCTGACCTTCCAGAGGACTTATTTGTATCCTCAAATGACTGTACCATATCAGTAGGCTAACAAGGAAGTGCTGGACACACCTGCTACGCTGCTGACAAAGGGTGACGACAGGCTTGGTTATGCCTAGAGACAACATGGAGCCCAGAAGCTTTTCATGGGGATTTAGCCAAATAAGAAACATTTATTCGAAAACAGTTATTGCAGCTTTTCCAAGGCATGGACTCTTTGGGGGGGGGTTGTTGAGTACCCCCAAGCCTGAAGCCTGTAAGATGTTGAGCACCATTAATTCAAATTGCAATCAAGAGGCAGATAACAGCTCACAGGATCGGGCCTCCCTAGAGGGTTGGCTGGTTCACGTTGCTTGCCTGTGCCGTGTAACAATAATTACTCTGCGGTGTTTACTTTTCATTTTCTGCTGTCATTTGGAGCATCTTTCCACGCAGTCAGTGTCCCACAGCAAATTGCTTCATTACAGCTTTAGGCAAGGCACTAGTGAAGAACTTCAATGTGGCTTTGAAATCTCACTGGTGACACAGCACGAGCCAACCCGTCACACGACAACTGGCTTGCAGCATTTCTGAGTCACGTTTCGACAGAGGAGTGAATGGTTTGAGGCAGTTCCAATTATAATTGTTTTGATATATGACCTCTTTCCTTCTGGGTAGGTATAAAGTCCTGCCAAGCTTGTCTGAGCAACGTCTAAAGAGCGGATAAAAGGTAGGAAAACTTTTCAGATTCCCCTTCCTGTCTCTTAGGACTTCCGCGCTGTCTTCTCTGGCCCAATTGTCCATTAAACAATCCAGCTACAGCAGCGAGCAGAGGTGGCAAAGGGGGAAATTAAAGAGGTCATTACATGTAAAGCCCTCTCAAGTTACTTTTAAACGGCAGTGGGCTCAAGCAGCCTCCTCTGTCTTCAGTTCCCCACTTCATTTGGGTCTCACAAGGTGCAACAGTCTCCTTGCTGTTTCCAAAGGGTCAGATCTTTCTCCCTTCCTCCCCGTACTATGCTGCACACAGGCTTTCCCAAAGCACAGACGGGAAACAGAGCTGGAGACAATCCACATGCAGCAAAGAGGGGCAGGAGCCCGAGGCCTTGTGCAGGGACTGTGCTGGCGCAATGCGGCTCCATGCTTCAGGCTGCTGCAGTCCCCTTGGGATTTTGCACTGGGCTCAGCAGGGTAGCTATTAGATAACGTCGTCATGGGCCACTCCTCGCCAGCACTAGGTTAAGGGAATCCAGGGAACAAGGCTGTTCTGTTCTGTTCAGTCCCCAGACGGCCACAGACTGCGAGAGGCAGTGGTGTGGAGCCTTCCTAATCCTCGTGGGAGACCATGCCCATCACGCTCTCCTTATCCGTTGCACACCCCGTTCTCAGGTGATGTTAGAAGGACTTCCCAAAGCAGGAAACTTGGGTTTAATGGCCATGCAAGAGCCAGGGCTCAGTTTGTACACATCCAAGACACTGTTCCAGGCTCTGTGCGAACTCAGGCAGGCATAGCGGTTACATTTATTCATGCGTTCTCTCTTCGCTTCATAGTCGTGGGGGATAAAGTTGACAGGCTACACTAAGCCCCTGGAGGAGATAGTCTTCCTACGTATACCCTTCTGACAAATGTCAAAGATAGGGTCAAAGATGCAGTACAGGAGAGGGTCACATCCCTATCATCCAATTTACTTGGTCGATAAAATAAAGACCCACGGCAAATCTTCACAGAAGGGCATCTGTACTTTTAGTTTTTTTGAGAAGGATCTATGACCATATGGTCATTGATGTATTTGATCTGTAAGACCTGTCTTTGAGAGCACACCTTTCCATACACAGTCAAAGTCATGTTTCCTAATGGGTAGAGCACAGGACCAAGACTCAAAGAGCCAGATTTCTAATTCCAGCTCTGCCTCAGTTTCCCCATGTGTAAAATGGAAACACTGCTGCAAATCTCCTGGGAGAAGCAGTTGAAGATCTAGTGATGAAAAATGCTGCATAACAACTTGGCATTTAAGTGCAGCATCCTCAGAGTCACCAGGTTAATGACACGGTGTTGGCTGTGATGAATAAGAAGCCAAACCTCTAGAAAGCATCTGAAATGCATCTATCAGATGCTTTGCACCAGGCTGGCAGGAAGCCTGGACTTGAAAGGCTGAAGATTGGACAAAGATCAGGTCCTGGCTCCTAACAACTGAGGACTGAAATGACAAAAGTTCCTCGACAGGCAGGAATGTCAAGTTTAATGCTTTAAATGCGAGTGACTGATGAGTAGCACAAAGAGACTCGGCTCGCTTAACATGTGGGATGAGGGAGGCCGTTCAGGAGAAATATTTTAAAAGGTGTTAAACAGAGGCTGATCTGCCTCCACATAATTTGTTCCCTATTCTTCCTGACCTGTGGCGTGCTCTGAAGACAGCTGCTTTCAAGGTTTACAACCATGCATATGGTTAGGAGGGGCAGAATTGGCAGCCAATCAAATGACAGAATAATGACTAACTGGATAAACAGCTGAGTATATAATTTACAGCTGATATGGCCACATCAAAACCAGTGAATCAGAAATGATTCGTTTTTACAATCTCCAGATTGCTGTCTGTTGTGAACTGTTCCTTTTACAACAGCCTGATTGCCGCCCAGTAGTGCAACTAATCACAACTAGCCAGGCAAGCCTGACACTTCCAGAAAGAGAGAGATGGTAGAAGCCCGTACTTTCTGCAGCACCACTGCATGCTGGAGCAGGATAGCTTGGTGGCCTCGGCACCTCTTACAATCAGCTAGATGCATGCAATCCATTTTAATTGCACATCGGAGAGAAGTGAAGGATAGACCCGTTCCCTGGACCAGGAAATCCCATGTACCAAAGGACAGCCCTGAACTTTTGTATGGTGATCATGTAACCTGGCCCATGATTCTGGGTTCTACCCACTCCTCTGACCTATGTGATGACCATAGGATTCATGCGCAACTGTGAAACGTTCAAATCTTAAATCTGCCATCTCTCCGTGTAACCAAAACCAGAAACATGCCTAAATTTTGGAGACCTTTGCATCTGGACCAGGACATACTGAATTGAAGCAGTCACTCAGAGGTAGAAGCAGGGAGTAAAATGACACTGACATACTTCGCCCTTCATAAGCAACCTCAGTTGTTCCCCTTCAAAAGTTTTCTATCGGCAAAAATGCCCTTTCTTTTTTTTTTTCCAACTACATAATGGGGAATGTTTTGTGTTATGAAGCGGAGCAGAGACTCGTTTACTTTCTGTTCTGTTTTGCAGTTTTTCCAATGGAAAAAATTAAGGATGAGTAAAATGGAAGGGAGAACCCACCTTGGTTCACGCTCCACCCAGACTTTAAAACCAGCACCCTGTGAGGAGCAGCCATGTTTCTATTCCAATGTGGCTGACTTCATGGCTCGTTGTCACCTCCCTGTTTCCTGTTAAGCTCTTTCCATGCCACAGGGGTTAACAACCCTTGCTCCATTTTAATGGTCTTGAGGGTCTGCCCTTCAACCTATCCTTTCTTTTGCAACTTTGCTGTCAATTAGCAATTCCTGGTAATATCGCTCTACCGTTTCACAGCCCTGCAGACTGCTTTTAGCTCTAGCTAAAAACCTTAACTCAGGTGTGGTAATATTAACTAAGGTGTAAACAATGACAGGCAGGGCACATCTACCCGTGCATTTCATGTGGGGCTAATTTACTCACAAGTAAATAATTCGCAAGTACATGGTCCTGGGCAGGCATCTACATGGGCAGGGAAGTGGGAGCAGATTTCCTGCTTCTTGGGACTCTGCAACAGGCCCCTGCTGCCACCATGAGGAACTCTAGGCCCCCTGGGTGTTAGCCTAGGGGCTGGCAGGACGCACTGGGCCAGGAGAGCTGCCTCCTGGCAGGGGCTGGGATAATGTCCTCCTGGCCTGGCTCCCTGAGCAAGGACAGGGGACTTGAAAAGAGCTGCAGGGGAGGAGTAAGTCCCAGCCCCGTGTCCTGATGCACCAGTGGGGCAGCTAGCTCACTGCTAGCTGTCCCCTGGTGGACAGCTGATCAGGAGCAGATTTGCTCCCAGTCAGGCGTCTACATGAATGCTACCACGCCATTACTAATTGAAAGTAAATTTGCTACTTGCTTTCGCAGGTAGCAAATTTACTCTCAGTTCGCGAGGTTTACTGCCAAGTAAGTATGTGTATGTGTAGATGCACGTGCTTACTGCATAGTAAACTATGCCACTGTGTAATGTAGATGCGCCCACTGTGAAGTATTGGAGGCACTGGCAAGACACTTAAGAAGGCTAGATATTGTTTATGAATCTGAATGAGAGACGTACAGTTAATCTATAATGACTACAGGGCTAATGCAACAATATCTTTTGCCTTGTTTGTGGTGGATTTTTTTAATACTTGTTATATAGTCTAGCAAATTAATGCACATTCGAATAGCTATATTTGTATAGAGCTAGCCCCCTGGCATATTAGTAAAGCATCTAGTTTCTCATTAATGGGAAAAAATGTGAGTTGTGTCATATGTGAAGGTATGTCATACCATTTGCACCCCCTTTTCAAAACCCTAGATCCACCCATGAGTATTTTCATTGGAAATAAAATGTTTTGTTTCAAAATGTCAATTTTCAATATCTTTTGTTTTCAAATTTTCTGATGGGAAAAGTGAAAGGCTTCATCAAAATCTGCTGTTTCCCACCATAAAATATGAATTTTAAGAAGACTCGGGGAACAGAACAGGCAAGCTCACCTGGTACTACATCTACTTTTGCAAGGGAGTGAAAGGGGAAAGCTTCTGTCACAGCTCCCCCTATATGTCTACCCTTCAATTTTCAGCTACACCCTGTCCTATACGTGATACTTAAAAGAAAGCAGACTTGGAAATCAAATGTCTGCATTTGGAAATCAACTTCAGGTGCCAGTTACATTGCATTCGGTGTCTGTGATGAATATTTCATTGTTGTAAACTATTTTGAGCTTGTTTGGATATTACAGTCCTGTCTATTATCTGTACATCAGTGAATTCAGGTGTCCCATGTGAACAGGCTTAATTTTTTCATGTTGCAAATCTCTGGCTCCACCAGGTAAACAGTAGGTCTGTGTGAGGCTTCGCTAGCCAATTTGATTTGGAGGAGATTCGACCCAATTTGGGGACCGAATCTCTGAATCCGAATTGAATCGGGAGACCAGTTAAAAGCTCCAAATTGATTTGAAGCATCTGAATCAATTCAGAAAAGGTTTGGCAATTCAGCCATAGACTAAACAGGCAGTTGACACAGCTGCCTCCAGCTGGTAAGTCTGTTGGGGCTGGGGGAGGGAGAGGGAGGGGGTGTGG
>NW_017728917.1:4775557-4785447 GCF_001723895.1 Crocodylus porosus
CAGGGCATAGCCCCCACTCCTAGTGCTGCTGCTGGGAGCAGGGACTATGCCCTGCTGCTGCTTGCCCCCTTCCACCCGGAGCGAGCTGCGCCCACATCCCGTGCCCCCTGCTCCCCTCTCCGAGTAATACATCCTCCTGTCCTGGCTGGGCAACTTGTCCCAGCCCCAATCCCCGCCTCCCCTGCACCCCTTCCCCCAACCCCAACAGACATACCAGCTGGAGGCAGCTCTGTCAGCTTCCTGTTTAGTCCTTGGCCAAATTTCTGAAGTGGCGTCAAATCTTTCAGATCTGATTCAGCCAAATTGAATGAGGACAGTGATTTGAATCTCCAGATTGAATCACTGTCCTCTGGATTGGCTGAATCCAAAGCCAAAGTGAATACTTGCCGCTTTGCAGAGGCCTAGTAAACAGTACATTTTGTTTGCAATAGGTTTGACATGTGCTTGAAAGGATTAGGCCACCACTTAATGAATCTCAAAACAGCGAGAACAGTCCACCGTACCACATGGAGTACAGACAATATTGCCTTTTGCAACAGTGTTGTGGTACAACGTGCAGTCTTGCATTGGAGGAATTAACTTCTGTGGTCTTGGTAAATGTAAAAAGTGCCATGTCATTTAACAGATGTAGAGCCAGCGTTTTATATAGTGGAGTTCAACTCTTTGAAACTTCTACACAAGGCTATCAAACTAACAATTTTATGCACTCCACTTAAGGTGAAAGTCATGCACATTAAATCTACAGGCCTTATTAAAACCAGGACATAGTACAGACATTATTAAAACCAGGACATAGTACGGACCAATTATTTATTACTTTTGGCTAATGTACCACGCAGGCTACTATGTGAGCTTTCATACGGCGGTATATTTGTACATTCAAGTGAATTATTTGCTTTCAACTTTTCTGAGGTCTACATGCTACCGTGGTGAACAGCCTGAGATAACCGCCGCTTTCCTCTGTGCTAAAATATGTCTGCTGTAGCAGATGATAACGTTGCTGAAGTTCTGGAATCTCTAAGCACCTTGAAGGATTATGAAAATTTTTAACTATCCTAGGACAACTCGTCATCTTCTGTTGAGTTCTCTCGCTTTTTCTGCTGCCAAACTCCACCAGCACTTTAAGTTGAGCTTTATGAACACTGTCGGGGAGGAAAAATAGTTAGTGTTACAACCAACATCTTCCTTTTTCCTAATTTGTGCTGTTTTCCTGGTTCTGCCTCAGCTCGCCAGCTCCTAGGAACTAGCATTTGCCCCAATTGATGGTTATGCTCTTTGGATGGTTACATTTGCTACTCTTGAAATAACGTTGCCCAAGGGAGAGAACGCAATATCGAGGATCTTGCCAGGAAAGCACTTCTCTATGGGGTAGTCCTTATACACGTACTTCAGTTACGTGCATGCTTAAGTGCTGTCCCAGTAGGGGTGGACTCAGGGCCATGCTTCTCAGCAGCTTTCTCAGGATTTGCCCCAGTGTTGGTAGATACGTGGTCACAGGGAATTATCCAAAGCTCACTGACAACAGTGGGAGTTTTTGGCCTGGTTATGACCATGATGCAGGCCCTACTGATCGTACAGTGCACCTATTTAACACTTCAGTGCATTCCTTGGCCTGATCCATGCGGCCTGTGAAATGGATGGGCCAACTTTCTCCTGAGTAAAACCAGGACACTGGAAGACCTGATGGGTGCTGTCATTAAAAAAAACTTTGCATCCTGCCCTGCATTTTCTGGCATGTCACCGAGACATTGTGCAACCTCCGTGAAATTACAAAGCTGCTTCCCTGAGTGCTTTGCGGGAGCTGTGCTCTGCATTCTGAAAGGTGCACGGGCCTGCCGTACCCCTCCCCTGATGAAACCAGAGCAGTCTTCTCTGACCCATATTTCTGAAGCATTATCCCTTTGATAAAACTGCAGCATTGCAATGCTCTGGGTTGTTTGGTTTTTTTTGTCCTAGTTCTTTCTGAAAGGAAATGTGTGTTTCAGGCTACTTTTTAGGCTTTGAAGAGAGAACAAAACTAGGGCTGGACTCGATGATCTCCCGAGGTCCCTTCCAGCCCTAATGTCTATGAAATTATTGGGGCCAATGTAATACAATAAGCTAAGGGCATTTTGCCTTTCCTGTCTGAAGATGATTGCGGGCCCTCTTATTCTGAGGGACTTATTCTTTATCATTGGCACCCTCCACACTTCCCTAATAATCAGAACCAGATTGAGGAAATCTATTGAGAATAGGTTTAGGGGTGCTTGGCCTCCATATAAATGGCTTTCATTTTTCTGCCTCCCACTTGGGTTTTTGGTTTTTTGTAAATGGAAGATAGCTGTAGATCAGAATGATCAAAGATTAAATATTCTGATTTATCCAATTGCCTGTAATAACTTTGCTACCACCAGCATCGCCTGTTGAGTGATGATTAGCTTGAAGCCTGCAGAAAACCAGGAAAAAAGGTGAAAAGACTTGTACAAGGTGACATGGCAGGTTACTGAGGTGTATATACTGAGATGTATGTCTAGGTTGATGTGGAAGTCTATGGAAGCACCACACCTGTAGTAAAGGAAAGGATTTGACTGGGGTGTATAGCTATGTATAGTGTGTGTGTGTGTGTGTGTGTGTGTGTGTGTGTGCACGTGTGTGTACACACATGCATGCGCATACCAATGGCATGCATGCACTGCACACATGGATATCATGGCCATAGTGAATAGGTTGCACACCAGTACTTCAATGTTCTCGGGGGAATTATGCCCATTTTACACCAAAGGGAGCACAGTCTAGGGCACAGGGGGCCAAACTTCCTCACCTTTCTAGATATCAACCAAAATCTTGATGCAGCCAAGAGCTGCAGGACACAATTATGAAGATGTGCATATTCTAGAGCAGGGATGGCTGACCTGCAGCATGCATGTTATAAGTGGCACAAACAACCTCTTTGTGTGGCACATGGCAAATTAGGGAGGGAACAGGTACTAGAGTGGCAGATCGGGCAGGAAGTAGAAAGCAAAGCAGCAAACCAAACAGGGAGCACAGGGCAGGGAGCAGAAAGCTGAGCAGTGGATCGGGCAGGGGAAGGAGACTGGAGTGACACTCAGGGAGAGCACGGGACTTGATTTGTGGCAAAAATTACCAAAAAGGTTGGGCCCACTTCTCTTGAGTATTATGCTCCATGCACAGTGCCCCAGTTCAAACAATAATTTGTGGTTAAATGCTGTCTGCCATCTGGGATCAGTGATCTAGCCAGACTTGTCCGGGGCATTTGAATGTGCATCTGTTCCCATCCTGCCACTGGCCTGCTGTGTGACCTTGTACAAGTCATTTCACCTCTACTCCTGGTTCCTCTCTTGCCTGTCTCATCTACTTGAACTGTAAACTCTTTGTGGCAGGGACTGTCTATGCCTGACAAAGCCTAGCATAATGCATCCTCCCACCTCAGTTGACCAGTGACACCAGAATGAAGCCTTAAATATTGTAAGTTTAATATGGTCCCAGAATAACTCTCCATGATGGAATCATTATCTCCTGCATCACATTATTCTGAAGAAAATTAAAAAGCCTCATTCTGTATACACCAATTTGTGCACGAGAGGTTTCCTGCTAAGTTAATCAGACCTTGTTTTGCCAAAGCCGCAACACAAAACACATTCTCCTGGCTGAGTTATAAGCTTCGTGAACAAAATGGGATTTATACTGGAAATGTTGATGCTTCACTATTGATTTTATACTTCACTGCTGTGGAATGGTACTAGTGGGAACTGCTGTAATAAAACTCTTTAAAACATGCTCACAGTCCACCAGGCTTTAGTTCACCTCCTTTTGTTTTTTCCTCTCTTATTTAATGGTACCTTCCAAACTACTACCTCAGTTTCCTATAGGCTGGGCATCCTTACCCCTTACTGGGCACATCTACATGTTCATTAATGTGCTTTTGCTAATGCGCATTAAATTTAGTCCCTTCAGGCACTTCTGCATGTGCTCCAGGGGTGGGAGTGGCACTTTAATTAGCGTGGCTCCGAGAGCCACTCTAGTGGTGTTCTCTGCTGGTGGCCAAGGGAGAAGGAGCACTCCTAGAGCAGGCAAAGGGAAGAGGCCTGACTAAGTTCTGCTCTGGGTAATGTAAAGGGGCCGAGCACACCTTATGTAGCTTATGTTATGTTATAGCCCAGGGGCTTATGTTTGGTTGTTGTTTTATAACACTGGTGGTTTGGGTGAGGCTATTTGGGGAAGGAGGAGGCCTCATTGGGGGTCCCCAGCACCAGTAAGGGCGCAGCATTTGGGGTGCACATACCCCCAGTGCCAGTGTTTTCATATATTTCATAGACATTAGGGCTGGAAGGGACCTCGGGAGATCATCGAGTCCAGCCCCCCTTCCGAAGGCAGGAAGTCAGCTGGGGTCATAGGATCCCAGCAAGATAAGCATCCAATTTACTCTTGAAGGTGTTCAAAATAGGTGCTTTCTTCCAGTATTGCCTTCTTCAAAGTAGGTGCTTTCTTCCAGTATTGCCTTCTTCCAGTCTTCAGACACTGCATCAGAGCGCCAGGAGTTCTTAAACATCCATGCCAGGGGCTGGGCTATGATGCTCGCCAGCTCCTTGAGTACCCTGGGGTGCAGATTGTCAGGGCCGGCTGACTTGAAGGTATCCAGCCCCTCAAGGTGTTCCTTCATGAAGTCAGCATTTATGTGAGGCAGGGGATCACCCTCACTCGGACCTCCCTGTCCTGTAGCGGGCACGGGCATCCCATGGGACTGATGAAAGACCTACGCAAAGTACCCATTTAATAGGTTGGCTTTTTCCTGGGCATCAGTTGTCCTGTCTGGTTTAGCAGGGGTCCAATGTTGCCCACATATCTGAAAAAGGACTTTTTATTGTCCTTGATGCTTGAAGCTAGTTGGAGTTCAGTTGCAGCCTTGGCTTTCCTGGTTTGCTCCCTGCAGGACCGGACCAGTGCAAAATAATCCTCCTTGGAAGTGAATCCCATCCTCCATCCTTTGTAGGCCTTTCTTTTTAGCCTCAGGAGGTCTGCTAGATCCCTGGAGAGCCACGGGGGCTGTTGTGCCCTCTTGCTGCCTTTCCTCCGAGATGGACTCAAATTAGCTTGTGCATTGAGGATCGCTCCCTTGAGGAGCAACCACTATTCCTGTACTCCCCTCCCCCTGGGGCTGTGGTCCCTTAGGGCCTCAATGACAAGCCTCCTGAGCTTGTCAAAGTCGGCTTTCCTGAAGTCAAAGACTTCAGTGTTGCTGACCGACTTGCCAGATTTACGGAGGATGGTGAAGGTGATCAGCTCGTGGTCGCTGTCACCCAGCTTCCCATTGATCACTAGGTCGCCAATTAAGTCATCCCCAGTAGCCAGTACCAGGTCGAGCAGCGCTTTACCTCTTGTTGGCCCATAGGCTTCTTGAGTCAGGTAGAGGTCATCCACGCATGATAGGAAGATTTGCTACCGCTCAGATTTTGCTGAGTGATCCTCCAATGAGATGTCTGGGTAGTTGAAGTTGCCCATGACAGCCATGGTCCTGGAGCATGCGGTCTCAGCCAGTTCCCGGGTGAACTCCTGGTCAAGCTCAGGACTTTGGGTGGGAGGTCTGTAGTAGACTCCCACCGTTGTGTCACCTGTGCCATGTTCCCCATGGATTTTAACCCAGAGGGTCTCTAGTCATCCACCCTGGTCACTAACATCAGCTTGCAGGGATGCATAGCTTTCCTTAACATAGACAGCTACACCCCCGCCCCTTTTATCCACTTGATCTCTCCTGTACAGGGTATAGCCGTCTATACCCCTAGTCCAGTCATGGGTGGAGTCCCACCAGATGTCCATTATCCGTATGACATTATAATTATTTCTGTCAAGCAGGAGGACGAGTTCCTCCTGCTTATTCCCCAAGCTGCTGGCATTTGTGTACAGGCAGGCAAGTGTTCCCTTGGGGGCTCTTGCCTTGCCCACAGATTGTACCAGGGCTGGGGCAGGGGTAGGCTCCCTTAAATGCCTTGGTGTGCTGGCTTTGCAAGGGTTGCTCAGAAGGCCAGCAGTAGCGGTAGTCCCCCTGTCCCCCAGTGCCCAGTGAGGGCACAGCATTTGGGGTGCACAGAGCCCAGCGCCGAGGGGCTCAGAGACAGGGTGTGGAGAGCCCAGTGAGGATAAGGGGCCAAATTTTAATGAGGCCTGGGCAAGACAATGCTAGACCATCTGCAAGGCTTGGGGTGGGGTAAAGGGGAGGTTGAAGCCACACATATAGCCCATAAGGCTGTGGACCCATGGGGTCCAGGTAAGTCCATCAGGATCGTGTTTGACCGGATGTGAAGGCAGCCTCCCTACATTACATTTCACATCAAGACGTGGCAGGAAAGACTAGAGGGTGCCCATTGCGCCGAATTGGCATGGTCAAGGGGCCTTGAGAGATCACAGCCATCTTTAAGGACCCCGTCCCGTGACAGCAGTTCATATTGTCTCTCAAAGTAATTGCTTCTGTTCATGATTAAGCAAATGATACACCTCTTAGAACTGCAAACTTCTGGAGAAAGGAATGGTTTTACTAAGAACATCCAAAGTATTATGCCATTGATCCATCCTTTTTTTGCATGTTTAGGAAATCTGACTTTCTGAAGGGTACATTCTGTTACAGCCTTCCAACTGAATAGTCCATGAGCTTGGCACTTTGTTGTTGTGTACCTTGTTCTGCAATGTGCACCTGGACAAAGTGGTTGTAAAGCTATAAAATCAATACCCTAGCGTCTTTGTATCCTCATTTGCTGTCACTCTGCACAGGTATAAATGACTATATTAGGTGTAAAGGAGTGGAGAATCTATATAAGGGAAAGTGACACATTTTCTGCAGTTTCTGTAAGCAAGATACTTAGGTGAACAACTTCCTACATTAATCAGAGAGACGTTCCCTAGCAAGGAGCTGACAAGGGCAGATTGGTTATGAGAGTATGATGGCATAGATCTGTTCCAATAATCTCTGGGAACAGGCATGGTCATATGTCAGCCCCTTGGGAAACACCCGTGGCTTAGAAGTCCCCTTCCCATCAAGTCTACAACACCCAGAAGAGCGCCTGTGTTTCTGGGCATGTTAAACATAGGGGCAGGCATTTCTGATGCCAGCATATGTATGTGGTGCTGGGGTAGTGCTGTACCTTACCCTATTTCTTCACTGCCGCCTGCTCCATTACAGCTTCAGGAAGCTGGGTAAAAGTTAGGGTGATCCAGAATCAGGGTTTACCAGGCTTCACACCAGCTCAGGGACAAATTTAGCCTCCATTTTTGCACAGGCAGAGGGCTTTTGAAAAAGGAGAACTCCTCTTTCCTGCTTCCTTCACTGCTCCTCTGACTAGAGACCCTGCTGCTTCTCTACAGGTCAGTAGATTGCTGATTTTCTTTTGCTGTAGGTAGGAGGCCATCTCTTCCACAGTTGATAGCAACCCTCTTGGATTATGGCTGAGCAAAAAGCACCAAGCAACATGAGCATCATGTAGGTTGCAATGTTCTTTTTGTGTTTTATACGTAGACGTTCATGCTCAAGCGCGTAGTGAATTTGGTTTTCAGTCAGTGGGACCCCATGGTGGGTAGCATAGCCTGAGAGCAGAGAAGCATTTGGAACGGCACTAAGTGTGTGCTCAGCCTTAGACATAAACACTTTCCCTGCCAAAAGGTTGGCATATTGCTAAGTATTTGCCCTAATATCTATGCCAGTTGCTCACCAGAATGCTCTCTTTTCAAGGACTGCTCCAAAGAGCTGCTTGACATGGGAGGCAGATGTCTTTTCAAGGGAATGAAGCCAAAATTAACTCTTTGACAGTCCCGACTATGGAAAGTGCCGTAGGATAAATAAGAATTTGACCCAGCATTAGGAAAGGCAACCTCCCTGGCAGTTGTGAGCAGCTAAAAATATACTGCCAGCAGCTGTGTTGGAACTGGGAAACCAAGTACTTCTTTTAGGTGCACTGATGGACAAAATGTCCAAAAAAAAAAAAAGAACGCTTCCTTTTTTTTTCCTGCTGGAGAGATCTTTCTAGTTTACCTTTGTTCATTTTTATTATTTGATATATGCATTGTGGATAAGGCTCTGTTTTCCAAGATGCTGAATAAATACAGGTTCTAAACCAGCATCAGTTAGATCAAAGGAAAGGCACCTCTCGGTTTCAGCGGTATTTGTATCAGTTCTTGGCAGAGGGTGCTTCTCGGCTGTACTCTCAGACACCACAGAAGCTGGGTAGACATAACCAAACAGGCCAGATCTGGTGGAGAGTGGCCTAGGAAGCCCTACACATGCAATTATTTCCTGCTGACTCCTTCTGTGGCTATTGGGATGGAGGCTTTATAGGAGACATCTCTCACTGCAGGCCTCACAAGGGGTAGTGTGTGTCCTTGCTGCATTTATTGTCATTTATTAACAGTAGGTGGCTCTGAATCCAGTCATTCCTTCCAGTCTCTGTCCTTACAGTGGCCACTGGGTCTCCTTTAGGAAGACCAATGACTCTTTCTAACTTGGAAGGGTGGTAGCAAATCTTGATACCTTCTTGTAATCGGACTCAGGGGCTTTTAATGACTTACTGCAGCAACTAAAGCCAGTGAATTATGTTAAGCCCCTGCATATGGTTTTAAATATGATACTCTGTGTATGCTAAAGTAATTGAATATCTTATATACGTGTTTGTCTTTAGCACACAGCATACACAATACACATTGTGTCAAGAAGATAATAAAGTCACCATAATGCCACAGAACTTCATAAGTCTTTTTGGTTTATGGATGATTATCTTATACAAAGTTAGCTGCAGTTGGGTACATAAAAATTAATGTGCTTATTAAATGTCAAGGAGTATTAATTGATAATTTTATGTGACTACCTCAGTGAATACCATTTCAGTTCTGAGACCTGTCATTGCAAGTTTAATATATGGAAAATAATGCTTATTTATGAACAGCTTCTGTAATGTGGAATTAATGATATGTCAACTGTAGTTATCTGTTGTGATTAAAATCTTAAAAGTGTGGATGCCTAAAATAAGTCTTCAAGATACATAAGGGAGCTACTGGGTATTCAGCACTTCTGAAAACCAGGCCATATAATTAGGTGTTTACATATGGACTCTTGGAACTTAATTTTAGACACGTTTTTAATGACCTATATATGAGTACATAGCTTTAGCCAGCTCCTCTTTAATTATGAATTAATATGAGAGGTGAATTATAACTAAAAGTCTTGGCTTGTTCAGCGACTTGTACATACTGCCAAAATACTTACTCCAGATTGGATAACCCCCGCCAGCCGAATACTTAACAAAATGGAGGTTCAGAAATTCTTAGGTAGAAAAAAGCCCAACCCTTGACTTGTGCTTTATTAACACTGAAGGGAAACTCACCTGTCGAGCTGTTTTTTAATTCTATGCTTCTAATCACTTTTGTTTGTTACAACTACTGTAATAATTTACCAGAAGGATTCTTCTAGGATTAACCTCATCTTCTCTAGGGTGGGATTGTCTCAGGAAGGGAAGCAACAAAATACAGAGTATTTTGCTTCCACCATGTATATGGGAAGTGAGAAAAGCCCTGTTTAAAATAAAATCAGTTTCCCCATCTGAATAATGAATGCCCACCTCCATCTTACACCGTTTTGAGGTCAACTATGAAAAAGAACTTGACGTTATTAATGTATTTATTCTGAGCACTAGAAAAGTCAAAAATTGTTTCTTTCCTCTTGAGTCCAGAGGAGAGCCACGCGCATGATCAGAGGTCAGGAAAACAGATCTTACGATGACAGGCTGAGAGCCATGGGGGTCTTTAGCCTGGAAAAGCATAGGCTCAGGGGTGATCTGATGGCCACCTATAAGTTTATCAGGGGTGACCACCAGGATCTGGGGGAACGTTTGTTCACCAGAGCGCCCCAAGGG
>NW_017728917.1:4785632-4793781 GCF_001723895.1 Crocodylus porosus
ATGATCTTCCAAGGTCCCTTCCATCCCTAATGTCTATGAAATCTCTCTGCCAATCAGTCTGTTGAACAAGGTAGGATTGAGGCTGATGTAGATTTGAACGAACCAAAGTATCTCTCCTCCTCTACTCCTTTCCTTACACCCCCCCAAAAAAAAGTTTGCGGTCTACCAAAACAAAATACCTTTCTATCTTCAGTCTATAGACTAATGCAACAAAAAACATATAGCTGAGTGAGTATCTCTAAACATTGCTGTATGATGAGCTCCAGGGCTTACTGACACTTTATTGCCTTTTTTCACGTACTTAAGTAATGTTGAGAAATAGGATTTTTCAATGTACTTTAGTGATTTTTCTCTATTGCCTTAATATGTATTTTCCACCAACAAATTATTTTCCATTGTCTGCTGCCCTGTGGCTTAAGAATATTTTCAGAAAAGGTTGTATGTTACATTATGTATGAAAAGCTGAGTATACCTGGATTACACTAAGGAACATGAGCATTATTTAGAAAACTGATCTGTATTACTCAGCAATTTGATCATACATACACCAATTGTTTGAATGGGTGAGGATGAGCTAGAGTGGGGAATGGAAGATATTCACAGAGTACAATATGAAGAAATTGGTTTCATTATCACCAGATGAGATTTTCCAGTAAGTTTCGGGCATTGAATGCTTTGCAATTCCAGGGTTACTATGGTAACTGTTTGTAGCAAACTCCAATATCCTGTAATCGCTCTGTGTAAGGAATTCCTTCCCTGGAGAAGCCTTACTGTATATGAAGCTTTTTACCTCGTTTTGCCCATCTTCCTAATCCCAACCAAGAGATAAAAACTTCTCTTGAATAATGCTCTTCTTCTTCTCATATTTTTCTTTCTTCCCTGTTGCATGTAGCTTCTGCTTAGGCACATGGCCTGTTCTCACTGTCTGCTGCTCTTCAATGCCCACATTAACATGCTGAAACCCAAACAACAGACCGTGTCACTGTATCCCTACACGTCATATAATTCGACTGCTTTGTGCTTGTTGACAGACCCATTTAATTTCAGCAGCTAATTTTGGTTACTGGGTTGAAGCAAGGACTTCAGACTGGATTTACATGCTGGGAAGGTGTTGCATTATTTCTCTTTTGCTAGATAACCAACGATGACCTTCTGTTGGAATTCATGGCCAATGGGTTGGCAACTGGTGCTCACAAGCCAATAACTTTGATTTGTAAGAGGATAACAACAGAGCTGGCAATGAACTGTTCCTGTAGTTTTACCACTGGAAAGATAAAGTGAGGACAATGTGGCTAATGCATGCAATTTCAGGGCATGGAAATTCAGCACTCTAATTGCTGTCTGTTAAGGCTGTTCCAGAATCTGTTCTGAGGACCTGCAATGGACACATGTGAGACCATATAATGAAATGTAGGTGAATGTCCAGTGTCCCTGGTCAGTGCTAGGATGCTGTGATTCCTACGTAGAGCATATGAAAAGTTGAATGGTTATAAACTCCTGCAAGACCGTTTCAGGCTGGACATAAGGAAGAATTTCTTTACTGTCCGAGCCCCCAAGGTCTGGAATAGCCTGGCATTGGAGGTGGCTCAAGCATGTACTCTGAATGCCTTGAAGAAAAATTTGGATGTTTTCTTGCTGGGATCCTGTGACCCCAGCTGACTTCCTGCCCCTGGGGTAGGGGGCTGGACTCGATGATCTTCCAAGGTCCCTTCTAGCCCTACTGCCTGTGAAAAGAGACATCAGCCATAGTCCTACAGCTATAGGAAGCAAACCTTGCTTCCTTCATGAGTTTGAATGATCACCCTGCCAAACATCTAGTATAATTCAACAGGGGACAGGATTTAGACAGTCCACTCATCTGCCCCATAATACACAGAACAATCATGTACCCAGGAGGAATTTTTAGATGCATCATCATGAGTTAAAATGCATTGGCTTCAGGGAACAGACCAGAGTTGGGCTAGTCATCTCATCTTTCATGCTTATTTATGTGTGGAAGGCATTCAAGGACTACCAGAGCCACTTGAGGCTTAAATCTATGACCACAAAAGCTCCTTGATTTTTGAGGGGAGGATTCCTCTGCAGTGAAAGTAGTCTGTGCCCAGGCAAGATACTCAGGTAGGCACTGGACAGGTTTCCCGCTGTTTCTAAATCATCTTAAGTATGTCCTGTGGGCACGAGTGCATCATGGGATTTTGTGGCAGGGCCAAGTACTAAAAATAATGCAAATAGTTTCTCTTCTGTTTTGTGTGAAGGGATTATTTCTCCTGCTGTGTAAGGCCACCATACAGCACTCTGGAAACCAGACCCTTGTCCAGACTGAGTTCATGCATCTGGCTCGTCCATCTACCTTCTCCTTGTTTTGAAATTACAGTGGCTAGGGACAGAAGTTACACATAAACCAGTTTAAGTGATCAGAAACTGGTTTAAACCTGTAACAGAATAGAAACTCAGTGCACAAAAACCAGTTTCAAAATGCATGAAACTGGTTTAAGATAAACCTGGTTGAATGTAGTATCATACATAACTGATTTGGGTCAAACCAGTTTATGAAATTTCTGTTTCATAGTTTCATAGTCGGTAGGGTTGGAAGGAACCTGAGCAGATCATCAAGTCTGAGCCCCTGCCATGGCAGGAAAGGGTACTGGGTTAAATAACCCCGGCCAGGTGTTCATCTAGTCTTCTTTTAAAGACCCCCAGGGTAGGAGCCTGCACCACTTCTCTTGGAAGTTGGTTCCAGATCCTAGCCACCCTGACAGTGAAGTAGCACCTCCTGATGTCTAGTCTGAATCTACCCTCTGCTAGCTTGTGTCCATTTTTTCTAGTCACTCCTGGGACTGCTCAGGGGGAACAGCTACACTCCCAATGCCTGCTGGTTCACCCTGACTAGTTAGTAAACTGGCACTAGATCCCCCCTCAGCCTTCTCTTGTGGAGGCTGAACAGGTTCAGGTCCCGTAGCCTCTCCTCATAGGGCCTGCCTGCTGCCCCCTGATCATGCGAGTGGCCTCCTCTGGACCCTCTCCATGCTGTCCACATCTCTACTGAAGTGTGGCGCCCAGAACTGGACGCAGTACTCCAGCTGCGGCCTGACCAGTGTCGCATGGAGGGGGAAGATCACCTCCTTGGACCTGTTCGAGATGCATCTGTGGATGCATGACAAGGTATGGTTGGCCTTCCTCACTGCATCCAGGCCCCATCCTGGTTCAGCATCCCAGCATAATTTAGCAAGGGCAGGCTGACAAGGGAGTGGGGTAGGGCCTGGGGGGGAGGGCAAGCCCCGCTGGGATGCAGCCCAGTCTACGGGGGGAAAGGGGGCTAGCAAGGGACCACCACCCCCCAGCAAACCCTGGCTTGGGTCTGGGGTCAGGGGCCATGGACTGGGGTTAAACACCTCTTTTCCCCACTCAAACTTACTGCTGGATGCAACTGTGGACTGCAAATCCCAGAAGCACCTGGAAGCAGGAAGAGGAAGTGATGAGCAAACCTGCAGAGTCCAGCTGCGATAATTCTGGATTGCAAATCCCAACAACCTCAGGGGTAGCAAGAACAGGAAGTGAACACGCAGCCAGAGAGCTTCTGGCCTAAGCCACTGCAGGCATGTGACCGCATTTCCTGAATCAAAGGTAAACGTCTGTTTTGCTTCTGTTTCAATTTAATCCGTGCAGTTTAGACTAACCTGCAAAGACTGAATTGATTCAGCCTTGGGCTTTTTGACTGACTGTACCTAGCCAGTTAGTGTTCATATAAAGGTACCTCAGCATAATGAACACAGTGAGCATGGGCTTTTTCTCACTCCCTCTTTTTAAATTTTTAACATTTTAGCAACCTTGTAAAATTTTAGTAGGTGCCTTTCCTCCCCCACCTGGCACCGGAGATACTAACGCTCTGTGCCTCACAGTGTAACCTAACTGTGATGTCTAGAGGCAGTTGCAAAGAGATCACCACAGGGGGAATTGTTTGTAAGGCTAAAGAAAGATTTCACAGGAGCTAACATGACCTAAGGGTTATCAGGACAATTCAGATAGGTATGTGGCCCATTATAGGGGACAGAACAACGTTACCCAGGTGTGTTTTCAAAATTCTTTGGGTAAATATGATATCTTTTATTAGACCAACTCAAATAGTGGGAAAACATTCTGCTTTGCAAGCTTTTGGACACAAACACCCTTTGGTTGAGGAAGCACCTGCAATTGGTCTATGCTCTTCCTGCTTCGAATGGATAGTAAAGACTATAGTAAAGACCGGCTTGCAAACAAGAATTTACTATCCGTTTCATCCAGGAAGAGCACAGACCAACTGCAGATGCTTTCTCAGCCTGATGAAGAGTGTTTGTGCCTGAAAGCTTGCAAGGAAGTATTTTTTCCAACTATTTGAGTTGGTATAATAAAAAATATCAGATTTACCCATAGAACCTTGTCTGCCTGTGTCCTTAGACCAACATGGCTGCAACCTATAACCCTGTATTCAAAATCGTCACATATGTGTACACACATACACATGCTTACTCCCCTAAGGTTGAACTTTTCCCAGCATTCTTGCCTCCTATCTCTGCACAATAATGGCTTTTAATTTTATATACAGTACCAGTAATCATTTTGTCTTCTCTTGCTTGAAATACACAAAAATGCTTGAAACCCATCTGCAAAGCAACAGCTTCAAATTAAATTTTGTGATAAAAACAAATGAAGCGTAATTGAGAAGAGACAAGGGAAACTTGCCTTGAGAAAAGAATGATAAGGAATTCATTGTGACAATGGTGCAATATATATTGTTCCTCTACAGTAGACCAAATGTTCCAGCTATCTGTGAGCTGCATACTACACTATAATTATGCCACTTTGCTTCTGTTCTTGTGAACATTAAAAGAGATCTGCTTTTTCCCCTTCTATGCAGGTACAACTCCCCCCCCCCTTAAAACCATAATGATTGCACTAATGGAAGAATAAGCTCATCCAGAATTAAGTACAGATGCCTAAACACACACATTTTCAGAAGTCTTGCACACAGAAAGGGTAGTCTACAGGAAATTATGAAGATGCTTAGACTATCTCCATACTGAGGCTAAGAGCATTGCAAATCATTCAGCCTGTCTCTAGTGAGTTGCCTGACCATGAAATTGCCCAAGAAAATGTGGATCTATTGTTTATCATGTTAATTAGTAATTCAATGAAGTTGACAATAAAGTTCCCGGAAGGCACTAACAGGTATTATTCGAGTGGAAAAGAATTCAAGAAGCTTTTTTTTTTAATACAAGGTATAATATTCTTCCTGATATTTTAGCTGCCAAGAAAAAGACACCAAGATGTATATAAAGTTACTAATGAGCTGAAGTAACATCTTGGTGTATAAAAGGCCTTTGGAACTTCTTTTATTAATAGGCGTTTGCATCAAAATTCGTATGTTCTGTTTATTCTTCCTTAAATTTACAGCTTTTAATAAAGCTGAAATAATGGTCTGAAGGCACCTTTAAAACAAGTTCTTTGTGGTTTTCCAATTTAGAATGCCACATTTCACATTACAGAATAATAAGTAGTTACATATACCATTCTTCAAGTTTAGTACACTTTTGTCTATATTTTGCTTAACCTTCATTTATTTCATTCAGTCAGCTGAAATCTAACCAGTGAGGGTATTCCGGGATAAAGCTGGATAAAGACGTGAGAGCAGGCATTTGAAGAGGATGGAAGTTAAAAAAAAAAAATTATTTTAATGCTGTGAAAATGCATACACCTCCTATGCTATTAAGAATTCAGAGGCAAGTGTTGAAAGCTGCTAGGCACTGAAGGTGTGAAGGTGGGTTTTGGTAATCACTCAGACAGGTAGCTAAAGTGAAGGGGTGTTTTACAAGGGCTGGCAAGCAAGGTGAAGATTGCAAATTTCCTTGGTATTGTGGCTGAAATGGTTCCCATTCAAGGTGGAACAAAGCAGTTCTCATTTGGGTCCCACATAGGAAAGCGAGTCAACTGAAGGTTCTCCTCAAACCTGGTGGAACTATGAAGAAAGAACATGAAATACACTGATGGAGCTGTGCAATGACTTGGCCCACCCGCTAATGTGAATGGAAAAAAAATGACGTAGGAAATCATGCTTTAAGAAGGCTCTTAAAGGTTAGGGACAGAAACTACACATAAACTGGTATATGTGATCAGAAACTGGTTCAAATCTGTCAAGCAAGTGAAGTTCAGTGCACAAAATTGCTTTCAAAATGGCCCAAACCCGTTTAAGATGAGCCTGGATGGAAGCAGTATCAGATGTAACTGATGTAGGTTAAATCGGTTTATTGAACTGTCACAGACCCCCTCCAGATTCAAGTTAACTCACAGTCCCCCAGCATCCCAGGATGCTTTGCACCTCTCCTACAAACACCCCTTTGCAGGGGGCGGGAAGGCTAGCCTTTGTCTAAGCTGTCTGCTCCAGCCCAGCAGCAAGGTGTGCTCTAGCACCCGTTGGGTTCTGGCCTGGGCCACTGCAGACATGTGGCTGCATGTCCGGAATCAAAAGTGAATGTCTGTTCACTTGCTTATTGATTAAATCTGTGCAGTTTAGACTAATCTGCAAAGATTGAATCGATTTAGCCTTGGGCTTTTTGACAGTCTGTACTTAGCCGCAGAGAGACAGGAATCCTTCGAGTTTATTCCAGATTAAAAGTTTATTGTAGTGAAGTGAAATATCTATCAGTGGCCTAAGGATAAAATTACACATAACAACATTACAAGGAGGGCAAAGCATTATGGGATTTATTCCTTTCTTTTTATCTAGGAATGTCCTCAGCTCCACAGAAATAACTTGATGCCTGTCAGCCTTAAAAAGTGCATAGGTATAGGGGGCTGAGGCCTATAAGCTCAGGCAAGATTCCAAGAACCCTTTTGAAGGAGTGTAGGAGGGCTATAAAAAAATTCCTACTTTATACTGTTACGTTGCATTGCCTCTCTAACCTCCTCTCTCCAACACCTCACCACTCCAGCTTACTCTTCTACACCTTCACCAGTAGAACTGTGCTTCTAAGCTCTATGCCCAGACCAGTGTCCTTCCTGTAGATCTCTTGATTGTAACTGATAAGGAACTCATAGGAAGTCTTCATAAGGAAGGTGGGGTGGCAGCAGGGGTTGCTGAATTTGGAGACATCCCCTGAAATCTGTTACACTTATGCGTCTCACTTTCCAGTAGCACAATTGGCTCTAGCAAAGAATCGGCAGATATATTTCTAGTTGGTGGGCATGACAGGAGTCTGCCAGAAGCTATGGCAAGCACCACTTCAGTTCACTTTCATTGGAATAAGCGCCTAGAGAAATGCAAAGCCTTCAAATGATCCATGCAAAGCCTAAATGCAAACAGAAGCCATTGTTGTGAATGGAACTTGGAATTGTACACACGAGTGACATTATAGTAGTGCTACTAATTGGAAGTTCAGGCATGCACAGGATTAATTGCCAGCAGGTGCCAACGATAAGGAATTTCCCTCTGATCTGAGTAGGGGGTAGCTTTGTGCATTTTCTTTTATTGTTCCCTTTTTACCATTGTTCATTAGAACATAAAATGAGTCTTCTTTTGAGGAAGTGTGGTAAATAATTTTGCTGCCTTGGAGATGGCGGTAAAAGCAATTTCTCAGCATGAGCCTTCAAAAAAAGAGAGCACGTTAATTAGGAAATTACTACATGAAAGCAGAATCATTGGGGCCCAGTCACATTGTTCTCATGGACTAGCCTGAAACTTCATAAGCTGATCCGAGCAAGGGGCCATTTATAACAGCAAAAAATGAGTTGGGATTCTTCTCCTCCCTCAACCAGCAGCAGGGAGTTGAGTGATCCTTATGGGCATCTGACTAGGTAAGTTTCTTAACTTTCATTTAAACTAAAAAAAAAGTCTAACTCCCCACATTGTCAATGGCTAGGGACAGATATTCAAAAAGACTAAGCCTGAATTGAGTCAATCGTTTCAGGTTAGTCTAACCTGCAAAGCGTGAATTGATTTGTAGGTGGATAGACATGTCCTTTTCATTCCAGAAATGCTGGCACATGCTTGCAGTGGCTCAGGCAAGAAGCCAGGGGACACTAGAGCAGCCGTCTTTTCCCTTCCATAGTGCTGAGTTGAGGGTCGGATGTAGCCAGGTCCAGGCAGGATGCTCTGATTAGGGACGGGTGTAAGCCC
>NW_017728917.1:4794156-4824294 GCF_001723895.1 Crocodylus porosus
CTGCAGTCTCCCAGCCAGCCGGAGCATAGACAGTGCTCTGGCTAGGAAGGAGAGGGGAGGGGCCAACCCTGCTCTGCTCCAGAAGATAGCCCCACTCAGGGTTGCAAAGCATCTGGGATGCTGGGGGAGTCTGGTTTAACTTAAACCAGGAAGGGGTCTGGGACACACATTGCATAAACTGGTTTGATCCAAATGAGTTAAGTCTGATACTACATTCAACCAGGTTTATCTCAAACCAGTTTCAGCCATTTTCAAACTGCGTCACGTGCACTGAACATCTGTTTTGTTACAGCTTTAAACCAGTCTCTGATCATTTAAGCCAGTTTATGTGTAATGTCTGTCCCTAGCCATAGTGAGTAGCAGCTTATTTTAGGCATGGCTAGCCCTAAAATAAGTCCCTAGCCAAGAAGTTTGAAAATTTGACCTGAATACTGTCCAAAGTCTCAAAACAACAGATGGCAAAGAAAAAATCCCCTACATTTTATTATTTAACAATCCTCTCAATTTATTATATAAAAAAGACTTCAGGATTATTTGGGATTGATTTCTGAACCCCTGAGGTTGACAGTGTAGAACAGAGTCTGTTTTCAAACCAGAAAGGCAAAATTTGTTGTTAAACTGGCTATAACAGTGTGCAAATTTTTCTATTCTGGGACACTGTGGTTCTGCCAATGGGAGGGAGGAGGAGGTGTGGCTTTCAAACAGCACTAAGTTAAGGATAACGCAGCTCACTTAACTTTGCTATTGAAGTTTCATTTAATGGCTTTTTTAGATGAAGTTGTGACCTAGGGGGTTGTATGAGAGTATAGTCATACTCTCAGTCATTGATTTATATTCTCTGTCACTGGTATTTGACAGTTTGGAAGCATTACCAATAATACGTTATCCAATGTAAAAAAAAAAAAAGAAAGAAGCAATCTAGAGTGCGAGTCGTTATTCCGTTCCTTTTGGCCATTCATCCAAACCGAATTTGAAATTAAATAATTTGCACTTAAAAGAGGAATGCAAAAATACAATAAAAATAAATAAATGCCAGTATCTTGTTTAGACAGCTGCCACCTTGAAAAACCCTCTTGGCATTATACTTGCTAATGGCTGAGCCTGTGTCCATTCACCAGTGAGTGGGATATTTTGAGATGCATAAAGCTCATACCATCATTTGTGTTTAGGCAACCCAGGAAATTTGTTAACATGTTTTATCCTCTTAGTGCTTTTGTACTTTGAAGTCTGTCATATCACACCAGTAAATAAATCATATGAATTGGGCTAATTATGTTTCTCTCTATTCTCAAAAGTACTAGCATGGAGTGATATTTATAATTTGCTTTGGACTTTGCAATGCCTCCATTCAGCATGGGATGTCATTTTAGACCAGGAAAATGAGATAAAAGCAAATATGAGTGGCTGAAGCAGAAAATAAGATATAACAGACATTTTGTGTTTAGACAGCTGTCTCCCATCATATGCTCATCATCCTTCTCCCAATCTCTCAAGAGCTTGCCCCAGTAGAAATTTGCAGGGCTCATTTTTCTAAACCCGGGAAACTTATTTGTATCATGCACACACTGTTTTCCTATCTGAGAAGGAGCTGGAACAGAAGTTGAACTTGCTGATTAAAGAATAGGGCAGCAAAATCAGATGAGCCTGATTGGAAGCATTGGAGTAGAAGCAATAGATGAAACGGTAATGAAAGAACAAGAGAATAAGCAAGAGAATGTACACTTGAAAGAGTACCGAGATGAGCTGTGAGTAAATGTCCAATGAGTCTCTTGGCCTAGTCACTAGCAATATATTGTGCTAGTGATAGGGCAGACTTAGAAAAGGCCAGGGACTGACAGTATTGTAACCACTGACCAAAATCAAATAAAAGAGAGAGCAGAAAAAAATAAACCTGATCAATGAATCCATAGTACACTAGTAATGTAAGATGTGGATGCTCACGCACGGTAGGCAGGCAGCAGTATTCGAGTAGGTATGCAACACCTACACGTAAGAAAATGATTTAAAGAGATTTGAAGGCTGAGAGAATATGCAGTACTGGGGTTATGCTCGCTACACATTACAGCACTTATGAAAATTGCCTGTTAAATAGTAGGCAAACGTATTGTTTAGGCTACAATAAAGAACTGCATCACAGCTCACAGTAAGCATTTTTCTGAGTGTGAGCTGCTAGACAGAGAAATGCTTACTGTCAGCTGTGATGCTTCCAGTAAGCATTAAACAGAAATTAAAGCACCATTTGTGAGGGTGTTGTGAATGCCTTCCAATTACGCGAGAGGTACTGAAGGATGCTGACAAGGGCAAAAGACAGAAGGTATCTGAAAGGAAACATGGAAAAAAAAAGAATTGAGCATAAGTAGAAGGAATACTAAATAATGGAGGTGACCTCCTGGGCATAGGTGGAATTTGGTGGGATGATTCTCCTAAATGCAAATAGAGAAAAAACACTGCATCATTTCCATGGGCCACCTAGATCACTTCTCTCACATAAGCAGTATGTTAGGGCCAGATTTTTTAAATTCACAGCCATCTAAAGATTCAAATGAGCATCTTAGCCCATTTCAAAATGTCACTGTGTGCTTATTTACACCTAGATGCCTTAAAAATCAACTCCTTAATCCTCAGATAGTCTTACAGAAATCAATTTAGTTCAGCGGGACTCTGTCGCGAATCAGATAATATTCAAGTGAGTGAGGGTACTGCCGTCTAGTTCATAGTAAAATGATACCATGTAATGAATCATTCTTGGACTTTGGAAAGGCCAATGTAAATTCCCCTGAACTTTTAAAGCTGGCCATTAAAGCAAAAAGAAGTATTAATCCAGATAAATGTCAGTCAGCTGAATTACCCTGAGAAAACCTGGGCAGGTCATGTCACCTTCCTAATCACTACTGGGAAACAGAGAGAAGTCAGTGGTGTTACTCTCCACGGTGACAATTTGAAATTGAAATACCATTCCTCTCCGTCTGATCTCCCTTGCAGCTCATTTAAATGGAGCTTCCCTGGCCTCCTGCACTGAAGGTATTTAAACTATAACTGAAATCTCAGAAATAAATCAACTGAAGTCCTGTCTCTAGCTTCCTGTTTAGAAATTAGTGTTGATGGGGGGTGGGGAAGCCTGCACTTACTGAAGGTTATGGGTCAGGTCCTTCTGAGGCTTGGGATGATGGGCCTGGAGTTTCTCCCTATGCCTGTATTGTGGTCTGGTGGTGAGTTGCTGCTGTCTGAGCTGTGATTAGCACCTTTCTCCAAAGTTTATTTTTATCCTTAATTGTCTTGATTGCTTCTGCTTGCGACAGATGTAATGAAAAAAACATGGCCAGCATAAATGGCTGTACACAGTGCATAGATTAATAAAATAACCTCCTATTTCATTGTTTTACAACCTGAAGCAACACATTGCTGTATTCTAACATGCCCTCTGTAGCATGGGACAAATTCTGATGCCCTGTTTCTTTGTGAAAGCTATGACATCCAAAAAAGTCTGTAAGACTCCTTGGGCGCATCCACATGAGTGTGAATGTGCCTCTTGCAGCGTCTCAAAGCCCTTTGAGATGCTGCAAGAGGCACTTGTGGGAACAAAAAAATGTTCCCTGTGCTGCAATTTTGCAGTGTGGGGGCAAAATTAGACCCCTGGATATCCAGAGGTCAAAAAAAACCATGGGAGAAAAAAGCAGGGCAGGCAATTGGAGGCTTGGTCCTCCACAGAGATGCTTTGGTAGCAGTCAGAGCATCTCTATGGCTGGTCCTCACCCTGGTCCTGAAGCACACTGCCTACCCATGCAGAGCAGGCAGCATGCCAGCCACAGGAAGCTGGACCCGGGCTCCTGCAGGTAAGTAGGTGGTGGGGGTGGGCTGGAGGAGTGGGGAGCTCCTCCTGGCTGCAGATCTGGGAGGAGCCAGGCAGGATTATTTTGCCCCAAGTGGCACAACTTGTACCACACCAAAGTGCAGGTCTAGGCACTTGCACTGAGGCAATAAGTCCCAGGTCAAATTTGCATCACTTCCATTTGAACTGCTGCAAGTGCACATGCTCGCATGTGTGGGAACACCCCTTGGGATGACATGAGACACCCACTGGGGAGTTGCCTAATTGGCTCCACAGTAAAACGTCACCATCTACATGTGCAGTGCTATTAGAACAGGGTAAAATAATTAACTCCACCATAGGATAGTACCTGTAAATATAAGTACTATCCTATGGCAGAGTCATTTACTCCACAGAAACACACGTCATGTAGTTGCTGATGGGGCTGGCTGGGGCATGAGGGTGCCTCAGTGGGGGCTGCCTGCCAGCTAGGCCTGCACTGAAGCAGCCTCGTGCCCCAGCCAGTCCCTCTGCAGCATGTTGAGCCCATTTGGAGCAGCTCAGAACTGGGAGGCTGACTCCTGGGCCCTCTGCCAGCCAGAACTGCTCCGCTCCAGCTCAGCATGCAGCAGTCCTGGCCCCATGTGTAAACACTGTGCCTGGGAGCAATAAGCTCTGCTGTGAACTGTGCTGGAGTTTATTGCTGCACATTAATTGCATGTGTAGACATATCTCTTGAAGAGCAAAATGTTCTTCAACTTGGCTAAGGGTATCAGATTCTGGGACTCTGAGTACTATAGTTTCCCTTTTGCTGTAATCCTCATTGCTGTAATTGCTGTTCTTCAAGTACTATAAGAAGATATATGAATAGTCAAGTTTAATATGTGTGATAGAAATACTGGTGTTTAAATCTACAGGACATATTCTGCTTTTTTTCTAAGCATAGTCTCAGAATAATCTCAGAAGGGTGTGTGTGTGGTTTTATTTTTCCACTGAAGTTTATAATCTGTGTATGCCAGAAATTAGCAGTGGGTTGGCTTCCCAACATTGCTATGCTCCGGGTAAGTTTGATAACACGGGAAATGGCAGTCGAATGGCAGTTTAACACCAATTAACAGTCCACCTTATAATGGATTAGCATTCCAAGTCCGTTCAGTTGATAATTACAATAATTAACTCCCTGAGCTTGCATGCACTTTTGAACAGAAATTTGGCACTTTTATTGATGCTGAAAAGGAAGTGCACAGAACAGACATGGCTCATTTAGAATATTATAATCAGTAATGATCATGGGTTTACTAAATTTGTGCTTGCTCTTGAAATGAGTCTGAAACTGGCATACTCCTAAGTGGAACTGACTGTATAAATGACTATTTATGTGTATGCTAAGTGCCGCTGTAGGTGGGAGATAGAGAACTTGACAAATTTCTTCAGTTCTAAACATGTGTAAAAGGTGCTTGGTCTGCAAAGTTGACTAGTGCATCCTGGCTTCAGGATCCCCAGGGTTTCAAACTGATGGTTTGCTTCACAGATTTTTAAGTGCTCAGCACCCTAGCCCCACTAGCCCCCATTCAAGACTGGATTTTCTAAGGAGCTCTTTCCCATTTAAACATCTGACTAAAGACTATAATTTCAGAAGTGTTGAGTGAGTATCCAGCAGCTCTTACTGTGAAACCAGTGTCCAGATTTCCAAAAGAGCTGAACATCCAACTTGCTGAAGTCTTCATGGAAATTCCATGTTGGGTGCTGAGCCCTTTGACCATGGGGATGAATGTGGGTTTCTAGAGCCTCGTGCAGTCTACAATGATTGTTGTTGTTATGAAAATTCATGTGGGGTCTGATCTAGAGCACCCTGAAGGTGCCCTGATAGGTGTGAGAGAAAGTCATCAACTATTTTGTTCGCTCGATGAATTATATGTCACAAGATCTAGGTTACGTTTCAGGTCCACCATTGCCTGCAGGTCTCTTGGAAATCTACCAATGAAAAGCATTATAGAAAAATTAAATGTTGTTACATAGTATGGCTTTAATGCCTAGATTAGCAGTTTGAGGAAATCTTGTTGATTTGCCTTCTGCCAATTTGTCTGTTGCATTATCCCATTCAAATCATTGTCAAAATCAATCACTGTCTATGCCTTGTTCCACCATGCGGTGAGCAGGGATTTGGAGTCCCATCTGAGATAGCTGTGCAACATCACTAAGGAGCCACGTGCTTGGTCTTGCCAACGCAACTTGACTTCCAAGCCAGCAGGAGCCATGAGTTAAGATTAAAATCTACACCTCCTACTCCTGGGGAAGGTGATTTCATTTTCTGTCATTTCAGGTTGTCAGCTGCAGAATAATAGGACGTGTGCACTGTGCAGTAACCAATGTCTTGTATGACTACGTGTGACAGTGTTTATAAGTGACTGTCATACAGTGAACCAAGTAGCTTTAAAGCTTTGGCTGCAGTTAAAAATTAATATTATCTTCATTTACTGCAGAAGACCTTATGGCCCTGTTGTTCTTGACATTTCATGCGATTACCACATGCTCAGTGAAGACATTATTTGAATGTCTTTGGCTTATTTGAAAACGACTTAACTGAACAATAACAAAGTGAGTTTATAAACCTAAGTGACACTAATGAGACCACATTTGTAAATATAAAAGCCTTGATTTTCTCATTAGTGGTTCGCTGGCATTTAAGAGTTATGGGGGATCATACTCTGATCTGCACTGTGCAGGCTTCTTGTATTGGTTCAACATGAGAAAATCCCTTTGACGCCAATAAGCTGAAAAGATCATATGGATCAGACAGGAGAATTTTGCCCACATAATGTAGTTTTAAATCCTGCTGTCAGAATACAAACTACTCCATCTGGTGTTCTGTCCTCTTCTAGTGGTGGCTGAGCCACAGGAGCAGGTGCTGGGTCTGCTACAACCTCTTGGATCTGGGTCTTTTAGCTCCAGCAACAGCTCATATATTAACACAGAGGAGCAATTGGTATCTGTTTTGGGTTCCCCTAGGAAATAGGATGACTGTCCTTTTAATCACCTTGCCCCCATCTGACCTTGTGAAGGTGCTCTTGGGTGGCCTTCAAGCATTCACTTAGCTCTGGCCAAGAGGTATGTCCCTGGGACCTAGGTGTTAGGTCACGCTCCACCCTGAGGGAAGCCCCAACACTTGCCTGCCTGAGATTCTCACAGATCAGGCACTACCTGCCAAAGGCATTTTTGGGGCTCCACCTCCCTTATACCCCAGCCATACTCCAACCCTCAAGACCGCTGGATGCTAGATCATTGGCCTATCCCCTTTGATGTCATCCTCCGCCTTTTTACCATCTGGTCCATCCCTGGATGGCTTGCCTGTCCCGGGTGATTGCGGGACGTGCGGTCGTCTCCAGCTTTGCGCCTGAACTTTCTCTGAGCCTCCTGTAAATCCTGCCTCAATCTGTCTTCATGACCCTGGACCCATGGAGGGTCTTTCCTTGGTCACAACTCGAGGTGCCCTCCAAAATAAAGTGAACAAAGAAAAAAAAAAATAAAAAGATTGGGGTGTGGGTCTCTGCCCGCCCCACTCACAGGTCCAATGTCTGTGGTCCTTCCGATCTCTCAACATCGTCCCTCTTTGCCTCAGCTGTTCCACCAAGCAGGGTGTTGGGTCCTCCTAATGCCTCTGAGACCCCTCCAGAGGGTCTCTGTCCTGTCCCTTCCAGAGCTGCCGTTCTTTCTGAGACACTGCCCAGGGAGTCACTCCACCTTTGGGCATCCCTGCTGTCTTCCCCCACCATTTCCCCACTGCCAGCTTTCGAATCCACTGGGTGGTGGTTTTCCCTGACGTCATCTGCTGGTGTCGCCCCAGCCAGCAATAAAAGCGGCTGACAAACCGTGCCAGTGGTCCTTCTCGGCGCGGCTCCCTTTTCCCCGTAGGCAGTAAGTACCCCCTCTTTTCAGGGGTCTCTTTCTCTTTTCCTGGGCGGGTTGCCCCTGCCCCAGGCCTCTCTGTGGAAGGCCATTCCAGTGCCTCCATTTTTGTTTCCTTGGGACATACCTATAGATTATTTGTAGGGAAAACAAATTGAGTATTTTAGTGCAGTTCAATCCGAGTGACACGTGTGGGAAGTCTCACGCTGCCAGTCTAAAAGTATGCTTCAAACTTCCAAATGTAGACAAGACAGGTGCCTGTCAGCATAGTAGACAAAGGTAGATCCATGGCTGGAAGGTGAAGCTAGACAAATAGAGCTCCAAATAAGGCACATTTTTTAACAGAAAGGGAAGCTGGTTTGGAGAGGGGTTTAGTAAAGCCACCATCATTAGAAAATTTAAAAACTCAGTTAGTTGTTATTCTCAAAGATATGCTTGAGTTGAACTGGGACTTAATTTGGAGGAGTCGGTGTTATGCAGGAAGTCAGACTAGGATGATCAGGTTTGGTCTTCCCTGCTGATGAACCGCATCTATACAACTCTCTTAATTACAAGGAAAATGTGTCAGTACCTCCGTGGGGAATATTTCTGTCCAAGACAAAGCTTATTCTTGGAAGAAATGTTCAACTATAAAAATAATGGCAAAAACCCAGGCCTTGATCTATAGGATGAGAATTGCTTTTTCTGCGTTATATTGTTAACGAAAAGCTGATTCCAATTTTCCGCGTATTGCGTATTCAACTTCATGGCTTGCTGTTCAACATAAGGTAAACACTATGCTGAACTACTTAAGATATAAATAAATAGTGTAATGTACTCCGTGGGTGCATGAAACAGATGTTTGAAAGCACATCTGTTAGATGCACAAAAAACTAGAACTCTGTTCACTGTTCTTTTTTTTTTTTAGTCACTCTCAGCTTTTGCAGACTAATCTCTTCCTGTGATTGTATTAAAGAATATTTTCCATTGTAAAAGTGCCCCAGGCCAGCTTAATGATCGGGTACTTAGTACTCTGCAGGCAATCGAGGTTTGATTCCAGCATTGGCATTCTTGCCCTCTGGGCTGGAAGAGGATGAGAGAGCTGCAGAGAAAGTGTACTCAACCCCTGGGGAGAGGGAGTGCCTTGTATCATTTGACATTGATATGTCAGGCTGATTAAGGAGTCAGGTTGATGGACTGTAAAGGCAGCCACATTCATCCTCTTCAGCTAGAAGGATGATGGCTGCAGTGTGGGGGATAAAACAGTTAAGGGAAGGATGGGATCTTCAGAGCTATGCGGAGCTCCTTCCCTTGTACAGTATAATTATGGGTCACATCCTCAGTAGATGGAAATCAAAGACAATGGAGCTATACTGATTTGGGCTAGCTGAGGATCTGGGCTCCTACCTCTGCTGCCAGAATCCTCCCTTTGCTCCATCAGTCACATGTTTGTTGCCATGCACGTGGTATGCTTCAAATACTGCAGCTGATCCAAGTGTTGGGGTCTTGTTTTCTGGTCTTAAGTTAAAAAAAAAAAAAAAAAGGTACAGTTTCCAAACCACTGCTGAAAAAATAGCTCCTTTCAGTGACTGAAAGCTTGGAGACAGGTCTGTGTTTCTAGCAAATGTCTTCATAATACTTAACATTCAATGGAGTAAAAGGAGAATAATGAGCACTGCAGCTATCCCAGGTTAGTAATTACCTCTGCTGTTATTAATTTTCCAAAGCTATCCAGTCAAATGAGTCATTATTATCTCCGTTCCTTAGCCAGGACTGATTGATTCTTTCTCCCTATTGTGCCTAATTTCTTGTAATGTCTGACTATAATAAAAAGCTAAGGATCCAGTGCAATTTTAATGATGCATCATTATAAATAACTGGATTCCTTAGCCTTAACCCTGAATGGATCTGGTGCTTTATTTTACTTTATTGAAATAAATGAATCATTTTGAATGAAAAGCCAGTGTTCTCCCTAAAGAGGACTATGACTGTCATAAAAAATAATACACTTATCAGAGCAAATTTATTTTAATCGGGGTTACAAAAATATGTTTATGGCTTGCCTTCATTTAAACCTTCTAAATAAATGTATCCATTCAATGCAATGTATGTTGAATCAAATTAGTCCAGACAACTGTGCTATTTTTGCAGATGACTCATTCGGTGTGAAAATAAATGTTTTTGTTCATTTTGGATGTGACATAAGGTGCTACCCAGGCTATTATGCAGATTAATGAGTTTATCCCAGTTGTATCCAGTCAGCAGGGGGAGCAGTAAGAAATGTGGGTGGGATGATAGCAGTGCTTGCTTCAGATAGGACGGTGTCCTGGAAAACTGTGCGTGCAGCTGTCAGTGAATGCCATGCAGAAAAATCAAGCTGATGCTCTGTTAATGGTAAATGGGAATGAAAAGATGGCCAGTGTCAAAGGATGGGGGTACTGCAATTTTTAATATTGGAAGTTTTAATGTGGTGGTTTTCTAGATGCATTAGGACTTTAAGGCTTTTACAGAAGATCTAAGGAGAAAAGGAAACCTAGAGGAAGGCTAGCAGTAGGAAACCTAAGGAACAGTAATGCATTCCCTACTTCTGCAGAGTGAGCATATGAAGGATGGGAGATTTTACAGTATCGAGGTGCCAGGGCCTGGTCTGCCAGTGTCTTTTCCACGCCTCCTGTTGAGTCAAATGATTCCCCATCTTTAAAAAAAAAAATCCATCTTTTCATTTTCTTTGGGGAAAGGAGAGGTCTGTGTGGGGTGAAGTGGAGCCAGTGAGCATTTCACATCTTTGCCTATCATCCGAGCTCAGGGTTCAATCCCCACCAGATTGCTCTGGGAAAAGAGAATAGAAAATAAGCACATTAAAAGAAATGCTAGTGCTATGCATTGCACATTTAGTGTTGGTGCCACTTTGAATTGTTGATAGTACAATGGGGACATCCTGACTCTCAGATGTGCTTTTTGAAAGCCTAGAGGTGTTGGTCCTCATTGACAGAAGTCCCCTTTAAAGTGTGTTGTCAATGATGGATCAAAGGTCTGAGCACGTCTCAAATTCATGCATCCAGAGAGCAGCAAGATGTTTTAACCCTCCTGTTACTAAGCCCCAATATTTTGTCTGTCTAAAGGAAATAAAATGACTTTTGTACCTGCCTTAATGCTGCCAGATGGAGGAATAGGGTTGTAGTGTAAATTGGAAGCTGCCTCGTAGTGCTCACAGTATCAGTAGAATAGATTTGAGGTAGTGCTCCCTATCTGAAGCCGGGTCTCCATCTAACCTTGTATAAATATTCAGCAGGTAGAAGCAATGCCAGCACACTGAGTTTTAAAGCCTGAGGACCATTATGTATGTTCCTTTTCCAACACCAGCTAAGTGGATGTTTACTTTCTTTTTCCTGGGTACTGAGTGACCTTTATTTTTTGCATTGCTCGGAGTGGAGAAATGAGAAGCATCCATGTCACTGCTCTGAGCTGCTCTCAGCTTTGCATTGGTAAAGCCAGCGTCTTTCCAGGCAGATCTTGGAGCCTAGCTCACAAGCTTCCCAGTGCTCTGCTCTGACATTAAAGTTTATCAGTTTATGCTGCTCTGAGTTGAAAATGGGAATTCAAAGCACTGAATTGGACAGGCAGTAAATGAGAAGAAGAAATAGGATCCTCTTAGGACGTTTTAGACTCTCAATCATCCTGCGTTTCATGCGTTTATTTCTGCTGGCCGTTTATAAAGGAATTTTCATTTTACTCTGTAGTAGCTGAATAAGGAAAGACATTTTCTCCCTTCATAGCTTTTATAACCTCATAAGCATGAGTCTGTTGCATGGATTGTCTTTTAGTTTACATGTGTGAGTATTTACAGTGGGCAGTAACGTTTGATAGGGCTGCATTTTGCTTGGATGCCTACCATCTCTCAAAACTTGTAGGCTAAGTCTGCCTCTGCCTTAATAGAGTTGCCCCAGAGATTGATTTAGCTCAAAGAGATTATCTATTAGGAATTAACATCAAGTATTTGGGCTTCCACAGTTCAAACTTGATTCCTTACAAAAATACTTTTTTAAAAGATCGTTTTTCTGATTATCTGTCATTTGGGGTAAAAACCCTGTGTCAGTCACCCAGAATAAAGCCTCCACAAGCGTAAATTAACTTCTGTTTTGAGTCAGTGGGACTGATTAAAAGAGTGGAGTTATTCACATGCATGTGAATTTGCACAGTTGCACTTGCAGGCTGCACAATAAGATTACTGATGGGGCTAGTGGTCAAACTCCACTCTCATTCATGCTAAGGATAGAAAATCTCCCATTGACTTCAGTGACCAGGAGTTAGACCAGCACTGAGCATTTCCTAATATCCCATCCTAAATTTCTTGTGTAGGGTCTATATAATTGCGTGTTGCACGGTGTGAAGCCAATTGATGGTGAAGAGAAAATAATAATAATGAATAATTCAATACCATATGTTTGCAGGGGATTGCCTTTCATCATATGGCTAGCTTATGCTCTTATTTTTCTTTTCACTTCTGTAGCCCTAGAGAGCGGTTGACAGCTTGGTGAAAAGATTTAACTCATTCATTCATTCATTCATTCAGCATTAGGCTTCTATACCAGAGCCACTGAGGTCAAGGAAAATCTTTCCAATGACCTTAAAGGCCCTAGTAATATCTAGCAATTAGATTAATATAGCATAACAGTGCATGTCAATTTGGGGTGCCAAATTGCCACTAATTTATAATTAGTTATTGCAGAATAATAATGGTGGAGTAGCCAAAAAGGAGAAATCTGGAGATGCCCTTGTGTTTAACCTACTACCCTGTCTAATTAACCTAATCTCCTCTAGCTAGATGACAGAGGATACAGAGCTATCTTTTCTCCTTCCATTCACATAATTACTGCGACTATCATGTGGTATTCCTCAAGTGGAGCAGCTATAAAATGTATATTAACATTTTATGATTTCCAGATTTTAATAGGAATGCTCGACAATTTTACTTGATAATTTCTGCTTTTTCTGATGCGTCTCCTGCCATGGGATAGCTAAAGGTGTTGTTGGCTTTAAGTCTTGTTTCTTTCTGTATAATAAATGGCAGTAGCCTGTTTAGAAAAAAATAATATTTGCCTTTGAAAACCACTACCTCTGAGATGCTGGAGTTTACAGCAGAGCAAGTTTTTACTCTGTTTAAATAGTTGTTACTCTCATGGGGAATCCTGCAGGAGTAGCTCATCTGTCTTCAAATGACCAGCACAAAGCATCTGAGTCCCTTAGGTGGCCAAAATAAGGTGTTTTGGTGAAGGTGACTATTTCGGGAAAAGCACTGCTCTAGTTCACCAAGAGAGGATGAATTGATTGGGCTTTTTTAAAAGAGCGAGATGGAGAGTAGCCCAAAACCTTTCCTTTCTATTATTTCAGAGAACATGTCATCTAAGTAGGAGTGTTGTGGCAAAGTTCCCGCTGGGTTTGGGAAATGTGGTGGAATAGAAATGTTAACGGTGGTTACACGCGTGCGCAAAGGGAATGCGTTTCTAGAAGTTAAAAACAGAAGAGATTCATTAGGTCCCCCAACCCATCCCTTGCCTATGAAAGGTGGTTTGCTCACCTCACTTTACATTTTCTAGTACTTTGTTCAGCTCGTGGTAAATGTCTCCAGAGATGGACAGCCTGGTCAAAACTATACCCTGCAGCCCCTTTGGCCTGGTATGTTTTCATCCTCAGTTCACCATGCATAATAATATTATGCCCGAACCTACTTGTAGCATGCAGCATTGCTTATCGCAGGGGAGAAGATGTCAGGAAGAGTGATGAGGGCTGTGGAGACTGGTAGTTCGTTGTGAGACCTTGACATCCTTTGGGATGAAGTGTAAAGTACAGGGCATCTGTGGGGATAGTGGGGAGGCTGCTGGGAGCCTTTGGAAAGGGGGCAATGCATGGTGTTTTGTGAGGAGCTCTGTGGGCACCGCTGCCAGGCTTCGGGACTTCGAGCGGAGCTGCTGCTGGCTTGGGGATTTTTGGGCCTGCCACGAAGCCCAAAGACTCTGCAAGGGCTCTGACATATCTTCGACTTAAAACTTAGCAAGGGAGGAGGTGGATGCTTATGGGTAAGCCCAGTGAAGCACGAGGGATGCCCAAACCCAAGAACAGTTCCTATAGGTGTAATGGGCTGCCCAGCATAGACTTCAAAAAGATGCCACGTCCCACTTACTATGGTGCATGGGCCAGAAGGAGAGAGAGAGAGAAAAAGAGATCTCTGCAGCAGCAAAGGTGGCAAGCCAGTGAACCTGGTTAAACCAGGACGGTCCCCTGAACCTATTGTTCATAACATGGTATGGCAGGAAAGCTGGGACAGTGTGCCAGGTACCAAAGGGAGAGGCAGCCCACCAGCAGGGTGTCTGATGGCCAAAAGGCCTTTAGCCTGCTCCAAGGCCACCCCCGCCTCAAAAAACCCCAACCAACCCCCCACATAGAATTAAATTCTTCCTTCTTGACTTGGGTAGAGGGGTTTGAGTAGGATACCCCAGAGTGTCTTAACCGTTGCAGTGTACATGCAGAAGTCAGTGGCCAAGGTATCTTCAGGACTGACCAGCTAAAGTTTATTGCTGCTACCAGGTAGACATACCCATTGACATACCCAGGTAGACTCCCCTTCCTGAAGTATGTACTTAAGTGCTCTGCTGACAGGAGATTTTAATCATAGAAATAGAAAAGTTTAGATATTATGGCAAATATGAGAGAAAGTAAATGAAACTGCTTAAATGTAACATCCCACTGAGCTAAACAATAAATCGCTGTGTTTTTATAATAAATGTGATTTTATGCCAGTTGTCATATGTTACCTTTAGTCCTATTTTGAGTATAAATTATAAAAAGTGTGTATCATTGCTTTATGGCCCCATAAGGCTGCCTTTGCTTCCATTCATGATTAATTTTTTTTAATGGTTCCCTCTAGAACTTAAAAAATAATTAAAACTAATGAATATTCCTCAGTGGCAGTAAAGCAATGAACATATTGCATCTTATCTCGCTTCCCAAGTCGGATCAAAGACAAGTGTGGAGCTGTGAAGTTGTGACATTGATATTTTGTATTTAGCTTCTCCCTACCACCCACTGAGACCAAATGATGACTTTGGGGAAGATTGTGAATTAGAGGTTACATTGTTTCACAAGAACAGGATGGAGATGGGAGAATTAAAATTAGTTGCTGCAACCATGCTTATTTTCTGCTGGAGTCTCTTTTTCAAAGTAGGATAATATTATGCACAAGATTTTTGAGATCATCTCAAATAATTTTCCTTCTTTCTCAAAATGGACCATATGTTTAACAGTGGAGCTCACTGAACTGATTCTTAAGAATTCAGGCCTTTTCTTTTTTATTAAACAATTTTTATTAAGCCAATCCTTATTCCAGGGGTGGGCAATTATTTGGGCCCAGGGACCACATAAGGAGTTTTGATGAGTTGGCACAGGCCGGGTCAGCACCTTGTCCCGTCACAACAACTTACCAAAACTCTCTATGTGGGATGGGGCCACGGGCAGGTGGGGAGTGGTGTTTGGGTGTGAGACAGGAGGGCAGAGTGGGTGGGAGGTGGGCAGGAGCTGAAGCCAGAGCCCTGTGCACTGGGGCAGGAGTCACCTGGCTGAAGCTTCCTCCTGGCCAGGCGACGCACAGCAGCAGCAGGAAGAGGAGTCACTGGAGGCCAAAAGGGTGGACCAGCACCCAGGCAGCTGCAGCTGCATCGGTAGCAGCCCCGCCACAAGCTGTGCACCCTGGCTGGTGCCAGGGCCAGGGCCAGGCCAGCAGGTGTGAACTGAGGACCGGTGTGGACTGCCCCAGGCTGGGCAGCCACGGGCCAGATCAAATCAATTGGTGGCCACCCCCCACCCCCCCCAATGGAGCAGATCCAATCAGTTGGTGGCCAGATCTGGTGCACAGGCTATTTTTTGCCCACCTCTGCATTATTGGATTATGTTCTATAAACATAATTCACTCTGCTTTGCACGTTTGGGAACTGTGTATACCTATGTAGAATGACTCTAAAACATTATTGGACCAGTCATTTATACTACCTTGTCCTTTTTATAACACACATGAAATGAAAGTATTCGTATGACTAAAGTATCTAGGCTATTTTTCAAGGCCAGGCCCATATACTCCTATATTAAGTGTAAATTGTAGAGGTATTTGAGTATGCATACATACACATATACACATACATAGCATATACTGTAGTACAGTCAATATACTGTGCTAACATACTAGAGACCTGTGTTGGTGGGGAGGGATGCGCAGTATGGCTCCCCACTTCTTTTCTGGGTTTGCTGTACAGAAGAGCATGAGTCAGCCATACTTGCCAGCAGTACCCCAGGGAGTACTGTTGGCTCCCAAGTCACAAGTCCTACTCATTTAGTTGGGTGCTTAAATATTCTGTTATGCCTCTGAAAAATCCCAGTCTCTATATACCATATACATATAGAGGTAGATAGATATATGTGTATAGGTGTACACACACACGTGCATACACTATATTTAGTAGATTTCATAGACATTCGGGCTGCAAGTGACCTCAGAAGATCATTTAGTCCAGTCCCCAGCCCCAGGGGCAGGAAGTCAGCAGGGGTCATAGGATCCCAGCAAGATTTTTTATATATATATATATATATATAATATGTGTGTGCGTGTAGTGTATGTGTGTAAAACATGAAGCTGAAATCAGAATCTAGAACTGGGATATCTAGAGAGACTGCTGACTCAGATCCATCTGTGATTTAAACATATGCTCTCATTACCCTCCAAAAGCACTTATTTTTGATAGTTCACTAAGGCACTCAGTCTCCCAAGCCTGGGCACGCTTTGTGTTTGGCATCCCCATCAGCTTTCAGCATTTTTTTTTTTTAATCACTCCAGTGCATGTTCATATTTATCTACAATGATTTGCAAAAAAGTGGGTTTGCAGGCCATGTATCTGCCACTCCTCAGATTTTCTGCAGGTTACCCCAGCTTTGCGTTGGGCTTGAGGTGTGTAACGGATGACAAAGTGTTTAGTCAGGGTGAAAGTTATCATTACCGTGACAGGCATCCTTCAAAACTCTGATTCGGGAGGGGATCAGTTGGGGCTGCCACAAGTAATTGAGGATATAGGGACTGGTGAAAAGCAAGCTCTCTAAGCAGCCTCCTGACACTTTGCAAGTTGTCAGCTACTTTATTTATATACGTGTGTGTATAAAACGATGGCTTGAATTCACCGGGAGTTTTGTGCATCAGACTGCAGGGCTAGATTCAAAGTGGGTTTTCTACATCACATGCAATCCCTGTGGGGGTGCTGGCTCGAATGTTTAGCAAATCCTTGGCAAAAGAAGCATCCCTCCATGCTTCATATTATGAGGAAAATGAAAAATGCAACCAGTGGCCTAGGTAAAAATTGCTTGCTCCTGCAGTAACCCTGAAGAAACTGCCTTGGATTCTCCCATCATTACTTACACAGACTACTCATATGGTGCTGCTGAAAGTAGCCATAGCATCAAGTATCACATGAATTAGGATGGGAAGAGCTAACCTCCGTGGCATACCAACAAGACTCACCACATCTCAGGTAGTAACAGAGGTGCAAGCGTAGTGTAGGTAAGACCCAGGTACTTCTGGAATCAGCACATGGGCTAATCAGGAGCAATTTGCTACTAGTAAAAATATCTGAGTCCTGTGTCTATACCCTGCTTTCATTCTTTTTTCCAATCATGGAGCTGTAATCACAGAGTACTCAGTGAAGCACATGGTGTGAAGTCCCCATTAGGCCCTCTTGTCTGATCAGCTGGATGCCAGGCTATTCCCTAAGTTAGGATATTCCAGACAGAGCTGGCTCTCACTTAAGGGCCATCCCAGTAGTCACAGATTTACAAGAACCCGGCCAGGGACATACATGTCCTCTCTTTGAGAACTACGTTGCAGTTCTTCAAGGGTTTGCAGGTGAGTGGATAGAGGATAAGTTAATCATTATGAAGGTGTTGGTTCTGCATACTCCTGAGATTTCTTCTGCCATGTATTTTAATATTGTTCATTCATTTTACGGTAGTGCTGAGAGTTTACGCGTTATACATGCACATAGTCAGAGGGAGGACACGTACTGAAGGTCTACCAGTCTAGTAACATAAGACAGGCCAAGGGTGGAAAGCATGGCTCTTCCTATTTTGCAGATGGAGGAACATGTGACACAGGAAGTCTATGGCAAAGCCAGGAATTGAATCTTAACCTCCTAGAGCACAGCTTGACATCTTACCCATAATGCCACTGTTGCTCTTTTTTGCTTTACTTTGGTTAAATTCTACTTGTACCAGTTTTAAATGTTTAAACTGACTTGCTTCACAAGAAAGATAAAAGTAGAGTAGTGACAGCTTTGGGAAAACACGTTTTCATTTTGAAATGATTTATTAATTGGTTCCAAGGGGGAGGTGGGGGGAGGGAGGGTATAACATGCAGAAATATTTTCAAAGAAGTAGTCACTGAAATTAGTGTGTGGATAAATCAGTGATAAAAGCTTAATTTCCACCATCGTTACCCGTTTCAAGGAATACGTTAATTCCCATAAAGGTCAACTTTTTGTCTCCCCGATAGCTTTGCTGTGAACCTCCACTTTGTACATTTGTACAGTATCATGGGTTAAGGCAAACAAAGTCTAAACTGTTGTGGCATATAAAAACTGCAAACAAAGGCAGGCAGCTTTTTTCCCTTCCCCCTTGAGATTTATTCTGACAATTTGCAACTAGATGAAATAGATAATGGAAGTCCCTTGTCACAATAACTCAGTTTAAATGTATTGTCAGATTAATAGACTCAGCTATCCACTCTTCCAAAAAGAAAAATGACTCATAGTTTGAAATCATGCTCTCACTTGTAACACCTAATCAAATTAGCTGAATGGTCCAAATTCAAGTCTCCGGTTTCCGCCAGACATTTTATGCATTCTGCAATAAAACTGTGTTTATTTCTTTAATTTCACTGTTAGCCAAATGACTGCCACGGCAACATCTGTTGGCGACTATGCAGCTGATTGTGAGAAGGAAATTCCCTTGCTGAGCTCCATTTAGAAGTCTCCATTGTTTTATCTTAGGCTTTTAGTATGTATCGAAAGATCATTGTGCTCTTAAGGAGATACAAATCTCTCTTTCCTGTCTTACGTAAGTCAGCTACCCAGTTATGAACGCTGGAACATAGTGAAAATCATCATGCTTAAAGAGAAGTGTGCCATACAGTCCAATCTCTGTGAAAAAGGCCTACAGAAATTGGGCCTCAGTGCCGACAGGTGTTTACGCATGTGCCTAAATTTAAGCGCCCGGGTTGTCTCCCTGAATGACCCACTGAGACCTAAAGAAACCACTTTGCAAATGAGTGAGGACAAATTTTCTTCTGCTGTTGTCAGCTGAGAATTTAGATCGGTTTTGTAGCATTTTAAAGCCATTTTTTACAACAACATGGCAGAATCTCATTGTCCATTAAAATCAAGAGGAAAGGCATGTTAGCTCCTCTGTGCTGCTATCATTTATCATACATTGAGGATCATTCAGAAGCTCTGTGTTATACAAAAGAGACATGATAAGACTTAGTGTATTTGTCAGAACAGGAGGCTTATGAAAAGTAGACGTTATAGTGAATTATTTAGTGGATGGCAAGTACATTTAGTTAAAATAAGGCAAACCTTCTCCCATGACTTGGACTGATCTAATCTCAGTCCTTTTGTAGTAGTTTGGGTAAGTTCTGATTAGCACCTGATCCAGAAAATTGATTTCACTGGGAGTTGGAGATAAACTGGGAGTTTAAGGTTCACTTAAAGTGCAGCACATGCTCATGTGGATCAAGGTCATAGCCTGAATTGGCTTTGACTCCTTGTCCGTCACTTTGCGGCAGTGGGACCTCAGGCAGCACTGCAGCTGGTTTCCAGGATTTTACTGGTAGTGACACTCCCGAGGTTTTGATGGTAGATCATAAAGCGAGCATTTGATGCTTGGGCCATTAATTAGCTGCTATGAGTCTTCAGGGGCCCCTTCATGAGCTTTGTTAGGCTGATTTCTTTATCGAGTTTTGAAGAAGGGGCTTTTATATGCTGCTTTGTATGTAATTAAAAGGAAAAAAAACCTGCATTCCCATACCATCAGTCTACTGCACGTGGTGCAGCATTCAAACAGCACTCTCAGGGCATGTCCGCACATGCAGGGGCATGCTTTTGCCTTGGCAAAAATAGCAGCAGCACAAATTAGCGCTGCTGCTTTTTGCTGCTATGCACACCCCTGCATGTGAGTTTTGGTGCTGAGCAAAACGCCCCACTCTGGGGAAATGGCCATGTCCCCTCTCCGCCTCGCTCAGAGTGTGCTGGAGGAGCTGAGGTGAAACTAGAGGAGGGGCGACGCTCTGGCCGGCTCCCTGGAGGACCCTGTGTCTGCTGGTGCACACTCCACGTTTTAACATGCCAGGTGTGCAATTTTTAGTGCTGCAAAGAGGTTTGCCTGCACATCTAGATCCAGCCTAAGTCATTAATGCCTGGGAAGTGCAATAGCCTGTCTTGCATACGGATAGGCAAATTGCTGGAGTTAATAATTCTGGGCTTTTCTGATCTGCAGTCAGTTTGCCAGACAGTTTGTTGTGATACAGCCTTGTGTGGAGAGCCACAAGGAACTTACTTTGACTTCTCTGGGGGAATCCTGCTGTCAGGCTGCACGTGAGATTCATTAAATGTGTGATTTTAGTATCTAGACCAAGACACTCGCAGGCACTAACTTATGTTCAGAGTTCTCTTCCTTCATCTGTTTACCATCTCTTGTGCTACATGCCCTCTGCATCACTCATTTTTAACAAAATAGCATAAGGTTTACTATTAAATGTCTCCTTTTCCTTTCATTTCGCCATTTCCCCACATATGGGAATCAGTGAAGATGATGATCTTTATATCCCTTTGTAGAACGATCATGTGCAGTAGACTAGCTATGTGTACACTGATATTAATATTAGCAGATGGGTTTTGAAGTTTGGATTGTAATGGGAGAAGGTTTCTTCTGAAACGTACCCAATAAATAAGATGCAGGAGATAAAGGCAAATGAAGCATATCTCTTCGCTGCTTAAGGGCAGGCTGCTCAAGTCAGTGGAAATTACACTTCAGCATTTTCTTCCCTTTGATTCTCCAAGCCTTTTTTGTTTATGCCAGCTGCCACTTTACACGCTAAATATGGCTTCATTTCAGTGGCAACAAGAATAATTCCTATCTGGTTGCCCAAACCTGATTTCAAAGTCTAGGCATCCCAATTTTTAATTTTTTTAACATAAAAACCTGTTCCTTCTTGAAATACTGTCAAATCTCACAATAAGTAACACATGAAATTAATTCAACCAATTGTCCACCTCTCCTTTCCTATCCTGATTGCCTTGCTGTGTCAATCAACACTTGTTATTTCTCTTTGCAGTTCTTTTCCTTTCTCTCAGCATCCTTATCCTTCATTTTTTTTCTGTTTTCATCCTCTCCTCTCCACCATCTCATATACTCTATCAAGCTTCAACAGTCTTTTGTCTTATATTTGCTGCTTCCTAGTGTTCTCCTATTTCCTTGTTGAATATAATGGTTACATAGAAGTTTTGGACCTGTCTATGGAGGTTAATGAAAAATTATAGCTTATAAAATATGATACAAGCTACGATACGAAATCACAATCTGAAAAATATATCATATTGCTATATGATCCTATTAAATGACTCAGTAAAAAACCCTATTCATTGCCTATCAAAAAACATTGATTCAGGGATACTCAAAATTATATATTCAAATTATGTTTAAGTGCAACCCTGAACAGGCCTAAGGAAAGGAAAGGAAAGGAAAGGAAAGGGAACTATCTTCCATTTAAAATATAATTTTACAGGCATTCTAGATGTTGATAATTCTATGGGGCTTCCCCATAAGTGAAATGCCAGTCGATGGGGCAGAAGTCTAAACTAACAGGGGCAAACACAAATTAAAATGTTTTATGTTTTTCTGGCCGCCCAAATCACTGAGCAGTTTTCATCTAAATAGTCTCATAATTGACTTTAAACTCCAAGAGCAAAGTGAGAAAAGAGTCCTGAAGAAGCAGACTCTCATGGCTTTTTGTTTTTGCTGTTAATGTGCAAAAATAGAAGCATCTATTGCCTGCTGGGCTGGTTAAATAAGTCTTTTTTTGATTTTCATAAATTACTACAGTGCAATTTGAATAATTTACTTTGTAAACCTGGGGCTACATTAATTTCCACCCTCCTGTTTTTGTAAGCTGTGCATTAGCTCTACAGAGACTCTGCCCACACTGTCTTTTGTGCCTTGGCTACCCTCCTTCCTAAGTAAGGTCCTATCGCATGGAGACCACAGGGGTTTCATGAATTGCAAAATCAAACAGAAATGTCAGCCGCGCGCCACCTTTCTGCAACAAGTAAATTATGTATCACAGTGCACTAGATGAACATTTCAAAAGTATTCGGTTTGGGTCTTTGGTTTGTAGAGCAATAGCAAAACCCCAGACTACTGTTCTTATAGTGTATGGGGTGGTTATTTTATATGTTCAAGGGTAATATTATCTTGTGTGTGTGTGTGTGCATGTATATAAATTACTTTTTTTTCTTAGCCTAGACACTTCAATCAGAGCATCATTCTACTGTAAACCCAATTAGCTTCAGTCTGCCAAGTCAGCTTGGCTGTCCACAGGAATGTATGTAAGGCTATAAATAATTGCTAAACTCCGTTTTCTCTCTAGCTTAGAAATGCCATGTGGCTTTTGTTACCGAGAGATAAACCCTCCGCACTTGTCTCTGTGGTTCCAGCTGAAGATATTTTCTTAAAAATCTTCAGTGTGTGTTTAAATAGTATTCTGTGTTTGAAGAGACTCGATAAAAGCATATGCCTCATTTCCTTCCTTCAGAACATAAGGCTGCTCAGTTCAGATCGTGGTCTCATCAAAACAAATGCGGATTTTGCTATTCATTTCAGCAGGAACAGGACTGGGATCTTTTGTTTTAATTAAATGTCAACACCGAGCAGACCCGGTGACAGAGCGAGGCCCCAAGCAGAGGCGAGGTGAGAAAGTCACTGTTCCAGCAGGACACACGGAGAACGTGGGACACCTGCTTTATTTAAAAAAGCATAGCGAATGCTGACATTGTATTTTTCAAATGCCTTGCGCGGTCCTTTGGGAAATACGCAAAGTCATTTGAGGATGAGGGATTTTCACGCGTATTCGATGGCATTTAACGGGAACACTTTCTGGCTGGTGACATATCCGGAGATTTGAAATAAAGCGCAGGTAGGTTTCCTAGGTTCTGAGTTTGTTTTACACACAGTGGCTTTGCCTAAAAGATGCTCATCTCCAAATTGGTGGAGGACGTTCTTCAGCGTCCTCCCTGCTCAGTTTTCTCTTCCCTCTCCACAGTCACCCTCCTTATCTTTGCCCAGCTGTGGCCTGCTAAAGGTCATCAGATGATATTTGGTCCCTGACTTAACGCCTTTGGAATTTAATTGAAAGCTTCTTGCCAACTTTAATGGGAGCTGGATCGGTCCCTCTTTTCACACCAGTGCCAGCAGTGGCACCCCCTAATGCTATTTCCAAGTCTATTGAGATGTGTTCCTCTAAGTAGGCTTACGTTTCTCGTGTAAGCTGATGCAGTGCATGTATCTGTCTTGCTGATCTCAAGTTCAAAACGAACAATATTAATTGATCTAATTAGTGTCTGATGTATCTTACAAAGAACGGCTTGAAAATGCAGATGTTGACATTTCAGGGGATGGAAGCCGTATTTTTCACAAAATTTTGAGAATTCAGATTCAGGATTTGAATCCGTAAAATGCTGAGTTTTGTAAGGCAAAATAGTTGCTTTTTTCAGGCAACTGAAATTACTAAGCAAGCTGTAGCATTTCATAAAGTGATACAGCCAGCACCATTATATCATTGTCTTTGGCAGTAAGGTTTGTAACGTGTCTTATCACTGTTTTAGGATTGCATATTTTAAAATTGAAAACATTTCTGATATTGCAGGAGAAAGCCACCACCCTGACTGAATAAATTTGATGTATAGAACTGAACCTATGTTTTAATGGGGGTATCTACATGTTGCCATATGTCATGCTACAGTGACGTAGTGATCACGTGGGTCTACATGCGATCGGCAGCTACATCGCCGTAGTGATGCGCTCCCCTGTTTTAGCGTGCCACTACGATGACATAGCGGTGAAATCTAACTGGGCACTGCGTGCACAGCACATTACAGGTGGTTCCTGCACTGTGCTTTAGTACTTCCTAAAGGCACTGTAGCAACGTCGCTGTGTGGAAATGTGTAGATATGCCCAAATGACTACAAATTAAGTTGCATCAGGTAGTAACAATAATGAGACTGGTAGCAGAAGAAATCAGTCTGTCAGACTAGTACATCAAAGCTGCTTTCTTTTTTTTTTCTTTTTTTTTGTAGCGGTTACTTTAAAAAGTCCCAATCAAGACATGAATGCCAATTAATGCCTGACATTTCCTGTACACATTTATATGTCACCAGCTACCTTTTTGTTTATTTACAAATGTTATGCAGACCCAGCAAAAGACAAGCAGGTGACACGATCACAAATTTGCAACAGAAGATTAATTTGATTTTCATTTCTACTTAATGACATCTGTATCCACGTTGAACTGGTTCGCACCGGTTGTGATAAGTTGCAACCAATCCCAACTGGCTTGAACTGGTCCCAACTGGTCTGAGCTGGATCTGACACGGTTCTGACCCAGTCCCGACCCCTTTGAGCCGGTTCTGACCTGGTCCCGACCCCTTTGAGCCGGTTCTGACTGTTTTGAGCTGGTTCCGACCGGTTTGAGCCAGTTTCCCACTGGTTCTTATTGGTTTGAGCCGGTTTTGACCCGGTTCGACCCAGTTCTGACCGGTTCTGACCCAGGTTGCCCCAGTTCCGACTGGTTCTGACCAATTTGAGCCAGTTCCAACTGGTTTGAGCCGGTTCCGACCGGTTTTGAATGGTTTGAGCTGGTCCCGACCAGTTTAAACCAGTTCCAAGTGGTTCCAACCAGTTTTAGCTGGTTCCGACCGGTTTGAGCTGGATCTGACCGGTTCTGACTGGTTTGAGCTGGGAGGGCGGGCTAGCTTTGGCCCAAGCTGTCTGCCCCCGCAGAGCAGGGAGGTGTGCTCTAGCGCCCCCCAGCTTCTGGCCTGAGCCACTGCAGGCACGTGGCTGCATTTCTGGAATCAAAAGTAAAAGTTTGTTCACTTGCTTCTCAGTTCACTCTACACAGCTTCAGTTAATCTGCAGAGATTGAATCAATTCAGCCTTGGGCTTTGTGACTGTCTGTACTTAGCTTAAGAGGCAAGGGCTGTTAGACACTTGTATACAAAGATCGCTGGAGTCTGGGGTGTACACAGAAGTCTCTGAGAGCAGAATTTAGACCCCGAGCAGCATTTTCTAAATAAAAAGGGGCACTGGAATGGGAGACCTCGTGGAAGATATTTTTGAAGATAGAGTATATGCTCAAACTGGAATTAGGGACATTTAGTTAAAGGTTTTACATTGACCCATTAAAGGATGACAGGTGTCAGAGATCCTTGAAGGAAAGAAATGTAGTCTCTTAAATGAGGAAAGGCTGCATAGCTCTATTTGAAATGGCCATTTCTATGTAGTAGGGTGTCTGGGACCCACTAACAGGCAGACAGACAGACTCCTGCAGTGAATCCCATAAACTTGCTTCTGGGGAGATTTAGGTAGCATGGCATTTAATGCAGCTGATTCCTAGAATACTGAGGGTTGTAGTTCAAGAAACAGTTGTGCTGTACGGGTAACACAATATGCCCCTACTTTGGGCCAGTGTGCAGGAATTTGGGTGTGTATATTGTCAACAGGAGACTTGAAGGCAAAGATGGAAAGCCACTTCGGTCTTTCAACCTGCTCAACTTTATATATATATAAATTGGATCTACTTATTAGCACCTTCCTTTTATAATTCCAGTTTGCTCCAACGCACCCCTCAGATTCTAGACATGGCCTTTTAATAAAAGTTAAGCAGGACTTGTTACCAAAAGAAGCTCAATTTAGCAGCAGTGTAGAAGTCAGAGGAATACCTTCCTTTTAAAATCTCCATGTATGTATTAAATAGTAGATTGCCTTAAAGGGTGGGGAAGGTGATTGCATAGTATTAAGAGCAGCAGCAGCAGCAATGATTTCTTGTATTTATTTGGCCAATAAGCAAGGAGTAGATTCAGAGTGAAATGTGTAAGTTAATTAGGTGATTGTGCAGTGCTTGTCATTGGCTTTTATTTCTATCCCTGTGAAGCTAGGGGAAGCAGTCACGCAGTCAGTGTGACAGTTGTGAATAATAGCATGCAGCTGTGCCATCAAGTTTCTTACTCACTGCACCATATGTAGGGAACAAAAGAATTCCAACAGGACCTTGGGCCTTGAAAATGTGGTGTGGGGAAAACCAAGAAAATTAAACTACAGGGGTCAAATCTATGTCTCACTGACCAACACACGCATGGAAAAGCCAATACTTTCATTGAAACCATCCCTGTCCCTGAAATATGGTCCCACTGATTTCAGTGGGGCCAGGATTTCACCCTGAGATCTACCTGAGGAGGGACCCTATTGAGAAGCAGTACTTCTTCCCTTTCAGTCTTGGAGGCCCTTTCTACAAGACATCTTTAAAGACAACTCAAGCAGCCTCCTCTATCCTAAACTCCCGTTGACCTCATCAGGAGTTTTGAGAGTAGATCAAATGTCATTTACAGAGCTTAGAAACACAACCGATGCATTTATGGAGGGGCTATTAAACATATAATCAAGGTTGCAACCTTAGGTTTAGGGTATCCTCAAACTTAGGACTTCTGGTAAAGAGGGAATAATATGACAGGGGTTGGATCACTCTACACATGCCATGTTTCTCATGCTTTTCCTCCCATACATCTGACTTGCCCCCATTAGAAACAGGATGCTGACCTAGATGAACTTTTTGTCTGACCCAGTATGGCAATTCTTATCGTCTTATATTTCATAGATTTCATAGATTTCATAGACATTAGGGCTGGAAGGGACCTCGGGAGATCATCGAGTCCATATGGCATGGCTACTGGATCAGAAAACAAGCAGACACTCTGTGCATTTCTTAATATATCCTGCCCTGATTCGCCAGTGAGAACTTCTTCATGTCCTAGAAGAACTTCTTCATGTCATAGGCAAGACTAATGTTTCTTGAGGTGTTGGAAGGGAAGAGAGAGGAAAAGTAAAGGGGAATACTTGGTGTGGGATTTCTATCAGTTAAAACTACAGACTAATAACAGCACTGTTGCCCCCAAACATGACTGTTTGCTCACCTGGGTAGTTGTGATTCAACTTCCCCTTGCCAAGCCTATTTAAACACATTAGTGTGCTGCAGCTGCTTCAATCAGGATGTTCATTAAATCTACCAGCTCTGAGATTTCTTTGACAGAGTTGTGATTTTCCACCCTAGGATACCCCCTTGTAACGCAACCTACCTAGTAACAAGAATGTTGTTAAAGACATATTGACCAAATAGGAGAAATGTTCACCTTTGCTCCTGAATATTTCATTTAAAGAATGCAGTAATACCGGGAGGTAGCAGCCACTGTAAAGTTAAGCTTACAACCGAGTTTTCATTATAAGCAGGACTGTGGCATCCCTTTCTGAAATCAATGAAAGTTGCATTTTCTTCCAAAGTGATAGATTGCTTTGTGGTCTCAGTAGAATTTTTCTACAAAATTTGATGTGAATTGGGCAAGGACTTTACAACTTTTGATACCCTAAGAATCAATGCACATTAGTTTTCTAACATTTTTTTCACTGCAATAGCAATAAACAGAAAGAGGAGAGATTAAATCTAATTTACTGGACTCCCCTAGTGGAGCTGGGCTTCTAGAGTTCAAGTGAGATTGGGCTTTTTATAGCCTATGGATAGCTAGGATGTACCCAGGCAGTATTCAGTTCCTGTGCTCCTCCTGATGTCCACAGAAGATATTTTTCTTCGAAGAATTGAGCTATCTGTAATGAAGTGCATTTCCCTTTTAACCCTCCCTCCCCCTCTAGTGTTCGTTTTCCACTCTGAATGAGCACTGCTTGGGCAGGATGGGGAAAAGATTACACACACACACACACACACACACCTATGATTTCCCCCGCTTCACATGCAGAATATGGAAAACCTTTGGATTTATAAGTTGCACCATAGATCTTTGGATGCATGTATACGTAATATAATTTCTAGGTCAAACAGCAGCAAAATAAAGATGGGTAGGTATCTGCCTTAGTCTGAAGTTAGACAAAAGGTAGCACAGGGAGGTAACTCATTCAGAGAGGCTTTAGCTTTCGTAGGCTACAGCCTACTTCATTAGGTACATCTGATAAAGCATCTTATGAAGTAGGCTGTAGCCTATGGAAGTCCATGCCTCTCTGAATGAGTTAGTATATAAGGTGCCACCCTGCCCTGCCTTCTGCCCAACACTAAAATAATTGACAGTCACATAGGTTCTTATAACCTGACATTATGATGTTTAATCAAGGTGTTGCAAAATTCTTATATGTGTATTGTGCATAATCATAATCATAGTTGTGATACTATTATGATTAAGATGTTCTAGTTTCTGTTGGCCACTGATAAATTACCTGTTTTTTATAGATGGATGAGTTAGTACAATATTCTGGTCATCTCGAGACATGTCTGTGGGAGACTGTGGTTAACTGAACCGTGAGTACCCAAACTTTAAAACTTTAGCTTTCTTGAGAGTTTTAATATTAATTCTGAATTTCTTAGATATCTAAACTTAAAAAATGAACTCTCTGGCCTTTGCCAGGTCATACATAGGCCTTCAATTTTTGTGGAACTTCAATACACATATATATTCAAAATATATCCATCAAAATATGGGCGGTGAATGTCAAGGGCTATAGGCTGTACAGGAGGGACAGGATAGGAAGGAAAGGTGGGGGCGTGGCACTCTACATTAAGGAGGAATACACATCCTCGTCAATTAGTAAGGAGTCAGGGGAGGGGCACTCTGAAGTGCTTTGGGTTAGAGTACAAGGCATTTGAGGGGAAAGAGACTTAACAGTGGGGGTCGACTACAGACCTCCCAACCAAGGGGAAGAGCTAGACCAGGAATTCTTAAGTCAGCTCACGGAGGTAGTTAGGTCAAAGGACGTGGTCATCATGGGTGACCTGAACTTTCCTGACATCTGCTGGGAAGAGCAGTCAGCCAGGTCTGACCGCTCACGTAGGTTCTTGGCCAGAGTGCAGGACCTCCATCTAACCCAGGAGGTGCACAGCCCCACCAGGGGGGACACCTTGTTGGACCTAGTGCTGGCCACGGGTGATGACCTGGTGAGGGGGCTGCGGGTGCTCGACCACCTGGGTAACAGTGATCATCGCCTGCTGGAACTCACCATCCAGCACAAGGTGGCAAAGGCCTACAGCAAGGCAGCAGCCCTAGGTTTCAGGGGGGCAGACTGCAATGAGCTAAGGAAAATAGTTGGGGAAGCGCTGAGGTCCCAGAGGGGAGCCAGGTGTCCAAGAAGAGTGGTCGCTCCTTAAGGAAATGATCCTCCAAGCCCCAAGGGAGGTAATCCCAACACGGATCAAAGGGAGCAGGAGGGCACATAAGCCCCCATGGCTCACCAAAAGCATCCAGGAATGTCTCCTAGCTAAAAGGGAGGCGCACACCCAATGGCAGGGAGGGGCCATCACCAGGGAGGATTATACTGCGGTTGCTCAGGGCTGCAGGTGGGCAGTCAGGAAGGCCAAGGCAGAGATGGGACTGGGACTAGCTTCCCGGATCAAGAACAACAAGAAGTCCTTTTTTAAATACATAGGAGGCAAAAAGAAGGTTCTGGGTAATGTGGGGCCCCTGCAAGACACGCTAGGAAATTTGGTCGTCACACCAGATGACAAAGCCAACATATTTAATGATTTCTTTGCCTCCATTTTCCTGAGCAGGGACCAGATCAGCCCCACACCAGGCCCTCCTCTGGCCCCAGGGGAGGCGCACCTAGGCCAAGGGTCAGTGAGGAGCTAGTCAGGGAACTTCTGGAAGGACTGGACATATTCACATCAGCTGGTCCAGATGATCTGCACCCCAGAGTACTGAGAGAATTGGCTGAGGTCATTGCGGGACCCCTGGCACAGCTTTACAAGCACTTGTGGTGCTCTGGTTTGGTGCCAGAGGACTGGAAGAAGGCCAATGTGGTTCCCATCTTCAAAAAGGGGAGGAAGGATGACCCAGGAAACTATAGGCCAGTTAGTTTTACCTCAATCCTGGGCAAGCTTTTTGAGAAAATTATTCTGGCGCATATCCACAAGGGGCCAGCAGGGGAGATTATGCTTAGGGGCAACCAACACGGGTTCATTAGTGGCAGGTCCTGTCAGACCAACCTGGTGGCCTTCTACGACCAGGTCACCAAATCCTTAGACGCAGGGGTAG